>NC_081253.1:20820017-21149660 GCF_030490865.1 Poecile atricapillus | reverse complement strand
TTATATTTTTAATAGTACTGCTACAGATGTTTGTGTTTGTGTTTTAGCACATTAAACTTATTTTCTTATAAGCATGTGTGGGATTTTTTTAGCTTTTTCTTCTCATCTCTGTTTACATGATAACTGCTTGCTAAAGTCCCTGAAATAGCAACCAAAATAATATAAAATCAGGAGTTTTGTTGTTCTGATTCCTGCCATAGTTTTTAAAAGCACATTGTGAAATTTCACTGTTTCCAGTAGGAGAAGTGCTTGCTCTTTATTAGAGAATTTGAAAGCTGGTTTATCTTAAGACTGATTGTGAGTATCTTTGATTTAATGTGCAAAGATATTTAGTCAGGTAAGCATCAGTGAGTAGCCATATTAACCCAATACATCTTTTATTGTAAAAACTATGCTTTACAGTGTCAGACTCCTTAGCACTTTAACATGCTTTATTAAGCAGCCTTTAGGTCACCATTATTGCTCAAATTTCTCTCCATGGTTGTATGTGCACAGAATGTATGTCCTTGTAATTTAAAGCATACAGCTATAATGCATTCTCCTCTATTGCAAAAACTTAAAGTATCAGCTAGTTGTCTGTGATTTTTTTTATTTTTTAGTGATTCAGTTGTTGATGTTTTGGTAAGAATACTCAGTTTGTTCTATATCAGGCTTACTAAAATTATTCTGAAATAAAAATAAGGTAATGTGTATGGCATGACATCCATACATCATTTCTCATCGCAATCGTTGTTCACCATGAATGTTATCTGTAATTGAAATTATTTGGATGTAAGTGAAAGTCTTGAGTAATTCAGATTTTTTAAAGTTATTTAAAAATCTTTATCTTCCTCACTTTCTGTTTAGAAAGCTAGGGGTCGAAGCAAATCTCACAACAAAACACAGTCATTGCTTCTAAAATCAATAGTGCTGGTGATACCTATTAGGAAAAACAAAGCTGCTGTTCTTTAATGTTGGTTGGTTTATCTGTGACGAAGGCACTGTGTCCCAGTATTGAGGATCGCTGGGCTGCATGTGTGACATTTTAGCTGATATGAAACAAAGTTTCAGCAGAACCTGAAAGCATATAAAAAAGGAGAAACCTCTTTCCTGCAATCAATCTTCTTAAAGGCAATTAATTTTCTTCTGGTCTTTCCTTTGACAGAAAGGGACGAAGGCTCCTCAGGCAGCAGGGAAGATTCACACAGATTTTGAAAAGGGATTCATTATGGCTGAAGTAATGAAATATGAAGATTTTAAAGAAGGAGGTTCAGAGGCTGCTGTCAAGGTGAGCTCCCCATCTTTTTCTTCTCCCTCCAGATGTGCCATTTTTCCATTTCAAATCTGATTTTTCACTAGAAAAAAGTTCTTAATGCTGAGTGAATCTTCAGTCACTTCTAGCAATAGACCAAAATCCATTTCCATCTTTTACTCAAGAATGAGTTCAAATGCACCAACTTACAGGACAGGAATGCAACTATTTCAGTATCCAGGATATAACAGTGCATGGACTACATGTCAGTCCTAAGACCAAACGTTATGCTAATGTGCTGGGGTGTTTTTCTCTCTGTTTACATATTTGTGTTCAGAATTTAATAAGCTTTAAAACTGACTTGTTTTTGAAAAATCAGATTTTTAAGATGAGAGAGATTTTTTTTTTAATCATTTCTAAAAGGAAACATGAAACATAGAAAAATCTGTTTCTTCTAAAAATGTGTTATGTTGTTTTGAATAAAGGTACTAGAAATGTCGTAAGCTTAAGAAAATACTATATTATAAAACTGTACCCTTTTTTCAGGAAGAGTGGATCCCACTTCTAGGCTCTGATAAACGTAATTAGGATCTTAAAATTTACCATTTCAGCATTTTATTCAATTTCCCTTTGATGTCTCACTCAAAAATGCCATGCCATACTTTGGTCGTTCAGTGTGGCTACTATGTGCTGAATAGGCAGTAAAGATATTTAATGGACAACTTTCTTCCTTGAGCCTACGCTTCTTTGTGGTGACACTTGTATTGAGAAGAGTTTTATCTGCTTTCTCAACACTAGAGGGCAGAGACTGCTCGGGTGCCCAAAGTTGTGCCCTTTTAGAGCTGATAAATTATATCTGATTTGACATTATTAAGTATGAAATGAACTTGTACATGGAAAAAAAATGTCATAAGGATAGCTGTTCTTCTCTGCGTTGCTAATGCATTACTTCCTCCTTTCAGCAGAAAAACTTACCTTTATTTCATACACATTTGATTTCTCATTTGGCATTTTTGACGTTTCCTTAAGATTTGTATTTTATGAAATTGCAATTACAAAGCACATTAGTTTGATTTACTCAATCTCAGTATTTGAAGGTTCCTACACACGATAATGTGTTAAAGAATTTAAAAGGTTCAGCTTTATTGTTTGCTATTTGATAGCTTGAAAGGTATGCAAAACTATGATTTCAAATTCAGCCTATTCTCAGTGGTATCACTAAGGAAGATCATACTGAGCAGCGGGACTTTAATAGGTTTGTTTGAACCCCAGGAAGTGAGGGAAAAAAATCCCATATAATTGGTTCATTGCAGCATGTGAACTGCTTTATGAAAAGGGAAGTAGAGTTGTAGTTGTAAAGGGAAACCACAGCTATAAATAAATCTAATATTCTGCAGTCAGAAACCCCTTTACGTAACAGATTCAAATTTTGCCACCATCAGTTTTTGATGCTCAAATATGAGTGTTTTCCCTGAGAGGCTGCATCAGTTAACACTTATTACATTAATCAGTAGTTTGCTTGTATATTTTTATTTGCTTTTCACAATGTGAGATTCTAAAAATTAAACTTCCATACTCAAATCATATTTAATGATTAAATTTTTATTGTTATGACAAAGCTGTAAAACAAGCAGATTTGCATTTGTTACTCAGTTTTAAAATCAAGGTTTGGAAAATACCTTGTTCTTAGAATAAAGTGTCATATTCCTCTGGTCTTTTCTAATTTGCATTTAATACAATGTTTCATGCCTTAGACAATACTAATTACTTTTATATTGCTGGTAAATTTCAAAATTGAATTTAGGTGCTTTTAGGAGTCATCTTAAATAACAGTGGTAATGGGAGTTGCTTGCTTTGTATGTTATCAAGTTGATCGATTTTTAAGTTTGATTTTGTGTGTGTTTAACACCAATACAGCATAACTAATTTAATGCCAGTGCTGTGAACTATACACTGAATAGCTCTGTGTGGGCTTTGTAGTCTACAGGGATATCACATTATTAGCAATCATATCTGCTTAGGCAAAGCTGGCTTCTACAGATGGCTGCTTTCAAGTGCAAATGAACTGGTTAGACGTGTCTTGTTTAATACATACTCAAGATTCACAAATGGGTATTGATTTTTTCAACCAGTGTTTCTGATAGCAATGGAAATGGATTAAATGGTCTCTAGAGAATTTAAAGGAACACTGTCACTTTTAATTAACTGTAAACTGGTAACAAAAATACATAAACTTATGTTAGTGTATCAAAATGTATTTAATTAAAGAAGTTTATGCCACATTGGTAGTATGCACTACTGTTATAAAAAAATCTGTTGTGTTACTTTGTGGAGGACAGTTTTTATTACAAATATTTGTGAGTAATAAATGTATTCAACTGTAAAATGTTTTGTACTCGTGCCTGCAGCTTACGTTTTCTGATGATTTTTACAGCACTGTTTTATTAGTATTTATGCCAGCAATTTGTCTAATTACTCTTGACTTTAAGGATTGTTAGCGTCTTCAAAGGAAAAACTTGAAAGGAAACGTTTTACAGTCTAAACAGATTTCCAGTGGAAAGAAATAGGAAAACATTTGCAGAGTACTATTACTTATGTATCAATAATATCATGTAGGGTATGGTCAGTTACTGTTTCAGTATATATTTATTGTTGGGGCTATCTTAGCTGCAGTTTTCCATAGGCTAGCATCACTGGGAACCACATTTAAATAAGGAATGGCAGCAGCAAGGTTATCGAGCCTCTAAATTTCTAGGCAGCAATGTGGGGAAATGGGTTGCTTTACAGAGCAGGTTTTGTGAAAGAAAGGTGTCTAAGTTAACTGTGTACCATTAATCTGATCTGTTCTACAGCAACTAAGGTCATTAGTTAACAGCTTTCCTGTAATGGGATCTTAGCATGCCACCACTGTGATAGTGTCATTGAGAATAATGGCACAGTGAGGTCTTGCATGGAAGCACTTTCTCCTGCAAGAGAAAACTTCAAAACAGGAATGGTTATTGAACTGAAGCAGAAGCTCTCAACTTTTCCATATTGTAGACACTTTTCAAGATAAATGCTTCCACAGACCACCTCCCGCCCAGCCTGTCAGGCCTAATGCCACAGCCTCTGTAATACTGGGTTTAATTACGGTGAGATAACAGTAGAAAAATATAATAATAAATTCTAATGCAGAAAGTACTGATATTTAATAGATTCCTTGCCTATTTTCTGCTATCCTCAAGTTCAGCATTTTAATAATGAATTTTCTTTTCATGTCTTTGGTCCGTACACCTTTTCCTGTATCCTGGTTTCACAGCCTATCAGCTCTTCTATCTGTCCTTCTGAAGCCAACACCTTCTAAAGGAAATTTCTGACACAAGAGCTGAGCCTGCATTTTGTGCTCCTCAGCCCTTCATTATGTGGCACAAGCAGACAAGAGAGCCCCACTCGCAGCCCCAGTCGGGCACAGCTGTGGCTTTTGCAGGGTGTCCCCGTGGTCAGTGGTGACAGGACCCTCCTGTCTGGTGGCCATGGTACGGACTGATGCTGAGTGCCCTTTCCAGCAACCCTGCTTTACATTCCTGCCACCACTGTTTGCCATCTGCAGGGTTTTCAGATGAAGGAAAAGAAAGCCAAATTGAAAAAAGAAAAAAAAAAATGGACCTGTTTTATTGTCCTTTATCTTGCCAGGCTCTACCGCTGTATAACGCAGGTGCATTTTAAGCACTATAGATCCAGTGGAGGCTAAATTACTTTTATATATATTTTCTATGTATGTCAGACCAAGTGATGTCAAACTGAGGAGTATTGTGACTGTCTGAAGCTGAAGTATTACCGTCTATTTACCAAAATGTATTTAAATAATTGCCATTTGAAAAGTATTATAAAATGTCTAATGAAATAACCATTTTTCCTTTTGTCTGTTCCATTTACAGGCTGCTGGAAAATACAGACAACAAGGCAGAAATTACGTAGTGGAGGATGGAGATATTATCTTCTTTAAATTTAATACACCTCAACAACCCAAGAAGAAATGAATATCAGATGTTGTTCACTCAGAAATGAACTGTGCTGCTTCAAAAAGCATATGAATTTTTATTTGGAATTGGAATATCTGGAAACAAAAAGCATACAGTTTCTACCTAGGGAACCTCCCTTCCCCCCAGTGAAATTATTCTTGTTTGTTTTGAATTAAAATATGGCACCTCCAGCAAACATGCAAGTTCACTAAATGTGAGCAGCTTTGCATTTCAAACGATTAAGACCCTACTCCAAATTGTAGAAGCTTTTCGGGAACCATATTACTCTCATGATACTTCATTAATCTCCATCATGTATGCCAAGCCTGACACGTTTGACAGTGAGGACAATGTGGCTTGCTCCTTTTTGAATCTACAGATAATGCATGTTTTACAGTACTCCAGATGTCTACACTCAATAAAACATTTGACAAAACCAGCCTTGGTGTGTTTGGGGATGTCTGTATTGACTGACTGTGGTGTGCTGAATGCGATACGGCACCTGGTGGATGCTGATTACAGAATTTTAAGACGTGTATGATACAGTAACTGGCAGTGTGGGGCAGCTGCAATTGTATCTTGAAAGTGAGTCTTTCATGGGAATCAGAAGATTAGGATGCCAGTGATTTGTCTCAAAAAAGTTAATGAATTTGTAGATGGACATTCACTGAAAGATGATGCTAAGGATAATAATGATGGCTGCATAAATGATTTTTACTGGAGAGAGGAAATATATGGAGAAAAATCATGTTATCCATGAGACTGAAGCTTTTTCATTCAAATAATTTTGAATGAGCATCTCACTCTTGCCTTGAAATTAATAAATCAGACTGGAGCAGTAGTACCTGACGTTGTGCATTGTCCGCTCTGGTTTTGAGGCCAGCGGAGAATGACACAGATAGTGCTGTGAAGGAAGAGGTCACACTGTGCTGGATGGGTAAGTTGTTCTGCTGAAATGAGGTTGCAGGGAGTACCTTTTTACCTCTTTACTTTTTAACCATGAAGGTGAGCTGGTCACTCTGGGTAACAGAAAAATAAGGTGTTGGCAAAAATAAAGCCAAGTTTGTTCTTTTAATGTGAGGTGTAGAGCTGCCCTTTCTCACAGTATGTTTAGTGTGTTTAAAACAGCCTGGCTTTGTCTGAGTGCCCATGTGCCAGGGGTTTCGGCTACAGGTTCAGTGGGGTCAAGGCTGGGAGAGGTGCTGTTGTTACCTGTGGCTTGTTGATGTGCCAGGCCTCCTGTGTCCTGGTGATAAATTCCCTAGCCGTGACCTTTGAAAAGGCAGCTTGCCACCAGCTCACACCCACTGTGTGTAGGGCACTGGGAGTGCTGGCTGCATCCTGCTCCGAGACATTCCCTCGAGATGCCACCTTTGAGCATCATTGCTCATTTCTGGGAAAGTAAGACATGCTTCAGCCAGAGCCATGAGCCTCATTGTTGAAAAGTTGCCATCATGCCTTTAATTGCACCAAAGAGAAAGAGGGAGGGCAGGTGACTTCAACACACAGTTGTTGATTTTGTTTTAAAGAGTATCTCCTTTTTTCACGGTGGCAGGAGTAGGGACAGTATTGTAGAACAGAAATTAGGGCTTCAGATGTATTGGAATCTTTGAAATTCTCTTTTGTATCATCTCCCTGGTGTGGCTAGTATTTGTTCCTGACATTATTTTGATATTACATAATTGAGAAAAGATTAGGATCATCAAGTCTTGTGTTAAAAGTCAAATCCAAAAGAAAACAGAGCCTACCTGTTTCTCTTGGAAGTCAGCAAGGTGCTAGTACCAGAGAAGGGCTCATGCTGGGTTTTAGACACAATGAAAGGTGAGTGAGAAGTGGAGTATGTGTGCTGCTGAAAGAGAAGTAACCTCTTTACTGCACTAATACCCACTGAAACATGTTCTCTTGTCCTGGCTGAAATTTGTTCTGGTTTCCAAAATACTCCCACAGCCCTGAATAGTTTCTGTTTCATTGTGTGTACTTCATGATAATTCCCTGTTCTAAAAACAAATATAAAAGTCAAACTAAGTTCTTCATGGTAGACAGGGTTCTTTGAAGTTACTACAAATCCTGAATATAGAAAATGAACTTAAAATGTTTACCACATCTTAAAAAATACACATTCTATAATGTTTTGTGTTTCAGCTTAGTAATTTGCCTGAATAGTTACCTCTTCAGCTGTTTAACTAGGTTCTTTTAATTACTGAAGCTAATAAATTATTCCAGAATAATCACAAACTTTATTAAAATAAAGAATAGTCTGATAAGCTGTTATTTCTATC
Source organism: Poecile atricapillus (assembly GCF_030490865.1). Classification (NCBI taxonomy): domain Eukaryota; kingdom Metazoa; phylum Chordata; class Aves; order Passeriformes; family Paridae; genus Poecile; species Poecile atricapillus. The sequence goes on along the minus strand of NC_081253.1, from coordinate 21,142,149 downwards.
ACCGATGACTTGTGACAACTGCCATGTCAAATATGTGCAGCCCGTGGTTCTCCTTAGTGGGTTTATGCATTCAAGATATACAACTCCTTAAAACTTGTAGATATACATAGCAAATGTAGAGCACTCCATTTTAAATAAAGTTGTGATTTAACATAAGCTAAGCACACATTATTTATGCATTTCAACCTGCACAGGGTACTCCAGGTGCAATGTATCCATCCTACTCACATTTGCTATTTAGAAAAAAAACGTGAAGTCTGTCTGCACACTTTTCACGGCCACTGAGGTGGTGGCAGTGGATAGGAGATATGTTTCTCCAGCTGGAGGATGAAAAAACATTGTAGGCGCTGCTCTTCCAAAATTCAGAAAGTAGGGAATTTTGCAAGGGAGGAGTACTAACCCTTCCTCTTCACTTGCTGTTCCTCAGTGCCTAATAGCCGTGACATGGATGGCATGTTTCTGGGATTAAACAAACACTAATGGAACAGGGAAAAGGCTGCTACCAGCCTCCAAAAAGAGTGTCCCAAAGTGATGTGGAGATGGCAGTGAAAGTGGCTGTGCCTGCACTGCCCCTCAGGTTTACGCTGTAGGAGTAGATCTGGAGAGTGAAGCAGTTGGCTGGGGGCCCTGATGCTCCCATGGTGTGTATATGGGGGGCTGCTTGGGCTGGTGGCACGCTGGGGGCTTACTGCTGTTGGCTTTTGGCAGAATCAATAGCAATATCAAGGTGATGTGCTTGGGGACCCCAAGATGTGACATTTCAAACCATTAAGAAGCATAAAAAGCATAGAAATTTAACTTTTGAGGACTATTTGTACCCACAGATACTTCACGTGTAAGATACAGTTTTCTATCCTAATAAGCATTTCCTAATAACACATGGGAAGCAGGTTTGGCCTTTCTGTGTGGATTAACATACCACATAAAATACAGAACTACTGTCTTAACTTCATGTCTATTTGTTCTTTTGTTAACTATGTCCAGCCCTGTAGAGATTGGTAGAATTGCCACAGTTGTTTTAAAGGATTTACTTTTCCTGAAGGATCCTTTCTTACCTGCTGCAGTTTTCCATCTGCCTTTTCTCTTTCATCACCCAAGTTCACCCTGATCTCTTCCCAGCCCACAGGGCCTGTCAAGCACTCTGTATGGCAGAGTGCCTGCTTTGGAAGCGCTGTGCTGTATGCTATATTTTCTTTCCCTCCTTTCCCACAGCACAGGCTTGCAGCTGGAGTGGCAGCACTGCAGCTGGGGTGGCTTTGCTGAACGCCTCCTGGCACTTTATTGATGCTGTTTCCCCGTGGTGCTGGTTGTGGGCAGGGACAGCCCTGCTCAGGCCATGTGTCCCCAGGCTTCCAGCCCAGTGACTCTGCCCCCCTCCCTGCTCTGCTCCAGCAAGCTGGCAAATCATCCTTGTAGCTTCACAATCAGGGAGGTGCGTTCCTGGTGCATGTTCTTGTGGCTGCCAGGCTTGTTCAAGCTGCCCTTGCACAGCTCTGTTGGTCCTTACTGAGGTAGGGATGCTGCATGTCCCATTCCATTGAGTGGTTTAAACAACATTTATTCTACCAGCTGCAGGATAAGACAGTAACATTGCTTTTTGAAAGATCAGTGTGTCTGGTTAAATTTTCAGTTTGAACAATATTAGCTAAATTTTACCGTATCTCTCCACTCACAAACTCAACTCGCGGAGAATGAAGCAGAGAAAGTCATTAGAAATTTGTAATTGTTTAAAACTAATAATTGCTTCTTTTAGCTTTTACTCTGCCCATACTAATTCCAAATGTTTGATTACACTATTCTACAATTTCCCTTCAATTAAAAGAGGAAAACCACTGGAGGCTTTTAAAAAAAAAAAACCTGAAGTAATGGTATTCATCACAGTATCCCTGTGGATTGAAATCGCGGTGTGCTGATTTGGCTTAGAAAGTTTTAAAGTAAATTTTGCATTTCAAGGCTGTCTTTGGAGCAGTTGTTTCTTGGCTTCTCTGCACAGGTAGCTCCCATTGCAGATCCATGGGAATAGACACGTGTGGCGGTGTGTTGCCTGTTGAGGAATGTTACATGTGAGTGCTTGCTGTCAGGAGCCGGGGCTGGGCCGCTGCTGCCGTCAGAGCTCATTGTGGCTCTGCGCAGTTAATGCCTGCAGCGTTTCATTTCTACATGCAAAATGTGTGTGCTCAGCACGGAAACCGATAAACCACACAGCAAATCAAATCTGCAGCTGTTGCAGGAGGGTGTGGGACGTGTAAGTTAAAATACATGCACCTGAGTCTCGGAAAGGCAGTGCCTGGCAGCCTGGGGCTGGCTGAGCAGGAACATGGGGGTTTCCTGCCCTTGGCAGCTCTGCTGCTGCTGCTGCCGAGGGAGGAGAAGGGCTTTGGCTTTGGCACTGCTGGGCTCTGAGGGGCAGGAACTCTGCACAACAGGGGAATTGAAAAGGCTTGGATTGGGTAAGGGGATTTCTCCAAACACAGATAAATAACATACTAAGGGCTATTTTGGCAAGAGTGGGGATGGAAGAAGTACTGCTCTGACCATGTTTTCACCCCCAGTAACCCAGGCCCAGCACCGGCTGCAGAGCCCCACCACAGCCACAGGCAGAGCCCCTCCACCCCTCCCAGGCAGCATCACCAGGCCTCAAGGTAATTGAGTGTGGAATCTTTTAAAAGAGCTGAGGTAAATCACTCTTTAGATGGGCATGTAGGGACAGAGCAAGGGACAATGGCTTTAAACTGAAAGAGGTTGGGATTAAATATTGTGAAAAAATTTTTCATTGTGAGGATGGTGAGGCACGAGAAGCTGTGGATGCCTCGTCCCTGGAAGTGTTCAAGGCTAGGCTGGGTGTTGCTTTGAGCAGCCTGCTCTAATGGAACTTGTCTCTGGCCAGGGGTTCAAATTCGATCTTCGAGGTCTCTGCAAACCCAGCCCACTCTGTGATTCTGTGAAATCCCTACACGACTTGTAGCTCTGATACCAGGTTCACGTGCTCTATTTTGGTGCAATGATCACAGCAGCATGCAAGGGGGAAGGAGGGAGGTTTATGAGGGCGATTTGGGAAGCACATTTGTGAGGACCTTCACCCTATGGCCATGGTCTCAGAGGAGCTGCCCACCCCCAGAGCACAGCATGAGGTGAACGCACCCAGCCCCAGGTTTGGTACGTGCACCTGACCACAGAGGCACTTACACTGTGCAAAGGGGCTTGTAGGGCTTGGTTTATAGCAAGTTTAAAGGCTAATGAAGCTCTTGCTCAGTAACAAGGAAGGCTGTTGCCCACATAAAAGGATTCCCAGGAGCAAGGCATGGCAGTACGGGCTCCGAGGGAAGACCCTGCAGACTGGCATGTGAATGCTGTGGGATTTGACCTCACCAGGGCACTGCAGCTGGCCCCAAGCATGAGCAGGGGGCATGGAGTTGGTGCTGCTGCTCTGGGCCAGAACTCACTTCCTTCTCTTGTCCTGTGCTAGGAACACTCACTCATGCTGTGGAAGAACAGAACTAGCTCTAACCAGGGGCTCTCATGCTGCTGAAGGGACACTTTGCCAAACCTGGCAGTGAAAGACACTTTGAAAAGTGCATGCAAAACCCTCTGGTTGCTGAAGAGTTAAACTTCCCTGTAATATGAATCATGTGCGAAGTACCCAAATTTGGCTATAAATCCTGTTTAAGTTTCAAAGCACAAGTGTTATTGGAGGTAGCAATACTAACATCAAACAGCCTTGATAAGATCAACAAATTACTAAGTATAATTGTTTGTGCTGGGGTGTGTGCAAGAAGATAAATAACTCATAAATTAAACACCAGTGCCTGAGGGTGAGTCATTCATGGATTCAGAGCTGTCCTGACACTCACAAGCAAAAAGTAATTTTCTCTTAGTTCAGTAATTATTGCATTTCAAGATATAAGATCAGCAATCAATGCTAGGTGTGCTTGCAAAGGTGGAAGGATACTTCAGCTATTGGAGTTTCCCATACACTGATTAACAAGAAAAGTCTGTTGCTTTTCTCTGTAGTGGGGAGTATTCAGACTGAGGTACACTTCTTCAAAAAGATAATGACTAATAAAGGGATTAAGAATAGATTAAGGGTCAGATTTTGCTGTTATAAATTGACAGCATTCTCCTGGCTTCAACAGAGCAGTACCAGTTTATATTAGCAGAAAATCTATCCCAAATTATTAAAGAAAATCAACAACCCCCCTGTGATAAGTGCTGTTAGTCATCCAGGCTAGTGCCTGCTTCTGAGAGGCACCTGGCACCTCGCTGGCTGTGCTGCAGCTCACGCGCTCTCACGCGGGGTCATTAGAGCCCCTTCCTGACTTATTCATAAGACCCCATGAGGATCTTGGTCTAATCAGGGTTTTCCTGAGGACAGGGAATAGTAATGTAATCTGTTATTGTAACAACATCATCTTGATCTGCTTTTATTTACTAATGTTTTGCCAGCCATTAAATATTTTTCTGCCGAATTCAGACAGAGATCACACTGAGAAATCATATTTTTGGAAATGTGGTGTAAATCTCACAGTTGCTCAATGATATTTGCTGCTGGGATAAACTCCCAGCCTGCAGGAGACAATTGATGTGTAACCTACACCCTCCTGACCAATCGGATCTCAAATAGCCTTGACCTCGTCAGTCTATGCAGTTTGGTGATGAGGGAAGAGTGGTGAGAATCCTCCTGGAGAAGGACAGGAAATCTGTGACAGTCTTTGATGGATTCTCTCAGTCCTCAAGAGTACTAAAAGTGCATCAGTTTCCATCCACAGATATGCAGGAGGGATGGAAGCACAGCTGGTTTACAGTCACGTGTGTGACATACGTTGTCTCCATGAAGTGAAGCCATCTTCCACCCCCTGCACACAGCCTGGCCTCTGAAGGATGCCTGAGTTTTCTGCCGTTGCTACCAAGCCAGCAGTGCAGTCACCTGCTGCTCAGGAACTTGTCACCAGGTAAAAAGGACACTTCTGCTATTGCAGGCTGCCTTTAATGTGCTGTGTTGCAGGAAGCCCTTCACCTGGAGGAGGTTTGTGTCTAACACCGGGTGCCGGTTTGGGATGCACCTGTGGAAGGAGTTAGAGGTCATTGCTGGCTTCACTGGCAGATGCCATTCTGGGAAAGAAAGAGAAATGTTTAATTTATATTTACTATTTGGGAAAAAAGCTGTAAGCATACCCTTTTATCCCAAAATAAAAATGAGTTAATGACTGGAGTGTTTAGCCCATTGGGGATGTCGTTGTTTTCAATTACGTGCCATTCTGATGGGAGAGCACAGATTCTTAGGCTGAATGGAGATTTGTGCTTCAGCTATTTGTGCCTTTTAAAACATTTTCTTTACTACTTTAAGAGAAAACTGTAAAATGACAATAATGACATATTATTACAAGTAAATTACACTGTAAAATAGCATTAATATTGCAGTTGAAACCTAGAATTTGGAATAAGATGGAAATATTCATTTGCACACAGCTTTTGTTCTTATCAAAAGCAATTTGGATTAGGAATGAGATTTACTTAGCGCCTGCACTCGCAGGCGAGCTAATGCTCAGTCACCTGGACTGAGCAGGCTGTCAAGCTCATCTGTCACCAGCAGCCACGGGAGCCTCAGGCAAAGCCTGGCGTGGCAGAAAGCACCGTGAGGATCTGCAGGAGCCAAGGTGCCGAAATGCAGCTCAGAAAGGCCTCGTGCACAGCGATGCTTCAGGCTGGGCACTGGGCTGGGCCGCCAGGGCTGCCAGGGGACAGCGTCAGCCTCTGCTTCGGCTCCACAGCAGAGGAGGTGCTGTACCACAGAATGTGAAACCTGCTCTTCTCCCACCTGATGGAGAAAGACTAATAGGAATTAGAAATTAATAAACCCAAAGTGGGTGTAGGGTGGTAATCGGGGGCCTTGTGCTTAGGGAGAATGCTGAGTAATTTAACACTTCATTTCATGAAAATTGTTCTTTGATTTTGACAGCCCTGCTCTTTAGAGTTCAAGGGGTTTGGGCCATATCTTTTCCTCTCCTCCATTCACAAATAGGAAACCATCAGACCCTGGAAGGGCCACTTCTGTACAGAGCAATTTTGCACTAGTGAGGACTGCAGGAGAGCCCATTTATAGGGGTATGTAGAAAGGATAAGGTATCAAACTGCATTTAATTGCTCTTCTGCTGTGGTGGCTCTGCCTCCCTCCCCTGCTTCTGGCATCAGCTTTTACAAGTGTCCTGTGTGCTCCTGAGTGGTCCCAGAGACAGCAAATAGGCAAAGCAAGGTGGTGCTCAGCATTGCAGGGACTCTGCTGCTGTGCCACTGTTCCTGCAGGACTGGGAGTGTTTCTGAGGGGCAAAAGACTTATTCTGGCAAACTACAGTTTTGAAACATTTTTCAGTTCTTCTATGAGGAATAATGTGAGATTCGAGCCTATAAGACAGGCTTGAAAAATGTGGTTTTATCTTCTAAGTAAGCTCCTGGAATGATTTGGAAGGGCATTGGCATTGCAGTAGGTCTGAGATGACTATGTTCACTCTGAAATCAGTGGTTCTATTTTCAAAGGCAGTGGAGGTCTATTTGCAGGACTTGTATTTAATACTATGTCAGATTGTATCTTAGAAGTACTCATGGATTATTTCTAGCAATCAGTAAGAACACTTGCGTTATTTGTATTTCACTAGATGTCTTTACTTGCGACATATCTTTAAATGCATGAGAGATCAAGTACTACACTACCCCTGACAGTCACAGTGGGCACCTTCAAAATAAAAGAGCTGTTTTCTTTTTGGGGCTCAAAGGCCAGAGCAGGAGACCAAAGGCATTTTGGTGCTTGAGCCTTGCTGGGGGCCTGGCTGAGGACCCCAGTGCCTGGTAAGCATGCTGGTTCCCTTAGGAGTCCCCACCCTAGTGGGGTGTAGGAAAGAGTCCTTCATTTGACACCGTCCTTCATCTGATGGTATTAAAATACCCAAACCTTACCTAGATAATCTATATTTTGGAAAGTATCTCTAATAAGGCAGATATTCAAAAGAACTTTGACAAAGCTACTTCATTACAACAATGAGGAAATGGAAAAAATAAGCAGGAGAGGTCCCGAGACAGGAGAGACAAAATGCTTTCTAGGTATCCCACGCTAACAGAAGACTTTTTATGCTTCATGTCCGAAATAACCTAAAAGGACATCTAGGCCGTATCTAGGACCAGTTCTGTTTTGGTTTTCAGGCAAATGCAATTTTAATCATAATGATCTCACTGTATCCAGTGAAACTACTCTGAGCTTGGAGCTACTGATGTGCCTATCTTTCCCTAAAGGCAAATACATTTTTATAAACAAATTAAGGGTAACCATGCTTTAAATCTTTGTTATCCCAGTTAGTTAAAGTGTGGTCCAAGGAAACCTTTCTGGCCATAATCAGCATAGATTTCTGTATCTTAATTTAACATTTTTATCTAATTTGTTATTTACCAGTGCTCCAGTGATGAGTGGGTATGTTGGAAACACAATGAAATATTAAAATGTTTGTGACATATTCTTGCATATTTAAAGATTTGAGGATTTTGTTCAGCAGCTGAGTTTATGAGCCTGCAATACTAACATTTATGCTTTTGCTCCTTCATAAACCCAGGGAAACTTTTCAGAAAAGTTTTAACTACAACATGTCAATGAACAATAAAGGAAAGGCTTATTTTGTGTATACCCTCTTTACCTGAGGTTCATAGTTAGACTCTGCATTACAGCTTCTGGACCTCATGTGCTCAGTTTGAGCTTTTGATCATGCCACTCTTTGCACAAAGCTGAGAGAATTTCTGCTTCATAAAGAGGAAAATACAGACACGTTTTGATGTCTATAGAAATGCATGTTTGCTCTTGTTTTTGAGGCAGGGGAACTTAGGGTTTAACATCTCTACAGTTCTTCTTAGGTTTCTGTGCCATCAAAGTTCCCAAGAAGGACTTAATGGGGATTAGAAATCATTTGGTTGTGGTGGTGATGGTGTCCTTGATACATTTTTCTTTAAAGGTTGTACACTGATAAAAATAGTAAGTAACCCAGTCTACTCATAACCACTTCATCTTTAAGTTCATGCAAGTTTAGGGAGGTGTAAGTGACTAAAAGGATGAGTGGCTTAAGATTCACTGAGTGATACTGCAAATACAAGGACTGAAATACCAAAGGAGTAAAGGATATATAGACCTTTGCCCATTACATCAAGAGAATGAAAAAGTTAGGAAGGGGGAGGGGGGGAATTCCTGTGCTATATTTTTCAAGTCCTACTCCAAAAGGGGTAACCAGCCCATTAGTATAGGTGCCAGGAAGCTGCTTTTGTGACATCTCACCAAACACACCTACTTTCACTGGACCATAGAAAGATCAATCCTGCCTGAAAACCACCCATTACCTAAGACACCTAATTTATATTAGAAGCTCACTAAAAGGCACTGTCTGGCCCCCAACCTTCACTGCCAGTGATAAAGAGGATGTTTTACACCATATGTGACACTTAATCAAAACCGATATTCTTTAACAAACCCTTAACCTCTAGCACACAGGAGTCATATGAGGCCAAGGGACAAGACACAGATCCAGCTCAGGGTGGCATATCCTTTGATTAAGATGATACAGATTTCCCATTTTTATCAGGGTTACAAATTCTGGATATATCCCTTTTTGATTTGTCAGCATTAAATTTCAGTAGAGGTTCAAGCCAAAGAGAGACCAAGACTAGTTCTGTCTTCAACTGTGTATTAGGAGATAATTTCTCTGAATCCTCTGCAGTAATGATCCTCTGATCTTCTCATCTTTCTGTAAGCAAGTTTTCCTGGGAACCTGGATTTAAACTATGGCACAAACCTTGCTTGCGTCTGGGTCCTTTCTTAAGGAGGAGTATCTAAATACTCTTATTCTGTGAGCCCTGAAATGGACCTTTTTTTCTTTCCTTAGGTCTTTTTCAAAGAGGCAAACCTTCAAGTGAGTTCATTCACCCTCCCTTGGATTTCTGGGGCAGGAGGTTTTACTTATGGAGTATACAGTACTTTAGATGAGGATTGCAAACTTCAGGGGGTTAGACAGTTTTCACTAGCTGCAGTGCATTGGAATCTCAGTTATAGTTGACTTTACTCCTGGGTGACTTCCATTTCCCCCCAGTTTTTTAGGTGAAGCCTTATTCTAGCATTTGAATGTGGTTGGTTTGGGCACAGAGAAGTCTCTCAAACTCCTCATCACAGGGGTAAGTTTGGCTGGTTTCACCATTTGTAGTCAAATTTTTCAGCTGGAGGTTTAGATTTTTTTAGGAACATGGTTCTGCAGAAATTATTTCTAGTCACTATTCCTTGAAAATAACATGCTGCTTTATTATTAATGCATAAAGGAGATCTTGGAAAGGGTTTTGCTTTTCAGTTGTGTGTTTTTAAACACTGAACCAGCACATCTGTTCTGCGAGGCTCTGTGGCTGGCTGGAGGATATGGGCTCACTTCTGCCAAGTGCACAATATCCTTGCTCAGCACACAGAAATGTTTCTTATTTGGATTGTTTCATTGTTATGGTTGTTACTAGTACATTTATAAGCAAAGCTCTCCCTGTGAGGAACTGTCTTTCTCCTCCTTTTCCATAGGAGCAAGGAAGCCCCTCTACCTTCACAGAGAAACCAAAATGATCTACAAATTTCTCTAGCAAAAAAGGACAAGATTTTGCATGAGTCTGAGATTCCAGGAAAAAAGAGGCAAGTAGGAAGCAATGGCTCTCAAACCTTTCAGAGTTTCTTTTTTCCTTATACTCTATGAAGGAAAAGGGGCAATATGTGTAGGATACTCCCTTTAAGAGAGAACTTTGGTCACAGAAAGACCTGTAATCATGTTAAACTACATTCAAAGGCAGCTTCTGTTTCATAAATGCAAAGCTGACAAACAGAAATCTGAAGGACTGGTTCTGGTTTATGGCATATCACATACATCAAAGGTCAGCCTTTTACTCTCCCATACCTTGGTTTTTAAAGCTTCTTTTATATACAGAAGCACAATCAAGGAAGAAAGACTTGCAACTTAGCTGCCACTCCCAATTCCTTACCCATCTTGATTTCTTAATCAGAAAATTAATTGGGCCTTGGAATCTTAATTTTTCTTAAACCTCTTCAGATTTAATCAGTGTGTTCTGCTGGAAGCAATCTTTCACTTAAGACTTCATAGCAATGCAGCTAGAGAAACCATGTCATTTCCTGCATCAAATACATCAAAGTTACTGCGTGTTGGGGCTTTTTAACTCCGTCCCATGCTTCAGTTTTGGTCTCTTTGCTTTAAGGAAAGAGTGTTTTTTATTTCTTGTTTCTACTGGGTGGTGAATCTGCTCTACTGCAATGCAGTATAAAATTAATAAATTCCCATGGAAAGAGGAGCAGATGCCTCCTCCTGTGCAGTGTGCTGGGATGGTTTTCACAACCAATGCATTCTCTGTTGCACGTGGTGTGAAGCACAGCCTCTCAGTATCAGTATTTAATTAAAAGGCAGAAGGCAGACTATGCTGTGACCAAGTATGCTGCCACTATTATTTAAGGACACTTCCCAAACATGAGTGCTCTCATGGCAGTGAGAGACATGGCCTCCCTTATCCCTAACTTGGGCATTCAATTTACTGTTTGCAGTGTCCCAGTGAATACTCCGGTTCTCTAATGAGATGGGAGGGTAGTTTGTGTTTCCAGATTGAAAGCTTGCTTTTGCAGAGATTTGCCTCTGGCATTCACAAGGAGGTTGCCTTGGGGGCCAGAGGGCTGCATTACAGCATTTAACAGCCTGCTCAGGTTGCCATTACATATGGGGTCAGCTAAATCAGTGCAGTCCCATGGCAGGGTGCCTGGTTTGTGGTTTGTTTTAGATTGAACCTTTCTAAAGAGGCTTATGAATGTCTGGAGAGAGTTTTCCTTTTTGGCTTTGTTTAAAACCCAAGATTTGGGCCCAGCATTAGAATCATTGCCACATGCAGAGAGGAGTCTTGCTTGGCTTTGCTGCACACGTGCAAAACCCATTTTTCACTCCTGTGCAGGCTACAACTTTGAGCTCCCTCTGCTTCCTCAGCTTGAGGGGCTCCTCAAGGATAGGGGTTCCTCTGGGGCTTTGTTAAACACGAATTCAGCCCAACTGAGGACACAAGGTGTGCCAGGGGTGCTGGAGCGTGGTTCGCCCCCACCCAGGTGAGAGTCTCCTGCAATTGTCTTATCATCCCTTTCCACCCAGCCAAGCTTCCCAAGGGCTGGTGAACCTGAGATGTGGGACACTGCTGTGCTGGAGGCTCCTGTTTCATCCCATCCACACCTGAAAGCACGTGCTGGGAATGGAGTGGCTGGAAGTTACCTCGTGCTCTGTGAATGGGAGCTGCTGTAAGATGGACTGTTGGACTCCAGCCCCCTTTTTCTTCTCTAGTCCCAGCAGGAGTCAGCAGCAACTCTCTGTCTCTTCCCTGCTTTCCTTTCCTTGTCAGCTCTGTGAACTGCTTGCTCAGTGATGGGTATACACAAATGCCTGTACCTGCCCTCTGCTTTGCAGGATTAGGAAATAAGTGAAACACCAGCCATCTGTGTGCTCCTGCAATCACACCATCCACAGAGCATGGACTTTGGTTCACAAATATTAATTTTAAAAACCCTCTTTCATATTTGCCTGATAAGCAAGCTGGCTCATTATAGCTGCATGCTTTATGGAAGCTTTGTAAGTGGTGAGTACAAGATACTTGGTAAAACTTTAACAACATGTAATGATGCCCGAGTTGTCTATATTTAGGAAAATATATTGAAATTGCCAGTTTGGGCCCTCAGATTAGGCTGTAATACAGGACACTTAAAGTTTTGAGAAAATTCAGGAGTAAAAATACAAAACAGCTTGATGCAGACTAATAGAAGAAGGAAAAAAAAAAAAAGGCTATCTTAAATGCTGGTGGCAGGCCAACATGAGTATTTAGGAATTAAATCTGAAATCTGATTTGTGGACTAGCAGCAGCTTGTGATGAGTGCTGCAGGGGGCCAGGGGCAGCTTCGATGTCTGTGCGTGTCCTGGCTCTCCAGAGGGCTGCAGGTGCCATCCTCGGGCCGGCTCTGCTGGCACCATCAGCGGCGGTGCCAGCCGGGCAGGGAGCTCGTGGGGGGCTGCTCTGCCCTCTGTGCCCCAAGCCTCCCAACAGACAGACTGGACTGTGGCACGAAAAATAAAAACCTGATGGCTGTGGAAGGATTAAGATGTCTGTTGATGCCCAGTCTGGCCATGCAGCCAGAGCCCTGCTTTCAGAGAAGCTGAGGCCCTGTACACTGGCCATACCTCTCGCCAGGGCTTGCAGCCACCGAAGTCCCACAGACTCCTCTGCATTTGAGGAGGATGAGGATTTTAGGTCTTGCAAAACCAGCCAGGAGAAGAATTTAGAGCACACCTAAAACAGATCATGAGCCCATCTACAGCTGGTTGTCGGATGCAAGCACAGAGAAGGAGCCTAGCTCATTCCGTGGGAGACACATGCTGTAGCAGACACAAGGCTACAAAGGCACGTCACTCCTGTCCCGGAGAAGGGACGGTGCTGCTGAGGGCCTGGCACACCTGTGTGCCGTCAGGTCTCGGCTGCGAGGTAGTTCCCTTGCTCCCCATTACGTGCTTTCGTTCACTTTCACTGCTAATTGGCACTTTTTAGCCATTTTTGCATGTGGAGTGTGTTAACACAGGATAGGGCTATTATCAAATTAATTAGGAGCTCCCTCCAATTATTCCTGCTGTGCCTGCCGGGCTCTACCCGCTCCCCCCGGCGGGCTGATTGGCTACCATAGCCCCTCTGCTAGCTCTCTGCTTTGAACGCCGGAGCGGTGCCACGGGCTCATTACGGCACCGCTCCCGCCCCATCCCAGCGCTGCCGCTGCCAGCCCGGCTCCCGGGGCCCGCCGAGCGCCGCGCCCAGCCAGCGCTGGAGCCGGGATGCTGCTCCCACAGGGGAAGGGAGCTGCCCCCGCTCGGCCCCAGCGAGCTCAGGGGGGCTCCAGCCGGAGGGCGAGGCTTCTCCTTGCGCGGGTAAGCAGCGGGGCTGGGCAGCGTGGCTTTGGGTGGGATGTGAGGGGACAGGGGGCGGCTGGAGAGGGGAGCTCATCCCAGCACCAGCGAGGCTGAAGCTGCAGTACCTGGTGTCGGAAACAGCCCAGGCTCTCAGGCAGGGGACGGGGATTTATACGCTGAAACTTGCAACATACAAAACCACAAAAGCAGCTGAAGCCAACCAGCATGTGGACATTTGCTTAATTGAGAAATAAGCACATAGTTGTGGGTCAGTGACTATACAGCTGATTGGCTGAGGCTATTTTATTTTGGAATAATTTACAGTTGTTAAATGGATTTGGAAAAGCCTTAATAGTGGTTATTAAACTATTGACTTAGCCTGACGTGTTCAGTGTAGTAATCCGTGTTTGTGTTTGTGGCTGTGACGCGGCTGCTGGAGCTGGGAAAGGTGCTGGAGCGCTGACGGCCCAGGCAGGGAGCTGCAGGGGCGGGCGGGCAGGGCTCCTCCTGCGCGGACATCAGCAAAGCTCTTCGGATTTTATCTGGGTCAGAAGCTTCCCCATAGTTACAAATTCATTATGTGCATCTCCATCATCACCTATTGAAACTAATTTAATGTCAAAAAACCCTCCTGTACAAAGAGTGACTTTTTTGCACCTGTGCAGAATCAGACTCGTTTTAAACTGTTTGTGCAATGAATAACTTCAAGTGCAGCACTTGTCGAGTTTGCCCTTCTGGCCAGCAGTTCAAACTGTTCACATTCATTTATACCACGGTGCAGGATATATTTGCTAAGGACTACAGAGCACGTATTTTACGATGCGTGGAAGAAATCCCTCCAAATGAACTAAATATCTCTCCTACTCATCACGTCTCCTGTCCACAGGTGATTTACAGAGCAATTCTTATTTTCTTTTTATTGTTTTCTTTTGTATGATGGTTAAAAAGGCAGTGGACAGATACTTAAAAGACAGATCCCCTTTTTTTTGCTCTGTTTAACCCATAAAATGTGCACAGTGCTAAATGCTGGTTTTGACTGAAACAGGGTTCTATGGGCTCTCAGCTGTGTGTTAGCGTGGAGGCTTTGCTAGAAGGAATGGAGCTCTTGAATATTTTACAAAAAGATTTTTTTTTTCTCCAAATTGTCGGTTGATGACAAAACTCCAGTAGACGTCAGCCAGGAAGAAGGAATGCTAAGCAGTCAGATTAAAAACAGAGAGAAAAAAAAAAGTTTCCCCTCTGGATTTTGGCTCCCCTGTCTCAAACAATATTATTGTTTCATTAGTTGCCCAGTTAGTCAGAATCCCTTCTGGGAGAGATAGGCCCTACATTTCAAAAGGAAAACAAACAAATAAACCATCCTGTAAAACCTCTCATCCCTGTTAGTTTTCAAAGAAAAATATAATTCAAGACTCTTTTAAAATATTATACAAGGGCGGAGGAGGTCAGAGGCTCTGAGGGTACCTTTGGAGGTCACATCAGAGGGCTGCTGTCTGCAGCTGACGACTGCAATGTTTTTATTTACTTCCCATCCTCTTTTTAAATCTCCACTTTGGAAACACATCTTTGATGTGAATAACTCACTAGACTGAAAGGGGATTTTGAGGTTGCAGGAGAGAAGAAAAGCCCCACCTATTCAGCAGTAATTACAGAAATGGTGTTAGGCCTGTTATAAGGAGTCCTGGAGAAGTGTGACCATCTCTCCAGTTTGGGCAAACCCTGACCTGCAATGGGAAATTCCCTGCTGAGGCTCTTTGCTGCCCGGGACTCCTACACCAGCCTGGTTGCCTGGCACACTTGTTGATGTGCCAGAAATCGTGTTATTGCTTTTCCAACCATTTCACAGGCCTAAGGTCAGACGAAAAGGCTCCACTTCTAGCAGCATTCCCAAGTTTTCATGTGCTTAGCAATGCAAACCCAGGTAACAGCAGTGACAAAACTCCACATGACCCAGTCTGGCCATTGCACTCAAGCAACTGCATCTCGATATGTCCTGGTGGTGCAGGAGTTCACTTGCAATGATCAGCCAGGGGAGAGCTGTTTCGTTTCACTAATTATTATAAATTTTTACTTACTAATTATTTTTAAATGTATCTGGACATATTTTCTTCCTCTTCCCTTTTAAATAGTGGTCACTAATATTTCTACTTTAGAAAGACCATGTTCTCATTTCAATTATTCTACAATTGTTTTCTAGTCTTAGAGTTGAGAGGTATCCTGTAATAAGTATATAATGCATGAGTACACTCAATTCATGCAGTATTTCAAATGAGAGTTGCTACTTTTCCCACATACTTAGTTATCCAACACTAAAGAGCAACATGAGGATTTTCTCTCATGGAATGAAAAGCACACAAAAATTTGGGGGCTCCATGTATTTCAGAACTGTGTTGTGTTATTGTATTTATTTATTTATTTTCACTCCAAATACTCTGTAAAGTATCCCGTATGAGGGCACTAACCTAGATAGTTTACATAAGACTGTAGGAATTCAATTCCAGAAATGAACCTTTGTATCTCTAGGAACAGCTGGAGAGGCTCAGGTCTACTCATCCTGCTCAGAATGGACACGAGGAATTTGGATTAGATGCAGATGGAGTGGGGATTTTGTTAATGACAGAAAGAGAGGCAAACATGTTGAGGCGTAACTGCCTGAACACAATCACAAAATATCTGTGTACGTATTTCTGACTTTAAACGATGAACACCATAAATATGCTATCATGCAAGAGGCAAAGCATATGTAAATGTAACAATATCCCATTACCTCTCCAGCAAAGAAGAATTTTCATCACTCATTCATATCCCATTGAATCAGCACAAAGATTCACTGCTGGCTGTTAATTATCCTCTACAAAGACCTGGCTATTGTGTTCAATTTTAGTAAAGGCACAGTTGTTATTGTAGTGTACATAGAGAGAATGGTACCTCAGGGAGCAGGGAGGACAGAAATATGCTTGAGGAGAATTTTAACTAGGGGAGTTCTGTTGTACTGAAGGGATTCATAGAGTAGGATTTTGATATGTGCTTCAGGAAATTAAGCTTTTTCAAGACAAAAAGCCTTGCTGTGACTCTCTGAATATGTGATACCACTCAGTATTTGAAAGACATCAGCCACTTAAAAATAGCTTGCTGTTACTTAAAAGAATTTCTAAGACTACTTTGACTGAAGGGTAGACAGGAGGAACTGGTCTGTTCTCTGAAGTCTGTGACCCTCCAGTCACATCAAAAAAGGTGTATGCAAGAGTTCACAAGGGCCATTCATCTCCCTGCAGTTTTTGAGGGGCACTTGGAGGCCACCAGCAAAAGGCAGCAAACTGCTTCCTCCACACCAGCATGGTGGAGGAACTGGGACCTTACGCAGGAGCTTTCTTGGCAGGACCCAGTGTCACAGCAGGAGAGCACCAGCTGGAAGCGTGCTTGGGCTGGGTGCAATGCTGGGGTCACCAGGATTTGCTGGAATTCAGGAAAAGAAGAGCTGGGAACAACAGCGAGTTATGCCAGGGAGCCATGTGTTTTGTGCACTCAACTGTTGCAAACGCTGCAGTTGCTTGGCACTTTAGAAGGTTCAGGAAAGATCCGCTGATGGTGTTATTTTAGAGGGCGAGTTCTTTCCCATATGCCTTCCACTATCTGAATGTCAGGCAGGAGGAGGCAAAGCCTTGAGACACTTGGGCTGCTGAAGTCACTGCTGTTGGTATGGAGCAGGTAGGTGGCTCTAGGCTCATGTGGGAGGACTAGCCTTGCTCAGAGGCAGCACAGCAGCTGCCATGAAGTCAGCCTCATTCCCTGTTTCTCGATGCTTCTCTCCTCCTTGGCTAGGCAGGGATAAGTACAGAGCTCACAGAGTGGCTGTTTGTTCCAAGTGTGCAAGTTGAAAGGACAGGAGAAAGCATGTAACTTTGGGTGGAAATACTGAGAAAAATAAGAAAAGAAAATAAACAAAGCTGAAGGAAGATAATTAAAGCTTCTATGAATACCAAGAATAGCTAGGGATGAAGGGAACACAAAGAAGATGCTAGGTCAGGAAAGTGAAGCAAGAACTTTGGGGTGGGCTATAAGAAACCACAAGATGTGACAGGATGATCACTGTTGGTCACGGAGACATTGGCCATGGCACAGCCCTGTTGAGGTGCCTGTCCCTGCCATGCCACTTGGATATGACTCTGGTAGTCCTGCTGCTTGACTAGACTAAAGCAGAATGGGACAATTTCTTTTGCAGTCCCTCATGGTTAATACAATATAGCAGCTAAGAAATCAGCACCAAAAGGCATACTTCACTTGGGACATACTTGGATCCTTGCCTTGCATTGCAAAGGAAAGACCTGTGTAGGCCATCCCCATAATCCCACACTTGGGCATATTCTAACAAAGAAATAGATTGATTATACCTTCTGCCCACCTGTCAGCACTGTGTTCAGCATCAAATCCTGCCCAGCGTGGAGCTGCTACCTTTCTTTGTACCACCATAATGGGAAGACTACTATTGGTTCATGGTCAAGAACTGCCCGCTCAGAGTAGCCAGAAACAGTTCATTGATGAAGTGTGGTACGTTGTTTCCTTGGCTTTCTTCAAGTACTTTGAGAGCCAGGTGGAAAATGCACACTACCATATGGCCAACAAGAGCTGTGGAGTGTCTCTCCTATGATGAGACCTGATATTTAAACCTGATGTTTGCTACTCAGATGATATCCGTGAACAAGCAGGATTCCAATGCATTTATACTATTCACAGCTTGGAAAGTGTTGCAAGACCATTTTTGTCTGTATGTCTTCTTGTTACCAGAATTATTTTTTGCATACCCCTGGGTTAGAAGGGAAGACTGTAAATATTTTTGGGCTTTTCATAATGTTACTACAAACTTTGTAGTATTTTAATAGCTTCTTGTAAAGTTCCTGTTTATTTAGGAGATGCTTGTATCACATCTGTATAATTTCCAATGTTTAATATTAAAACATCTTGAGAGGATTTAAATGATTTTTTTTTTCCTATTGATTTTTAGTGATGAGTCAGAAAATAGTTCTGATGCCCCTTCTGCCTCTGATTTTCTTGGCCCCCAGCTGTTGTCCTGCAGCTGGAACAGATGCACACTGTACCTCCCATGTCTCACTGGCAGCACGAGGGGAAAACAGCCCTCACCAAAATTCTGTGGAAGACATGCTGTGCTCCATGTGTAAAACTGGTGGAGCAAAGATATAAACTAGGGGTATGTGGGGTTTTCTTTTAGTTTGTGCAGGGGGGTAGGCTTGCCTTAACTAAATTTAGATTCTAGGAATGCAAAGTCAGTGTTGGAAGAAGGCTGGGTCTTCTGGTTCCCTTAGTGTTTGGGCTGGTTTTATCTGCCTTATAATAAAAGGATGCCAAAATTAATGTGCAAAATGTTGGAAGAGAAACAAATCAGCTGGCCAGCATCTAAGGGATGTATTTGTACTCATGTCCCAGAAGGTCAAGTGTGATCAAGTTCAGCTTGTTGCTCAGGTGGAGCAACAGAGCAGGTAGATTTCTTGTGCTCTGCCCTGATTTACTTTCCCTCCTCCCCTCCATGTTTTTCCCTTCATTCACCCAAGCAGCCTGACCACCCACTGCTGCAGTGTTTCAGTGCTATTTTGTATCAGGTATTATTGGTAGCTATTTTGCGCACAACCCAAAGCATGGGCTTTTCTAGTATATAAATTGCATTTTCTTATTATGACTATCCTAATCTATCTCTAAAAGTGCTAATTCCAGTAAATGGCTTTCATCTTCTTATGGCTCATTTCATACCATAGTTAAACACAATAAAGGAAGGGGACATTTGCTTGTGTAGCCTTCAGTTTTGGCCTGAATATTGTCTTATACAGGGTTACTCTTTGTGCACAAGGTAAAGAAACACCAAGGTAAATGTTGACTGAAAGCTGTTGGAGATGAACTGGGATCTCTGAATGTTCAAGAAAATATGTATCAAAATCCAGAATACTTTGTTAGAGTGGTATTTGTGATCTTGCTTTTCACACTCTGTGTTGCAGCAGCAGAGGGAATTCCCTCAAGGTCATTGTTTCCTGGGGGATGCTGTGCCTTAATGGCATTCAGGGCAGCACTGTTGTGAAGGAGCAAATGAGCTCAGCTTGGACCACCAGCTTTGAGGGGTTTGGACTCCCTTAGCAAGGCCTGGATCAGCCCAAAACACCTGTCAAGGAGACACCTGAAGAGAGAGAGGAGTCTAAGCCATGCTGGGCCACAAGGCTGCCTTCAAGTGACCACAAGGTGACTGCAACTTTGGGTTGGTTTGTGCTACATAAGAGAGCTCATCTGGGACTTCAGCAAGGAAGCAAATGTCTGTCAGTTGCACAGGTGATGGATGGAGTGAGTAATCTCACAAGACAGGTGAGAAAATCACAGAGATGAGATCAGCCACCAGGGAAGTAGACCAGAGGTTGGGTAAAAAATTAAAAAGAAACAAAGTGGGGGGGGGGGGGAGGGGGAAGTTATTCCACCTTATTTAGAATCATAGAATTATTTAAGTTGAAAAAGTTCTTTAAGATCATCATGTCCAGCCATTGACCCAGCACTGTCAAGTATACCACCAAACCATGTCCTCAAGCATCACATCTCTCTGGGCAGCCTATTTCAATGCTTGATAACCCTTTCAGTGAAGAGATTTTCCTAATATCCAATTTAAACGTCCCCTGGCACAACTTGAGACAGTTTCCTTTGTTTTTCTGGACACATTCCAGCACCTCAATGTCTTGTAGTGAGGGGCCCAACACTGAACACAGATTTTGAGATGTAGCTTCACCAGTGCAAAGTACAGATCACTACCCTGGTCCTGCTGGGCACAGTTTTTGGGACTAAAACAACTACCAATCCTAAGCACTGAATCTGAAACATCTTCTATGTGTGAAGGCATCTACAATGTTCTTTAGAGCAAAAACTGACCCTAAAATGAGAGTCTGCCTCCTGGGATGGAAAAAGGAAGCATATGGGTCAAAAAAAGGGGTTAAAAAGTAGCAGGAGGGGCTTCATCCTTCTCCTACTCATCCTTTATCTTTTCCTAGGTAAACTACATTTCTTGATTAAAGGATATGTTAGGTAAACCATGCAAGTTAGTTTTTAAAATATCATGATTACACTTCAAATGTAAAAACACACATGTTGCACTGGGTTTTCTTTTTGGGCTCCTCTGTGAGTGAGTGTGTGTGCCTAAGGGATGTGCTGCTGCCTTACCCACGGCTCTGCAGGGCTGGCACTGCAGGAGCAGCCAGAGAGCAATGGGGCAGAACAAGGGAGCACTGGGTGCCTGGGACTGCAGCCCTGGTGGGAGAGGAGCTGGCAATTTTTAGCAGAGACCAAATGTTGAGACAAACCATTTTTGTAATGGCCAGGTAAGATGGCAGCAGGAGCAGCAACTGTGAAACAGCCAGTGCCTCCGGGCAAGAGAATGTTACATCCTTGATTTGGTTACTTTTAATATCTTCCTGTTATTAACAACATCCTGCTGGATGCCCCTTCCTAGATGCAGGCAGGCTGCTGGAGCGAGGCACGCCTGCGTGATCTGTCCCACAGCCAGCAGAGCGGGAATGCTTCGGCACCCCTGAGAGCCTGGGTGTATCTCAAATGCCAACAAGGGGTCTGTATGGCCACCAGGTCAGCCTATGGGGGCATTCTGATTTAATCACATCTCATATATGACCAGGGGTATCATTGTATTTTTCAGCTTCACTTTTTCCAACCCTGCTAGATAGCTCATGTGGGGAAAGTAGTATCTCTCAAAGAATACATTCTATATTTGGTAGTGAATGATTTGAGGCATGAATGTATCTGAAGGAGAAAGGCTTTTCAAGCAGCATGCTGCTGGCTCAAAGGATCCCACAAAAAATCTGCTGGGCCCTGCCTCTGAGTCGTGCTGCCCTCTCACCAGCCTGAGCCTCAAGGAATCAATTTGGGGACTGCTTGAGACTCTGCATGATATTCTTCAATGGTCTCTTTCTACTCTGAAAGAAAAATACAGGGAAATGTCAGGGGGAATTAACAACTTAGATGGGCGGGTGGCGAGGCTTGAAAACCATACAGAGATGATTGAGAGAGGAACACTGTCCAATGAGGAAACAGCTACTAATATTGCACAGGTGATGGGCTTGGAAAAATTAGTTTTGGGGTTTTATTAAGTACAGCACAACCTTAAATAAAAAGCTGGAAAACCAGATCTAATTTGTCTTCAGCCAGTATATTGGCAGCAGAATTAATTGACAAAATGTTGGGAATGGTCTCTATTAACATCCATGCTGGAAATCTTAAGTTGGCTCTAACACCCTGGGGCTGTAAAGAGACACTTCTTACACACAAGCCCATGCAAAATGGTCCAAAGCAGAGGGCATGGGCCAGGCAGCAGCAGGATCTGTTGGGGCTTTGCAGGATTTCAGACTCAGGCTTTGAGGCACTCAAATGATGATACTGCTAAATTGAGAGCCTCTCTCACCATTAATGCCTCAAGTTGTTTTCCTTCTGCATAACTGCAGGTGCATGGTACAGACACAGCCTGGGCTGGTTGAACCTGGGAGCTGCATCTGCAGCTGGTCCACTGCTTCCAGGAAGGCCAACCAGTGCTGTGTGGCAGCACTTTGAAAAATGTCTTCACATTGTGTGTATGTGCAAAATCTACAGGAGGAATGAAAAATGTTTTCCAAAGAACAGAATGGAGCACTAGTTAAATTAGATTCTTAGTCAGAAGAGAGGAAAAGGAAGGATATTGAGCCATTCTTCTTCTTTGAGATAGAAAGATGGTGAAATGCAGGATGGACTGGGGTTAAAAAATGGGAATATTTCTTGGTTCTGCCATGAGACTTCACATGTAACCTCTGGCAAGGCTCTTGATGCTCTTGCACATCTCACTCATGTCTCTGAAGCGGGGATAATCTCTTCCACAATCTAAAAAGATTTGATGAGGAGAACATCCTCAGTGGTTTGAGTCCTCAAGTAGGGAGGTAGAGAGGTATCAGAGGGAGTTCTCCGATTTCCTTCTATTATGGGCACTGCTGAGTTAGAGAAGAAACAAGACAGGATTTCAAACACTTTTGGAGTTGAACAGTGCTGGTATCCAACAAAGAGTAAATGTTTTTTATTGAGAGATAAGGATATTTTGTTTCTTCCTATGTAAACACAAAAATATTGGTCTTTGTAGATTAGCCGCAGCAATGAAAATACTTTGCATAGTCACTAGTTGGGAGTTCTCAGGCTTGGTTAATACATCCTAAGCGGTCTGGTACAGGCTGGAATGGGGAGTTGAATTAAACACAAGATACTGGGCAGGGTGAGGCTTTTTCACTTAGGATAAAGCTAGTTCTGCTCTCCGTGAAGCCTCTGCTTATAACCCTCATACTGATGAGCACACAGCAAATGTGGAGAAACCAGTGAGGAAATGGCAGAAAGGACCATCAGCTCACTGTCATGTTGGTTGCCACTGACTTGTGATGAGAGAGTGACTGCCTGTCTGCCCCCATGGGAAACCCTTACCATACTTTAATTCCTATTGTTTTCTATTTGACAGAAGTGATATCTAATTCACAGTTTACAGAAGTCAAAATTTGAGGTCCTTTATTCTGACATTGACCAGTAAGTTTCTTCTCCCCATAGAAATCCTGGGGGCAGATTACAAAGTTTCACAGATAATTTGTAAACCCCTAAAATTGTGGGGTTTTTGTTTTGTTTTGTTTTCCTGTGGCCTTTCGAAATCTGCTTCCCAGCCTGCCTCTCCACTGCCTGAAAATCATGGGAATAAGGAAATGCTTGCTGACTTCCAAATGTGAATTACAACAGAATTGTAAGGGTCTGGGTCCCAGAATCCTCAGAAGTCAAGTGTGTGTTTAGCTTTGAATTTGTGCAGGGTCTTACTGCTCTGGGGCCTTGACTCTTCAGGGAACAATAAATAAGAAAAAGGCAGCTCTCTCCCTCTGTACTATAAATAACTTGCAGATTTAACTGACTTGTTTTATTATCGATGTTTATGCTGAATTGTCCTACTACAGAAACTGTATAACTCATCCAGGAAACAAAATGTCTCCAATGACTAACCTGAGTGTCACATAAAAATATCAGTGAGAAGTGCTAACTTTCTAAGGTTTTATAATACTGTTCCTTTAGACTGTTAAAATAGGAGTCAACCTGTTAAATATTTACTTATTTAACAAACGTGCTGCTTTAACTTCCTCCATATACCCTTAAGTAATGAATGACAGAGTACAAAAAGAAGGCTATTTGCCTAGTTTATTTCAGATTAGGAAAAACAGGGACTGGCAGGTATAACACACTGAATAGATTGGGTATTTATATTCCCATAAAATTGAAAAATGTAGCTAATTTAGATTACTTTAAGAGTTTAGAGTAGTTAAGAGTTTAGAAGACTTTATTGCTCCAAGCTGTGGAGATTCTTATTGCCTTCCTAGGTCATTATTATTCTCTTAGCAACAAAAGATTTTTAAAAAGTTCATAAAAAATCTCAGGGTAAGATCACAAACATGTAGCCGTGAGAATAACAATGCTACACACATACTTTTGTCACCTGGTGACAAGAATGAGCACCTCTGTTTTCCTGAGTTAATCTTGGGAAGGAGAATAGCAGGATTTGGCTGTTGAATCCTTTCATTATCTTTCCTTCGAGTGGGGTGTGAAGGTCAGTGAATCGGTGCACTGCTAGATATGGCTACAGGCATCCAAGGCAGCCTAGGTGCATTGATTGCTTCAGCACCTACAAGCAAGACTGCTGAGTTTGAAAGACAAGCTTCCATGTTACACAATATAAAAAATAAAATGTTTCTGGAATATATTTTTAGAGAAGTGTGCTTAGCAAAGGAGGGTATACTGAGGTATACAGTGCAGAAGAGAGGGATAGATGAAAGCTGAGTTACTGTGACTAGAACATAAAAAGTCAGGCATCAAAGTCATAAAGTCATCATAAAAAGTCATCCATAAGGGATTGTAAATGTTGGAGTGCCAGAGTTTGTCTCTGGATGTGTTACTGACAGGTGATGAACACACAACCCTGGGGTGAAGTAAACAAACCTTGTCAAACATACCCAACTATGAAGAGGGAGAAATGTGAGTGAGACAAGCACTGTAGCAGTAAGTGGTTTCTGGAAGATTGCATGTCCATTGATACATGGTGCAGCACTGGCCTTGGACTCCTCTCACTATCAGTTTCCGTCAGAATCCAGTGAGGCAGCAGAAAGGTGTGACACGGGCAGAGCTGGGGGCCCCACATTCCACTGACAAGAGTGAGCAGTGCCAAGAACCCTGACTTCCTTCAGCGGTGTCTTCTGCATGGATACCACACCTGTATTGCAGAAAAAACCAGGAACATTGGGGGCCCAAGATGTGTGCCCCTTGCCAAACTTTTAAGAATGGTTAGACCCATGGACATCAGTGATGTGACAGATCAGAAAGTGGGATGAGAGGCTTTTTAACAGCACTGGTTCCTGCTACCTTAAGATCAAACTCCAGGCTGCCAGGGCATGAAGTTTATCTCTAGTCTGCCATGAACTGGAAGATGAGGTTTTCTCTTTGTATAGTGTGCTGCACATGTAGATTCTTGTGAGGGAATCCCACGGGGTCTTTAAGAAGAAAATCTGGTCCTTTCTTTCATGCTGGGTTTTCAGCTCATTAGGTTTGAGAAATCTATATGAAAAAAAATATTTTTTCCCTCCAAAGTCAGAAGGCAAAAAACGGAGTATGTCATAATCGAAGCTGGATAGCAGTGGATTAGAAATCCAGCACAGAACAGTAGTCCTGTGAGCTGCAGATCTGATGGGGTTTGGTTTCCCTTGGGCAGATCTTGTTTGGATTCTCCCAGGTCTATATAGCTGGAAGCTCTGACTGAAGCTTTTCCTGTGGGTGGGTATTCATAACATCTTTCATCTTCGCAGCTTTCTTGGTGTTTAATAAGGGTTTAACTCGAACTTTGGTGGGCCTCCTTTTACTTAGCAGCTTGTTCTTATGATACATAAAGGAATGCAGCATTTTCAGCCTTTTCTTGCTCTGTCAGATGTGGTTAAAACTGGCTACCGTTTGTTCTTGTTCCTTCTCTCTTGCACAACATGCAAGTAAGTACATGCACATCTGTGTGCACACATGCGCACGCACACACAGATTTATCATACATATGAAGAGATAATGATCTCAACCCCATTTTAATTTCTGTAGGAATCCAGGCTAGGAAAAAAAAGTATTGCAATGCTACTTCTTTGGGAGAGGAAAAGGAGAAAAAACTTGTATTTCTTTTCTATGCAGGAGACAGATTATTCAATTACCACTTTGCTTAAACATAGTATGTGTTGCTGAAAATCTGGCACTACTATTAAAAAGTAAAAGATGTAGTGGGCTCTGTGTCCTAGAACTGCATTGTTGTGCTTGTGTACGGCACGCACGTTTTGCCTCCAGTGCCAGAGTGGTCCTGCTGAGACTGGAGGAATGCATGGGGAACAGAGCCTTGCCACAACATCCCGTCTCCATTATGTCTTTTGGACCTCTGCCACAGAAAAGAAGGAATTTTATCCTTCATTTGTAAGTAATTAAGATGATAGTGGAGTTTGAATTTTCTAACTTTGTGAAAACAAATAGCAATGATCCACTTCAATAACTCAGATACTAATTGACACAAGAGAGAGAAACAATACATTAAAAATTAATTAACTTTTGTTAATTAATTTTTAGGAATAGGAAGAACACCTGCAGCACGTGTGGATGTTTGCAAGTGTCATTAGACTGGGAAGGTTGTGCAGTAATCTGGAAATTGAAATAGGTCAAAAGGACCAGGAATGATCTGCAGCATTGTTTGAGAAGTAAAATATGTGATTGCTAGTGAGCTGAAATAAAGGTGATGACAATGTGCATTTTTTAAGGATGTTTATCGAAGCCAGAGGTTAATTAGCAGTTAAAAAGCACCCACTGGTGTTTTATGTGAGCACCATGAGTGTGTTAATTATCATTTTCAGCCTCAAATATCCCTCTTCCAGACTTGAACTGAAACAGATTCATGATTCTTTTACTGAGGCATTCCTTAGATAAATTTTAATTAGTAACTTTCCCCCCTCCCCCCAAACAGTTTTTTTCTATGACCAGAACTGGAATTTCATCTCACTTAGCTTTCTCTTCCTTGGTATTTGTGATGCAGTTCGAGTATTACCTGTGGTAAGCAGGAAGTTAAGAGATAAGGGGAATGCATCTATTACCACGTCTTGTCCAAATTACAGATTTGGACTTCAGAGAAATGTAGACACAGAAAAATGTGAAATAAACTCTAGAACTTTCCACCTCCTTTTTCAGTTAGTGAATAGAATGGCACAAACCTGATTTGTTCTGTTTCTCTTAATGCTTTTGTCTACTCTAATGACACTTCTAGGAAAGTCCAGAGAAGTTTTATATGCCACTGTGAACATGCCAGAAGACTCTTCAAAAAGTCACTTCATCCCTCCAGAAGTACTTCCTTTCGGAATTTTTAACTTCTGCTATTAAGTTTTCAATTTTTCAGCCAACGTATGTGCACACACCTAATTTGCTCTTTCATTTCACTGGCCTACTTTTATATCAGTACTATTAAAAATAAAATGCCAAATTGTGAGGAAGAATTACACTAGACAAGAAATACACATTTTTTTTCCATTCAGATGACTCTATATATCTATTTAATTACTTCTATTCCCATTTTATGATGGGTTAAGGAAGATCCTCAGATGCTGTATTACTGATGCTGCAAGTTAGAGTTATGTGGCCTCTTCCTCTGAACAATTTTTCTGACCTTACCTAATGGAGCGACTTTTTTTCCCCCCAATTATTTCTATCTGTTGTGATGACCTTGAAGGGCAGGAATTAAGCATAAACAAACAGGATAATGATGGGGCCCAAAGACAGTAAGTAACTTTTAGGAAGCTTGAAAAAAGACACCTATTTCTCATTTAGGAGAGGTGAAATTAAAGAACAATTAACCTGCTAAATCGCAAGTTTTCAGCTTGTACTGATCTACTTTTTCCTGTTGCCTCTTCCCAAATGGGAGGGATATTAGATGACTTTGTTTCATCTTCAGAAAGAAATTTTGTTCATGAAAAATATTTTTAGATTGCCTGTGCTGCCAGTTGAATAAAAACCACACATATTTTACAAGGAAGATTTAACTAATATACTCTTTATTTATTTCTTTACACAACTAAAACCAGGACAATGAAAGTAATGAGAAAAAAAACAAAAACATTGGGTAATTATACCCAAATTCGTTCCCTACTGTAGTGACATACTTTAACAGAAGAAAGTTTTCTCTAACATTATTAAGAATAGAACCCATTTACCGGTAAAATTCTAGCTCTCTCTAGTGAATTTGCAAAATATAAAAGAATGCATCAGCTTGAGAGTTACAGCTGTAACAAACAAGGAAGAATTTCTGATTAAAAAGGAACATGACTTATTTTGTCCCAATTGTTAAAAAAATTGCATAAATACAATGACTAGGTTAAAAGCAATGTTCCAGAGATCTGTCCTCACATATTGGTGCATGTAGAGCTTGGACAGACTTTCTGTTGGCCCCATTCCTTGAAGATCAGTCATCTGTGTTGGTGAAGAGTCACAGCCTTTAGATTTGCGCACTGGGTTCTTAGGCTACTTATTCACAGGTTCTTCCTCTTACCAGGCAGTGGCTTTCAGACCTCCAGTGAAGTGCACGAAGAGCCTAGAGCTGGCACGTTCCTGCTGTGGGTGCCCATGATTTTGCTAGGCCTGCCTTTATCCCAACAACAGCTTCTATTGGATGTGAGCGGACCAGTGGAACTAAATGTCTCCCCCGCCAGCAGCTGGATCCAGGTACCACAGATTTCTCTCTGAACCTCCTTTAATGGAGTTGTTTCAAGCAGAGACCAGTAGTTTTAGAATTGCTTCCCCATTTAAAACAGAAAAAATGCTCTCCTAAAATCCTGCTAAAATTTTGCTAAATATTCTTTCATATGATTACACTTGGATACCATCACACTCATGCAGCAGACTATACAAATGCCTTGATATTTCACATGCTCTCAGCTACCACTTGTGTGCCTCTAAAGGCTTGAAATCTTGGGCTACTGACAAGACACTTGACACAGAACATAGCCAAAAGCAAGTTCCTGTTTGTCCAGCAAGTCTGACACCCTGAATTAATGTACTTGCAGCTGTTGAAGGGAGTCTTACCTCTCTTCATCTGCTCCCACCCATGGAGCTCTGTTGCTCCCTGTGTCTAGTTTGACTCAATGTAGCTTGCAGTATCAGAAGCGTATTTTTGTAGGATTTATTTTCTTATGGTGATGTCCATGAGCTGTTAGGTTTGCTTAGGTTCTGGGTAGACCACACCCACTGCTAAAGCCTGCTTCCCCTTAGCAAAATTTGTGTTCTTGTGGCCAGAAGAACATGCAGGTGCCTTCTGGGGGATGATCACACAATGCCAGCCAAGACTCTTCTCTAACCACTGCTGATTTTATACCAGGCAAGAGTTCATTTCTCTATTTGATGAACTCGAGGTATTCAACTATCTCAACTACTATGTGCTGACTCATGAAACCTCACAGGTCAACTTCCTGTCAGTCCTGCCTGTGGCCCCCTGTAACGATGACCCAATATTCTTAAGCAAATGGGCCCATATGGGACGTAGAAATTAAGACTGCAGTATCCAGGACTGCTAGCCACCCTCTTGTTC
This sequence comes from Poecile atricapillus, assembly GCF_030490865.1. NCBI lineage: Eukaryota > Metazoa > Chordata > Aves > Passeriformes > Paridae > Poecile > Poecile atricapillus. The sequence goes on along the minus strand of NC_081253.1, from coordinate 21,113,487 downwards.
TTGTCTGCTAAGACGTATACAAATTGCAAAAGCAGGCTGAAATCTAGAATGAAGTTGAATTCTATGACGCTTAATAGATCCGACTCAAAATCTTTTCATTATCTTGGGTTTTGTAGTACCGTGTAAATGTTAGCAGTTAGAAAACACACAGATTTCCAGATTCTACTGAAATTATTAAAAGAGAAGAAGGCATCTCAAATTCAAAAAGATACCGCTCCTGAATGGTTAGGTTTTATGGTGTTCTAGCTATTTTCTGAGGTATGAGATTTACAGATAATCCTGCTTTATTGTCCCTCCAGTAAAGGACACATTTTAAGGTAGACTGTTGAATGGAATCCCTACTGATTCTTCACAGGCATTTCAGACCCAGCCTTTCAAACTGAAGTGGCCTGAGCCTGAGTTTTCCTGGTGTTACATTCTGTCACAGCAGAATGCATTCCTGTCCGTCTTGTCTAGTTGCATTCTAGGCTTCAGCATGAAGCCACCACTTGACAGAGAAATGGAGTACCACAGCTGTGGAAACTGAACTGGACCACATAACAACAAGCCTTCAATAATATATTCCTTTAAAGAAATGCAGGGTTACCCATATCAGGGACCACTAAAGACAGAAGTAACATGCCACAGCTCAGAAATTTCGAAGAACTATAGAGACAGAAAAGCTATTTCCAAGTAGAGCAGACACTGTGCTGGATGTTGTGTTAAGACAGTGCACTTCCTTCTGAATTTGTACTGAACTGACACTGAGCTCCAAGACTAAAACCAATGAGATATGGGATGTAAGTTACAGTAGACAAATGCAGCATTGAGCTGACAACTGAAATACAGGGTAGGTATTAAATTTTAGTGTTCTTTCCAAGTTGCATCTTGTTTCATCTGTCAAAACCTTCTCCCAAGTTTCATCAGAATCCAGTAGACATTGCTTCCTCTTCCATATTACTTTGCTACTTACCCCAAAGGCTGCATCTCAGTTTTGAAACTGCTGCATTTTGGTATGTGGTAGAGGTATTCTTATTATTTTTAGAGCAGTATTACTTTCTCTGTATCTACACAGCTCAAATTACAGCACACCATTTTCAGCAAACTGATTGAGAATTCATCCCAGGACCTGCAGTTAACCAGGAACTGCCTAGAAGCAGGAGACAAGGTCTTAAAGAGACAAGGCTCTTAAGAATAAACTGGTCATGGTTAGTTTATTCAGATCACATATGGATATGGTACATCTGGTGGGCAAGCTCAAAAAAGAGAAAACAATGGCTCCTCTAGCTGGGCATGGAGCTGTCTCCGGGGATATTGCCACAGTGGTCACTCTGCAGGAAAACCAGCACCTACAGGAACTCAGATGCCCAGTTCTGATACGGTATCTCCCTCATATAAACACGATTTTTCTAATGAGTGTCTTAATGCTAATATGTTGATAAGCAAAAAAAAAATACAATAATGTATTTCTCATATTTTAAATTTTTTTTTCTTCTCATGTGTTCTTAATCTCTGCTGGGAAGTGGTGAACAGATACATGTGATTTCTATTACCAATCACTTTCTATTTAACAATTCTGAGTCTCTTTACACCTCTTTTTCATATGAACATATCTTTCTTTCCAACTTTCTTGTAATTTATCTTTATTTTTGTCTACTTTTTGACTAGTTTATTAATATTCTGATCGAGTTCTTTATCTAAATTTAATACATCATAATATATCAGTGTCCCCCCCAATTTTAGATACTTGACTAGAAAAAGATGGTCCTCTGCTGCTGTTAAGCTTGATTACATCTGAGTTTTATTGCATTGAAAAACTCTTTATATATAAAACTCAAACCCATTATTGGTATTTCAAATCTTTGTGTCTTAGAGCACTGCAGTTATGTCCCAAGGCTGCAATCAGATCCATGTAGGTAAACTACTCTATTGACAACATCCCCCTTAAGTCAGACAGCTCTCAACATGCACCCACCCAGCTGTAAAAGAATAGCTTTCATATTTAGCTAAAGATGACATGATCTTCCTAAAGCAAAATGCTATTGACAATATTTGGCAATACCCTGCTAAACAGCAAGGGCCAGTTTTTCAATGTAATTTTCCCAGTCACAGCATCTTAACAGGAATTATTTCTCTTATACATCAGTGTTTAAATGAACAACTCAGTTACTGAAAGTCTAAAGTAATCAGTAATAGTTCTTGTTCCAGGATGACAGACTCTCATAAGTTTCACTGGCAACTTCTGATATTGCCAAATAAACTCCCAGTTCTATACTAGCTGTAGAAGTCTTATTTTAAAATGCTGCAATACTCAGGTAATTTTGCATTTTCATTTTTTTCCTGAAATGTCCTTATGTATGTATATTGATGCATTTTTAAAAGCTGTGTATAATAGCTTTCACTGGGTAAAAATTATTTCTACACCGTTTAAAAAACCCACTGGCTTCTGTTCCTAATTACAACTTTTGATTATTAAAATAAAAAATACGAATTGCAAAAAAATCTTATGTCTGTGTTATCTACCGTGCCAACAATAGATTCTAAAGTAGAACTACGAGAGACTGTATAAACCAATACAGACATTTAACAAACAGAAGAAGCTTTTGGTTGGGGTGTTTTTAAACTACCTTGGAAAAAATTGTGACAAAAAGATTAATTTACAACTTACTACTAAGACACCTGAAGGTACTCTCAGCATACCGGCTAAAGTAAATTGGTTAGAAATAACACTAAGCATCACAAGTAAAAACGATCTTCCACTGACAGTGAAACTGCAGCCTTTGTCCATCATAACTTCCTGGTATTAAATTCCCATTTTCTGAGTGCATTTTTTCCTATTCTGTAATAGTTTCTAAGTTAAGCATGAGCAGTTACTGCAAGGTCATAGTGCTGGGACTGCTTAAAAAGCACGGCTTATTCTCTTCACAGAAAGCCTGTTGAAAATCCTGACCGTACTTCTGGGTTTCCTAGTTACTGATTTTGCCTTGAGTTTACCTCAGGAGCCTGGGACTCCACATACTCAGCCCAACTGAGACTGTGCTCACAGTATCTCCTAGTTAATCCTCAGCTCTAATTACACTAAAGATTGTAACTGGAAAGTAGGTTTGAAGTTTTTTTGCCTCACTCAGATTAGTGTGGAACACCACACTAAGGGTAACAATATAAAAGTCATTCTTCGGGAGAATTTGCAAGCTAAGGGTCAAAATCGGTGCCTCAACCTACACATTGTCCTATGACCCTGCACATGCACTCAGATGTGACGGAAGGCCAAGCCCAAATTGTTCCCCTTTGCAGGAATCCATCACAAGCAAAGTGGTGTTACAGAGAAACAGGCCCCACTAATAATCATTCCTGTATCATCATATACTTATGTAACGTTTTATACATATTTCCTGCCTTAGTTTAACAATCAGAGAGCTCCCAGTTTCCTTTGTGTTGCGTAACACGACAGACCAGCAAATTGACGTTGAGGGGAATCTTACTAATTCTCCTTAACACGATGAAAATAAAGCCTGCTAGCACAAACGCTCGATCCGTGCCAAGGCCCGGGTGCCCAGCTCAGGTCAGGTACTCCCGCTGGGAGGACGTGTCGCACTAACACCTAACTCGCGGCCTTATCCTGGACGGGTTTTGTTCCGCCTTAGAGACAGTGGAGGTTTTAGGTTCCGCCGCCCGGGTCAGGCAGGTGCGAGCCCGCCACGGCGCTTATGCAACGGTGGCACGGCGGGGTCGGCCCGCTGAAGCGTGCGCTGCTCCCGGGCTGCGGCCGGCGCTGACCCGGGCGCCCGGTGCCGCAGGGGGGCGGCCGGCGGCAGCCCCCGGGCAGCGCCCGCCCGGGCGGACCGGCTCCCCTGGGGACCGCGCGCCGACATCTTAGCGCCGGAGGGACAAAGCGCGGCGGCGCTGTCTGTCGTCCGGGCGCTGCTCGGCCGCCGCCCCGGAGCCGCGGCTGTCGCCAGCCGTGAGTGACAGCCCCGGCGGGGAGACTTCGAAAGATCGCAGCCCTGGCCCGGCGCCCCCCGGGCACAACAGCAGCGGGGGCGCGGGGGTGGGGGCTGGAGGGATAGCGCCACCGCCGCGCAGCTGTGCCTGTGCGCTGACCCCTGCGGGCGGGCGGGCCCCGCGGTGTCAGGGGAGCGCGGCGGCGGGTCCCGGGCCGGCGCGGGCCGCGGGCTCCCGGCGGGTCCCGCTCATTGTTCCCCGCACTAGCCCTGGCAAACAGGAAGCCGCCCCGGCATGGGGCGCCCCCCCCGCCCCCGGCGGGTGACTGGCAGCCCGGGCGGCCCGTGCGAGCGGCGGCGGCGGCGCGGCGCAGCCAATGAGAGCGCGCGCGCGCGGGCGTGGGCGGGAGTTCCGGGCTGGCAGGCGGGCGGGCGGGCGGCGGTGTCGGCCGGGCCCCCTCTCCCGCGGCAAGCCCCACCTTTCGGCTTTCCCGCACCGTCAATCAAAATAGGAAAAAAAACCCGGAGTAGGCTCGGGCCGCCGCCGCCGCTTCAGCCCGCCGTGAGCACAATAAGCATGTCCCCGGCGGCAGCCGCCTAGCCCTAGCCAGCAGGGCCTGTGTGCGAGCCAGCCAGCCTGCCTGCCTGCCTCCCGCCCAGCCAGCCAGCCAGCCGGCCGCTCGCACTCACACCATGACCGGTACGTACGCACCGACCGAGCCGCCCCGGGGGCTCCCCGCTCCTGCTCCGGCCCTGCGCGTCCCCGCTCCGGCCCCGGAGCGTCCGTGTGCGAGCGAGGCGAGAGCGGCACTGAGAGCAGCAGCAGGAGGAGCAGGGGGAGGAGGGAGAAGAGGGGCAGGGGCAGCAGCACGGGGAGGAGGAGGAGGAGGAGGAGGAGGGCTCCGTGCGGGAGGGCGGGGGGAGCGCTGGGGTTAGGGGGGGGGAGAGGGAGGGAGGAAGGGAGGGAGGGAGAGGGAGGGGGGTGATCGCTCCCGTCAGTGACTCTCCCCTCCCCCTCCCCGCTGTGCCCGCAGCTCCCGAGAAGCCCGTGAAACAAGAGGAAATGGCTGCCTTAGACGTGGACAGCAGCAGCCACAGCGAGTATCTCCAGCACGGCAACGGCGCCGCCTCGGCCTCCGCCGGGGCGGCCGCCCCCCAGGTGAGCGCAGGCCCGGCTGGGCCCCTTCCCCCCCCCCCCCCGGGTGACACGTTGTGAGCGGGTGCGGAGCCGGTGCCGCCGCCGCCGCTTCCTGTGTGCGCGTCTGCGAGGAGCCCGGTCGCTGTCCCGCACTAACCGCCACCCCCCTTCTCTCCCTGAACCCGCCCATTGTGGGTAGGACGCGCAGCCGTCACCGCTCGCTCTGCTGGCGGCCACCTGCAGCAAGATCGGCCCGCCGTCGCCGGAGGAGGATGAGGCCGCCGCCGCCGCCGCTGCCTCTCACTCTGCCGGAGCGGTGAGTGCCCGCCCCGCCGCTCTCGCACGGCCTGCCGGGGGGAGAGACAGCACAGCCAGCCCGCCCGCCCGGGGGGAGGGACGGGACACACGGCACTGCCCGCCCGGGGGGAGGGACGATAGCAGGGCCGACCTGCCAGGAGAGGGGTCCCCGGGCTCCCCTGCCTCTCCAGGAGGAGCCGGGCTCCCGGGAGGAGGAGGGAGCCAAGCTCCCCCCTCCCCCGCCATTGGGAGCGGCGCCTTCATTTACTTTCAAAAACGGGGGGAGGCGGGAAGCCTCCCTCCCCCGACCCTGGCACCGGAACGGCTCGCTCGGAACCCGGAGAGGCTGGGAGGCATCTCACCTCCACCTGAGCGCGCCCCCGGTATCCTCGCCAGGCTGTCAGCCTGGAACCGCGCAGCCAGGCAGGAGCACAAAATGAAGGCTGGCTGTAGGGGAAGGATGTAGTGAAGTAAAATGGCTGTTTAGAAGCGAACGCGGTGGTGGAATGCTGCTTCCTGTATCGCGCTGTTTTTCTAGGGAGAGTTATCATGCGGTTCCTCGTAGCATTTTCTGTGCTTATCTCTCATGCGCCGTCGCCTCTGAAGGGAGCCTTGATGACCTCGGGACCTGGTGTGATGAGATGGATCTTGCAGACTAGAAACGTATTCTTGCTGAAGCTGTTTTAACAATCCTCATAACAAAAGCCTAATGAAAACTCATGTTCCTTAATTGGTCTGGCTAAATCTCATGTTGACGTATGCTCATAAAATTCAAAGAGATTATGCATTTCTAAATAACTGATACCTAAAAATATTGGTGAATTAAAACAGAGTTCCAAAATATCTTCTAAAATGACATGATGCAATTTTTTGGCCTTAGCCCTTGGAAAATCGCACATATTCCCTCTAATTATTTTTTTTACAAGAACATCTTTAAAACTAGCAAAAATAAAAGTCTTTTTCTTTTTATTCTTTTAAAGCAAGTCTTTTTTTTTAAACTTGCTGTACAACAGCCTTGTATGGTGTTAGAATTTTGCAAATAGAAAAATTGAAAAGCACTGTACTGTTAGATGGAGTGGCATTGGCAAGCTTTTAAGGAATGTCAAACTATTAGTGGTAGAAGTTTCTAAATACTTGCTAAACTTTAAAATACTTTTCATCTGTAGATTACAGCTTACTTTACATAAAGGGAAGCTGAAGCAAAATAGCTGTCTGAGGTCATACAGTAGGTTGTAGACTAATGACAGAGCTCGAAAATATATTAAGATTCCGACCCCTTTCAAGCATGCTTTCTGCCGAACCTATTTATTTGCTCAAGCAGTGTGCTTTAAAAAATCTTTCTAGATGTAAAGTGCTTGATACCATTAAGATTTGTTTTATAATACAGGATGCATACAGTGCTGAAGGACATAAACATACTGAAAAATAAATGATGTTTAAATGATTGCTTGCTTTCCTATATCCACCTCTAAGGTTGTTCTTGCTGGACAGCTGGAATTGTGCATCTTGGGGATGGATTGATTGATTAGGATGAGCAGTAGGTCTGACAGGATACTGGAATACTGGTGCAGGACAAATGGTTCCCGGCAGTTTAAAATGGGCAAAGCAGTTTTGATGTGGTACTTCTTTACTCTTATTAAATTAATATGTTGTTGTGTTAATGTATAAGAGGCTTTTCAGGGGAAAGCAAATGTAATTCAAGAGAAGCCAAAATGTTAGTTAAAAACTAAGTGAACATAAGCTCACTCACTACTTTCCATACATGCAGATAGGCCCTTCCTACATATCTTCCATGAGTTAGGTTATAGCGTTCTGGTAATTTTTACACTCCTACAACATAACTCTTGAATGATTCAGAATATTTTGGGTGGAAACTAAATATAAATTGAAGGAGATACCTAACAGTAGCTGAACTAGACACTGGAGTTAATTAAGATGACCTTAATAAAGAGAGGGGAGGGACCAAAGGCCCTGAAATACATTCCTTGTGAAAAACAAAAAAACAAAAGAGATTTAGTGCGATAAAGATTCTTTTTTTTTTCCCTTGACCCTTGTGTTTATTGCATTAGAGGGTGGAAGAAGGAGGAAAAAGCTAAAAAGGCTTAAATTGTAGGTAGCTCATAAGTCATAGGGGAAATGAAATCTATGTGCACAGACAGACATAATTGTCTTCCTGCAGTTTGTGGTGCTCATCCCTTTCCCAGGGGGATAGCTCAGTCAGTTTGAGACCTGTGTGCATGGGTGATGGTGCCTAATGTTGCAGTGGGAGGACAGCTCTTTCCTGTTATAATCTATGCCTGGACTGCAGTTCTGACTGCTGATCATCTGGTAGAACTCTCAATCGACACAAATGGATAATAGAAGTCAAACCAAGTATTTCCTCCTAGAAGTGCTTGAAGAGCCTGCACTTAAAGGGATAGCGGTGCTGTTGTTTCAGGGTTATTTTGTTACTGTTTTACTGACATTTGCTTGGTAGAAACTGGCAGGGCTGGAGCCGGCATGCTGGGCTAGCATACTGCTTTCCTGGCTGAAATGGTATGCTGCAGCTGCTCCCCAAGAGACCAGCAGTATGATTTAAAAGCAACAGCAAAACTCCCATAGGAGTGCAGGGAATATTGCGTGTCTGGGATTTGGGGAAGAGCTGGAGCGCATGTGATTGTGTTTGTAGTAATCTAGTTGGCCCTGCTTTGAGTCCAGGGGTTGGACCAGGTGACCTTCAGAGGTCCTTTCCAGCTGAAATTATCCTGTGATTCTCTATCAGTATCGGAGTCCAGGCATACTGTTTGAATGGGCATTGCTGTTACACCACTGAAAGGATTAGTGAGGAAGTAAAAAGACTAATGAAAATGGAAGCTGCTTGTAACAAAAAGCAAATGAAGAAGCCAATGGACAGAACTAAACTCAATCCTCTTCTCCTTTCCATCCTGTCAATGACCTGACAGGCTGTCTTCAGACAGCAAGGTTTTCGGCTTGGCTGATGATTCTGGTTGGAACTGTATTTCGTTTTGGATGAGAGGCACTAGCAGGCATTACTGCTGATCTGATCTTTGTGCATTGATGAAGACTGCAGTCTTTCAGCTTTGACACCGTGATTTACCCTGCCTAATGATCAACCAACACCAGTATGTTGCCTGATGGTGTTTGATATTAATGTAGATGGCCCTGAGTTTGTGGCTTGCTTATCTGAGAATCTTTTACTTGGTTGCCATACTGGTACAGCCATGGTTGGTTCAAACACTTGCCATGGGAACTTTGCCTTGAGTATTGCTGCCTGCTAGTCTTTGTGAGAGCCTTGCTGGGATGGTAGGTGCTACTGCCTGATGTTGAATGACGGCTCATGTTTTAGCCTCTCAGGATGTCTTTCTCTGTCTTGGGAGTTTAACCCTAAAATCTGAGAGGTTTTGGTTTGGGTCTTTCTTTTGCACTATCTTTGACTAATAATTCTACTTCAAAATCACATTGAGGATTCTTTTTCATTTAAGTGCAAACACTCTCATTCCAATTTAAACATCAGCAAAGATTTTAGCATTAGATGAAAATGTGAAGCAAAGCAGAAGATGGTAAAGCTGTGCATAAGGGAGGAAACAAAAGAGCAGACAGATTTAGGTCAAATAGAGCCTTGATGACCAGCTGTACGGCTGTAGCATGATCAGATGATTGTTTAAGAAGCTAGAAAGCTGAGATGATAGCCAGTTGTTTATGTTCTTTTATTTCATTGTAATGCAAAGCTAAAGGCTGTCTTGGAACTCTCATGCTCCCAAGGGCCATTCTTATGGTTGTGCTGGGTGGGATTGGATAGGTGAGGATGCGGTGCAAGACTGATGGGAGGTTGTGTGGGAGGTCTGGAAGGTGGGTGAATTGGGAAGAGTGGCCGGCTGGCTGAGAAAACTCTTGGCTCTTACAGCCACCAAGGAATGGGAGCTGTCACAGACAACTGCCCCATCTGAGGTGTGTAGCTGTATATTGTGTGAAATGGGCTGCACTGATTTGCTAGTCTTTAAACAAACAAATAAACAAAAAGGTTGGGAGGAATGGTTTATATGATTTATTTGTTTTGTTGCTTACCAAGAAGATGTGGAAAACATTTGGACAGATTAATAAGTAGCATATGTGGGGAAGATGAGTATCATTTCTCTGCTGTAGGCAAAGCATTTCTGTGTATCTTTTGCAAGTAAAGGTTGGAGTGTTTTAAGACTGCTTTGGCATATCTTGAGCTTTAGAATTGAGTTCACAGAACTTTAAGTGAAAGTCTGGAATTCTAGTTGGTTTATGCCTCAGAAGATTAACCATCTGAGATGCACCCAGTTTAAACTCAGTATAGGAGGAAATAGGAGTAGTACTGACAGGATGGAGAAAGAGGAAGGCATTTTAAATTTCATGTTTTCCACTAGGCAAAAATATGCATGAATGCCATGTGTCAGAGTTAACCATACTACTTGGTTTTCTGGCCTATATGATCATTTTGAGGAAGTTTAGAATTATTCTGACATCCATTTTTGCTTTTGATAAGATAGCTTCCTGATGCTAGGTTTCTGGATGCAAACAGATGCACCAGAACATGCTCAGCCACTATAGAAAAGTCTACTTGGAACTGTCTTGCTTCTGTCTGTTCTCTACTTTTGCAAAACAAAGAAGTTTCACTAGAATGTGATGGCTAACTATATTTGTCCTGCTGGTGTCCAGAAGCTCGCCTTTTAAAATGTTATTTGGTGTTTGTATTCCAATTATGTCTTTCTAATGCTGGATCAGAGCCAAGTCTTGAAGTTCTTTTAGAAGAAGGTGCTTTAGGGATGTTCTTGAAAATTTTTGTTTTATTTCTCCTAATAGTTTTGGAGAAAGTAAGAGAATGTATGGTTTAAAACATTTCCATATTTAAAAACTGCATAGACAAAAAGTTCTCTAATATTAAACATTAGTAAGACATCTAAGATTTCACAGAAAGCTGAGGCTGGTAAGGATGTCTGGAGAATGTCTAGTCTGCCCTTCCTTGCTCAGAGTAGAATCAGTGAGAGGAAGTTGTTCAGTGCTGTGTCCAGTGCTTTGAACACATGCAAGGATAGAGACTCCACTATCTGGACAGCGTGTTCCAGTGTTTGATAACCCATATGATACAAAAAAAAGAGGCTTTTTCCTATATTATGGAGAACAGCGTCAAAAGCCTGACTAATGTAGTGATAAATAGTATGCCTTGGCTAACCCTATCTACCAAGCTAGTTTTTTCATCACAGGGCATTGTGAAGTTAGTGATTTTAGCATTATTTCCCCTTCCTTCCCCTTCAGCTGATTACTGCTGAACAGTACCCTTTTTTTCCCTCAAGGTTATTTGAAGGTTAATTTTTTTCAAGGTTATTTTCAAGGTTATTTGCTCCATTGCCTTTCCAAAGATCAAGTTGAGGCTGACTGCTCTCAGGTCCTCTTTCTTGTTCTCTTCATGATTTGATAGACCCTTCAGCACCTGAGTGGAAAGCAGGAAAAAAACAAACCATTCCACAGAATGGTAGTTTGCCATGTAGTTATATTGAGATTCATATACATAATAGATTTAATAATTAATAAACAAAAGAAGTTACCTGTGATCTAGTTAAAAATGTCTCCTTGTTTTGCCATGTATTGTTTCTTAGTACTTCAGCTTCCTTGTTTCTGCTAAGGTCAGGGATATTGTATTGGCTTAATTCGGAGAAGTTCTGAACTTCTGCTGATTGATAACAAACTGTTCAAAGCTTTGGCTCCAGTTGTCCATTTCAAGCAAAAGGATGTAGATATTCTTTAATTGAGACATAGATATATTTCACCAGATTGAAGTTTCTTTTAAAATAGGATTTTAAGCAGCCCCAGATAATACTTCTTTTTTCCTGAAGTGCTCCGTTTTTCCAAACATTTGATTTGGGCAAAAGTATTTCTTTAAATTGAGTGGCTTCATTGGCTCAAACATGCAACAGAATGAATTTGCCTTAACAAACAGCTTTATGTCAGCTGAACCACGGTGACTGATGTTGAATATGTTTTTAACCTATGGCAAATACCAGATAGAATGTATTAGCTCATACTTTAATGAAAGAGTTGAAGCATGTACATTTTATCTTGTATTTGTAATGACCTAAGAATGCACGTGTAGTTTACTGTAGCTGGGTAAACACATGGTATTATTAAATCCATGCATTTGAACCCTAACTCTTTCATAAAACAACAATTTGGATGAGGCAGTATACAATCTTCTTCATTAGGTGTGTGATTTTTAAATGTTTAGGAGCTCATGACTCATTATCTGTCCACCTCTGGTTGTTTGGCTGATGCTTTTGCTCCAGGACTAAATGGTGCAAAAGTGACTTTTTGAAAAGTGCAGTAAAAAGCAGTTCACCAGCACAGGTAAATGTTTGGTAGACTTTAGTGATAAAATACTGATGACTAATGACATGCGCCCATTTGACATGTTGAGATCCAGGTGTCTACAACAGATACCAGTTCTTACAGGGGTGTTTCTCCTCTTTCCTCCTCTCCATTTTACTTTGGTCAAGCATATTTTATTTTTTTTAAAGTCCTATCATTCAGTATGGTTTAGATCACTTCTGAAAGGTAGTTTATCTTTTTTCTCTTATCTCCTTCCACATTTGACTTAATGTTGCTGTAATTTTATCTAAATATATTGAACAAGACAATTACTAGATTTTTATTTATCATGGCTCATGATTCTTCAGTGATGAGACTTCTCTCAGAGACATATCTTTATTTTACCCACTGGAAATTATACAAGGCCTGTTAAAGAATCAAAAGACAGGCTGAACAGTGGTTGTTGCTTTCACTCTTTGTTGGTACTTGACCTTTCTTCAGGTGGACATATCATTTGATTTTAATTCATCCTATGCCTTGTGTCAGCTACTCTCTTTGCTCTGTTCCTGTCTCTTTTTCTTGTTTCCTGATGCTGCTTCCAGTGAATTCCCTGTTGCTTCCTGTTCTTTCCTCCTTGGCTGAGTAGTGCTGAACTTTCATCAGATCTTTGTCCCTTCCTCTTGAAACAGTCTTTGGATTGAAAGAGTCCAGCCTTCTCTTAAAGGAACAGCTGCCAAATAACTGCTGCCTGAGTATCAGTTGATAAGGAAACTGTTGCTTTGTCTCTACCCTCTAAATAATTTCCATGGATGGCTGAGACAGCAAACAAACCAGTGTATTTTGAATATAAAGCTCAGTAAGCTATTGGGCTGCAGATGTTGCCGCTCATATATCAGAGGCAGAACTTTTGAGTTACTACAAAAGTGCTTAATTGCCTAGGGACGTAAAGAAAGTTTATTACTCTTTAGTTAGTAGGAAAAGAAGTCCAAGAAATATCTTGTCTCAACAGACTTTGTGAAATAGCATAACAGTCAATCTTGTTATGACAGGCTGATGATGACCATTTGAGATTAAAGATCATCCTCCAATACTCTTTACCATACGTTGGTTTTTTTTCATGCTTCAATGCTAGTAATTTTGATAGCTGCCAGAGAGCTTCTTGAAAGCCTCATCCTCTTTTTGCTCCTCCCTCCACATGATTTCAGCTGGTGGTGTCTGATATAGCCAGCTGTAAGAGTAATATGAATAACAGGCATTTTATGTGTAGCATAGCTTCAAATCATCATGGATGGCTGCCCTAAACTTCTCCATGGACTGACAAGTGCATCTACTAAAAGAGTGGCTCTATTGTGCTAAAATCATTACAGAGCAGGATTTGAAGGAAGATTTCACTAGATCATGAAAATGTGAGATGTGTGCCCAACATGAAAATGCCAATATGGAAATCAACATATGTTTTGGGAGAGGAATAAAGTAGGTCATTTCCATATCATGAAGGAGCACAAAGGAGACAGGTTCCCTTTGAAGTATTTCTGTGGAGAATATTACATATGAGTAGACATGTTACTGCGTATTAGATCAGTCCAGTTTAACCGAAGCTTTCAACATTTGTTTGTACATAGTTTTCAATCAGTGAGAAATTATATCAGACTTGCAATGGTTTACTTTTCCTTTCTCTTTTGTTCTAACAGCTATCAGCACATTATATTATACATTTATTTTATAATGACACACTTTAAACATAACAATAATATTTTTGCTTTTGGTATTTTCTGATTGATGTTTACTATGACTTCTATAGGTCTTTTGGTATTTTATGAAGCCTTCAGTTAATAGGTATTTATATGCTTGTGAATTGAGTAGTTATGAATTTTCTTAGCAGCATTTCAGCAACTTGTATCTATGTGTATACAATATTAAACACAAGTGTATAAAGCTAAAGTGGTAGCAGAAGAAAATAGAACTTGCCTTTTTCTAAGTAAGATATGGAATATTACATGTTTTTTTATTCCAGTATCATAAGTTATGAATTTGAAAGACTAAAAAATTTAAATATGTTTTTTAAATGAAAGTTTGATCAGTATAGGAGGAAAAGAAAATAATAAAAGACAATTATTATTCTCCTTTTTCTGTTTCTTTTCCTTTGAAGCATTAAAGCCATGAAATTAGTTTTGTTCTGGTGATGCTGAATCTATTTACTAATATACTACCTGAAAAATTATGTATCACTTACGAAACACATTATTTTGAGCTGGAAAGGATCCCCAGGGATCACTGCGTCCAACTTTTAATAAGAGTCAATGGTCTGTGTCTTTGAGAGCTGAAGGAGTCTAGCATTCTTTTGGTTTTTTGCACAATAATGATTTTTACAGTTATTGAGAAGAATTTAAAACCATGATATGTGATTCCTTATTGAAAATGAAGCTTGGTAAGCACAGTAAAACGTCTTCTAATAAGTACTCAGACTTAAATATGTTATTTTTCCTTTACATTTAAACATTGTAGTATTATGGGCTGGAATAAGATATGAATGTGAAGCTAGCAAAGTCCCGTCTAACGCTGTGGACTAAATTCATTCAGGTGCATACTGCAGGATTCTTTCAGACTGCTAGGTGTCAATGCTATGTTAGGAAAGAATTAGATGTGTGCTGTATTTTGCATGTCCTGGTTTTGTTCTAAAGGGAGTCAGAATGCAGCAACAGAAAAAAGTTGCGATATGTTCTGGTAACTTCTGTCCTAGGAGTGATCACAAGATGAGTGCAGAAGGACAAACCAGGGCTTTTCTTCCTATGTCCTCTGGACTCTGCCAGAGAGACAGTTTTGTTTCACAGAGCTGAATTGGTTGTAAGACAAGTGAGTTACATGTTGCTAATACTAAGTTATTCCATTAGTTTACTATAGTATGATAGAACAGGTAAGGAGAAACTTTACTTCATATTTTTTAGATTAACGGTTATTACAACACCAAGCTGGTTTACTATACAAATCTGTGCTAAGCATTGCAAGATGTTAAATCTAATTCTTAATACTCTATTCTGAAAAAGCTTGCTTTGGTAAAGAAAGGTAAGTGCAATTTACCTTTTCTTTACTGAATAAAAACCAAATACATAATGGATTCTTTAAGCATCTGGGGTCTGCTCTGAAACACTGGCCTTTTCTGTTGTACCAACTTAATGAAGATAATTTTTTTTTCCCTCCTAACTGATGCATATGACTAATCCAAACATTTTTTCAGTGTAAAAGTTATTAGTCTAGAAGTCTTCTTCCTTAGTGACACTAATTCCTACAAGCTTATAAATACTAAAGCCTTGTGTTATGTGTAACAAACTGAGGTTGTCCTATCTTCCAACTGTGTGACTACATCACTTCTTAATATTCTCTGTACTGCTGGGAGTCACAGCATGTACAAATATAAAACAGAGTTGAAAGGCAGTGGAGCTCCAGGAGATATAGGCAACACTGGCTTCACGGCGATTGCTCCACTTCTCTGCAGTAGGTGCCTAGCTGGGCAAAGAGTGTTTCTGAGTCCTAGGGTAAGTTGGTGATGAGAACTCCAGCAGCCCCTGCCAGCTCCTTCCTTCCCACAGCCAGGGGTTTGGATTACCCAACAGCCCTGCCACCAGAATAACCCTGCTGCTGGTCACCTGACATAGCCATGACATAGGAGCTGCATTTGACATGTTCGCGAACAGCGTGCAGCTCATGACCCACAGGCTGGCTACCCTGACTTACGCACTAGATCGCTTCTAAAGTCTGTATTTCATAGTTTTGATCCAATTGCTGATGGTTGTATGAGCTATACTGCATGTTTTCCAGTAATGTATCAATATGTAATGTATCAATGTATCAAGTTGAATTGCATGACTGGTCTAGCACATAGTCCGTACGACATTTGTTTTAATTTTTTGTTTTCTTTTTTCTTTTTATTCAGACAGGGGATTTGGCTTCTGTGCAATTAGCTGGAGCTCCAAACAGATGGGAGGTCTTGTCTGCAGCTCCTACCACTATAAAGGATGAAGCTGGTAATATAGTACAGATTCCAGGTGCTGCCACAGTAACTTCAAGTGGGCAGTATGTCCTTCCTATTCAGAGTTTGCAAAATCAACAAATCTTTTCTGTTGCACCAGGATCAGATTCGTCGAATGGTACAGTGTCTAACGTACAATACCAAGTAATACCCCAGATCCAGACAGCGGATGGTCAGCAGGTTCAACTTGGCTTTGCAGCCTCTTCTGATAATAGCAGTATAAATCAAGAAACCGGTCAAATTCAGATCATTCCTGGCTCGAATCAAACCATCATTGCCTCTGGAACGTCTTCAGCTAATATTCAGAATATCTTATCTGGTCAGTCTGGTCAAGTCCAGGTTCAGGGAGTTGCAATTGGTGGTTCGTCTTACCCTGGCCAAGCACAAGTGGTTGCTAACGTCCCTCTTGGACTGCCAGGAAATATTACTTTTGTACCCATTAATAGTGTTGATCTAGATTCTCTGGGACTTGGCAGTGGTTCTCAAACCATGACAGCAGGCATTAATGCAGATGGGCACTTGATAAATACCGGACAGGCCATGGATAGTTCAGATACTTCTGAAAGGACTGGTGAGCAAGTTTCTCCTGAAATTACAGAAACTGCCACTGATAATGACTTATTTGTGCCAACGTCATCTTCATCACAATTGCCCGTTACCATAGACAGTTCAAGTATATTGGAACAAAATGCAAATGACTTGACCACAACTAGCGGTCAAGTTCATGGTTCTGATCTTCGGGGAAATTACATCCAGACGTCAGTCTCTGATGACACACAGGCTCAGAATATTCAGGTCTCCACAGCACAGCCAATTGTACAACACATACAGCTACAAGAGTCGCAGCAGCCAACCAGTCAAGCCCAGATTGTACAAGGTATTGCGCAACAGACAATCCATGGTGTTCAAGCAAGTCAAAGTATATCTCAACAGGCTCTTCAAAATCTTCAACTGCAGCTGAATCCTGGAACTTTCTTAATTCAGGCACAAACAGTGACCCCTTCTGGGCAGATAACCTGGCAGACATTTCAAGTGCAAGGAGTTCAGAACTTGCAGAACTTGCAAATTCAGAATGCACCTGGTCAACAAATAACTCTGACCCCTGTGCAGACTCTCACTCTCGGTCAAGTTGCAGCAGGTGGTGCATTGACATCAACTCCAGTTAGTCTAAGCACTGCTCAATTGCCAAATCTGCAGACAGTAACAGTAAACTCTATAGATTCTGCTGGTATTCAGCTGCATCAAGGAGAAAATGCTGGCAGTCCTGCAGGTATTTATTTTACTCTTTTTGCAAAAGATTTTTTTTTTATTACTGCATGTTGTTGGTTTAAATGGTGATAATCAGAACATCATTGTCTTGCTATTGAAGCCTACAAAACACAGTGGGTTAAACATGGTGATGATAGATTTTATTTCAAACTGCTGTTCCATTAGAAACTGTAATTGTAGAACATAGTCCTACCTCACTCCTTTTAGTATGAGCTCATGTAACTCCCAAGTAGTCATATTAGTTAACAGCACTTCAGTGTTTGTGCTTAAAGGTCTTAACCTGGAGAAGATCTGTATACTAAATTGAAAAGGGGGAAATCTAGCTATCAGCTGCCACTCTTCTAAGGCATCAGTATCATTGAAATACCCATTCTTCCTAGTCCTGAATAGATGAAGTTTCTATGGAAAATCCCAATATTTCTGTTTATACAACTTTTTTCCCCTTAAAGTTTTCAGACCCCGTGAGGTGCTGTTATTTATCTGCTCTTTTGTTAAATTAATTTCCTACTGATTTACTATCAGTATGACTATGCTGTAGGAAACTCAATGTAAGCAGCAGTGAAACGAGCATGCAAATATCAAAATGGAGTATGTACTGAAGAATATGCGTGAATTTTCAGTTGCATTATGTTTTAAAGTACAATCATTAGTTATAAATATCACAGTGTTTTATTTTGGTGGAGAAGAAATATTTTCTTAAAGCAGGTGTTTCTTAATGTGAGAAAAAATAAACATGCCTGGGTTTTTTTTGGTCAATTTGTTATAGTACATTCCAAATTTCAGGGCATAACTACCTAAACAAAAAGATTAAGAGATGATTGTGGTTTAGGAGATTTTGCTGTACCAGAAGCCATTTAAACACATTATTGGGTTGTGCCCAGGCTAGTTATGAGGGGCAGAATGAGCAGTAGAGATCATTTGTGAGGTAATTCTTGCACAAAATAGCTTGGGAATCACTGTTTTACTATTACCATGTGATCCAGCCCTCTGGTTCATCAAGATACTGAATAATAAATATTTAAACAAAGCATGCATGGATTTTATTGTATGTCTATTTAAGATTGTGAGAAGAATGCAATGTTAAGTGAAACATGCCTAGAAGACCTGCTGAAGTTTGTTTCAAAAGGCTACTGATTATAATACCTATATAGTTACTGATACTGCTGTATTCTATGTCAAGAAGGTTGCTTTCCCATTTGAAATCTAAAATTCAAATTGAAAAAAATATGCTGGGATTTTTTTTTTTTTATTTTGTTTTGGAATTGGTGTTATGAATTTACCATCAAGTAATGTTATTCAGACCTAGATAGGCCTACTCTTGGCTAGTAGTCAACAGCACCAAAGGAATGTGCTCTGCTCACAGCATTTGCTCTTCTGTCTGATCTTGATTCTTAAATTTTCTGTTTACAGTGACAACAGGAAGTTTTGGTTTGTCTCCATCACATATTGTTACCTATGAGAGTATAGACATCAGTAACAAAAAGCATATATTCTGCATGTTAATACAGCTAAGCTCAAATGTCAGAATCTAAAGAGCCCTTTACTAATTGTTATTATTAGCTCTCTGGCTAATAAAAGGAGGATTATTTCTGGGATTTATATCTGGTATAAGATGTTGTAGCTAATGGTATTGATTGTGGAGTAATGTAGCAGAAACCCGAGGAGAAGGATAGAAAGGAAAAAGGAGAAAGAAAACAAAAAAACCCCAAACAAGCTAGGCACATAAGAAGTTGAGTCTGATCTGTGCTATGTATCATTTTGTCTATTGATTGTTCTCAAGAATGTTTCAGTGGTGGTTTATAATAAAATGCAAGGGAGTTCCATCAAGAATTCTTTAACAGTATTCTCCTATAAGGAATTTCACATGCGAAGGCAAGAGACTAAATGGGAAATATGAAATGTGATTTAGTAGGCAGAAGTACTAGATGAATAGTAGAAACTATTGCCTGAAGTGCATAGCTATAAACACCTAGCTGTATTAAAGATAAGATGGAGATTTATAGTGACATTTTTCCTACTTGTCTAGGAATAATAAATGGACTGGAAGGTATTAAAGCTGCCGTTCCCTAAATTTGGGGAGAATGTAATTGGTCCTTCATTTATGTTAGGAGAAACTCACTTTTCCACAGTAATGATTAGTGTGACACTACTTCTGACAGAATCAGACTGAATTATTTTGATTGACTTCCAGTGTCTTTTCCATATGCATCTGTTATTTTGCCTGAGAGAATCTTTTTCAGAGGTGTTCCTCCCCTCCTTATTTATAACCCCTCACAACCTTTCTTCAGGTGAGAGAATAAATACTCAATTAAAAGATTATGAAATCATAGGGGTTTTTTTTTCAGTCAAAAGCATATTGTTGTTTTGCAAATAAGGAAAAACAGTTTAATTTTAAACAGAAAGAAGGTAAGTGGAAGAGACAGCAGAATGAGAGAAGTTAAATGGTGTGAAGCCACTTGATTCCTTTTTTTGCCATCTACCAACAAACTTTGAAGCAAGATATAAGAAGGGTTTCCCTGTATTTTCTCCCCCAAGCTGAATAATGCACTCCTTTCATATTGAATCAGGCTGTATTTTCTGTTTTCATTTAAGAAAATTTGTCTACCTGAGGCAAAAATAGAAAGAATATATTCCTAGTTTTTTGTCAGAGATGGCTGGTAATTATCTGAAGTTCAAATAGCGTACTTTGTTCTGTTAGCAGTGTAGCTGCGAAAACAGTTATGTTTTGGATTTTCACTGTTACAGCCCATTGTATGAGAGATGTTCTCCCAAGGCTCACTCCCCAGGTAGGCAGCAGAGGACATCTTTACTGTGCTTGTGAGTGTGTGAGAGGAAAAAATGTATTTACTTGGGTCCTACATTTTGTTTATATAATGGAAAGCCATTGAAACCCTAATACAAAACTAATTGCTTTGTCCAGTAAATGTACAGTTTTCTTTGAAAGATGTCCAGTAATTATGCTTCTACCAAAATGTCCATTCTACCAGGCATACATGTGCATAGACCTACATTGCAGTGAATTTGTTCTGAAAAGTCTTGGCCAAGCTCGTTTTGTCTTAGAATGTTTATTAGAGCTCATATTCCTCATTGTGCTTAGTGTTGTGGTGACCAAGGGAAGGGTATTGGTTTGTCACAGCTGAAACTCCTCAACACTACTTTTCTAGCAAAAAGCTGTATCAAATAGTATCTATATATTAAGCACTGGCAGAGAGATACCTTTCTCACCTGTGTTTTGGCTTCAGTCTTCTGGTCTTGAAAGGAAATTAAACCTGAGAAGGCTCTCTAGTAGTCTACTTCTTTTGTTGGCAGTTTGTAATAAAATACTGCGTTGTGTATAACAAAAAGAGCCATTACATGCACAGTTCACATTACCCTTTAGTGTCTTGCCTGGTCAAGAAAGGTGGAGTTTTTTATTAGCTGTTTATATAGATTTCTTCTTCAATGTAGTGTTTATTTTGGAAAACTGTCAGGAACTGAAATGTATGAACTTGGCCTTCATGTTTCTGATCCTGTAAGTTTTATCAGCTTGGAAGAATTTTTTAAGTTGCTGGATTTTCCTCCTGTCCCCAAGCCATTGTCCAGCTGAAGGAAACTTAATGAAGTTAATCAAATTCTAATTGTAATAGTGTCTCAGCTAATTTATTAATGTGCTGAATCAGTTTGGGATTGGTTATTTTTGGAAAAAAATGGCAATTTTACCAGGTCTTATATAGGTTGCACAACTTGTTATAGGATGCTGGATAATTTTTTTTTATATACTTCTTTTGACCATTGCAGTAGCACCTGAAGACACTAGCAAATGACCAGAAAGAAAGTAGCATTGGCTTGAGAATGGATTTTGCTGCTTATCAACTCAGACACACTCAGCTGGAATATTTATTTATTTATTTAAATAGGAAAAAAAAAAAAAAAATCCTACCCAAAAAACAGTTTTCCAGGTTGGTCTACAGCTGGAATCAAGTAAAAGGGATTCCTTTCAAGAGCTGATGGAAGAGTCACTCCAAAACCGAGGTCTTCATTTCTACATCTTTCTTCCCAGCTCCTCTTCTGCGGGAGTGTACACAGCTACTTAAGGACTCATCTGCCTGCTGCCATTGACCTTAGAGTCAGGCCTGTTGCTAACTTACAACCAGTTGATAGTGAGTATGAGTGGTTGGCTGTTTGTGATGGCAACTTCATTCCAATCCTGCCAGAATCTGACGTCTTTGTCATGCCAGAGTAATTTAGCTACTCTAAATTTGACCAAAACATTGGCTGACAATTTTCAAGGTAAATAGTTGCCAAAGTGACAATTTCTCTTGTATCTGCTGGTATCTTGTGAGGCTTTGGTCTAATATGTTTCCTAAAACAGTCTAAATGCTGAAACAAAGAAAAATTTAAAATTAAGTATTCACAGTTTTACTTGCTGGGATGGTTGTTTCAGTGCTTCTGATGAAGTAGTGCAGAATGCTACTTAAAGCATAGCTGTCTTCTGGCATCTAGAACTTTTTAAAAACTTTTGGCTGGTTTTCAGTGTTGCACAACTTAATTGTTTCTCTTCAAGTTTCATTTTTTAACCTTATTAATTTTAATTATGCAGTTTTTCCTTTAAAGGCATTCTTTATAATGACTTTGAGACAAGGCCATGGTATCATTATGAAACAGAATCTGATTTAAAAAATAAAAAAGTCTTATGCGTAAAGTAAACGGAAGAAATGATGTTAAGTAAATATTTTCATCTGACAACATCTGTCTACGGCTATCCAGTTTTCATTTGAGGCATTTAGTTTGCATGTTATAAAATCAAAACAGTTAAAAACAATTCTCCCCACTGCTTTTTTAATATGAAAATTAAATTGGAAACTGATGAATTTAAGTTAGTGCAGGAATTAGAGCTATTTATGTACCAATCTTGTGTAAATAGTTTGCTGTCAGCATGCTGAAATTACATTCCTTATTTTAGCATCATTTTCAAAGGAAATTAATAAATTGAGGATGAATTAGATGATCATGCTCGTATGCATTTCACAGTCATGCTTATAACAGCACATAGTAAATTATCCCACTTAAAGTTTGCGGAACTTCAGTTAGTCTGGTTAAATTTTAGTGCAGTATCTATTGTTGTGGAATAGATTCACATGCTTAAAAATACTGAGTTGTTGCATCCTTCCTCTGCATTAGTACTTTCTGGGCGTTTCTGCTCTTTGTTCCAAAAGAGCTCATTAGTGAATTTTCTTACGGCTGGTGGTGGTGAGGTGAAAGTTTGTTGCATCTATGTTACTCCTAAGTAAATACATGTTGTGTATGCTGGGTGTCTGTGGATGCAATATAGATTCTCAGAGTTAAGGAAGTTAGCTTGAGTTACCTTAGTCTCACGTATCCTCAGGATGTTCACAAAAGTATATATTACCCAGTTTCAGGTACACATTCCTTTTGCATTTTTCAAATACCCTTTTTATAAGATATTCCTGAGACAAAATGAAAACTCTCATACACCTGTGGGGGTGTATGGCAAGGGTCCATGGAGTGAAGGAGGGAAGGGATTTTATGTCCAGTACTGCTACAGCTTAAGGAGGAGGCTGGAAACTCTTAGCATATTAGGGCCATTGTTTCAGGTTCTGTTCAGTTTTCTTGGCTTTTGGACCTCCTGGCAGGAGGTCTCAGAGATCAGAACCAAACTTGTCAGTACATCTGGGTCATAGAAAGTATCTGAAGTTTCTACCAAGGGCAACGGCAATCTTTTTATAAAGCCAGGAGCACTCACCAGGACACTAGTTGTGATTGCCCTCTTGAAGATCAGGCTGGGTTGTAGGTGGGTTGTCTTTTACTGCTTGTAGAAGACTCATATTTTTTCAAAAGGCAGTAATTTCAAGAGCTAAAGGAGATAAAAATACACATTGTCAAGGGCATCATCATAATTTATCATAGAGAAATGATAATTCTCAACCTGCATCTAAAATTCATGCCAGTATTTAATTCATATTTTCCAAGTATGTTTTGTACTTCATTTAATCAAAGTGTTTTCCTGTATC
This sequence comes from Poecile atricapillus, assembly GCF_030490865.1. Lineage (NCBI taxonomy): Eukaryota > Metazoa > Chordata > Aves > Passeriformes > Paridae > Poecile > Poecile atricapillus. The sequence continues at coordinate 21,090,498 of NC_081253.1, read as the reverse complement.
CTAGTAAGACACTTGCTGTGCAGAACTCTCAAGTATATTATATCAACAACAGTGTCATCATTGATTTAAATTTAAAAAATAGTTTTTAATCTAATTGTTAACATAATCGCATTTTGAGTGCACTAATTCTGTCCCTACTTCTTTGAGTCTTTGTTTACTCTTTTTCAGTATTATCATAGTATTAGCTTTTTTATAACCCACTGGAGCATTCACATGGCCAAAGGCTTGTAGTATTAAAACTGCAGAGAGATCTTCAGCCTTCTCTTAAACATTTTAAATTATTCTAATCTGTTGATTTATTAAGTGTTTGCTTGGGTAGTTGTTTTTACATCTTCCTGACTTACTGTCAGGGGGAAGCTTTTCATTGTTGTCTAGTAGTAGGGACAATTATTTGGCTTTTACCTAAATACAGATGGAAACACTTACTTAACAGTTCTGTCTTCTGAATTACTGCTGACAATTCTGTTGTCTGACCCTAGTAGCAGTCTGATATTTTTCTATGTAGAAATATTTAGCCCTGCTGGTCAGAGAATTCTCTGTGTCCTCTTGCTTTCCTTACATATTTCTGGAGTTTGTGGATTCTTCAGTGTTTAGCATGATCGACTCTTCTTCCCCTTATTTAGTTAGACCCTCTTAGATTCTCAACTCTGAGAACAGAAAAAGTAAGCATATGCTACAGCAGTCATTACTGTCTATAAAAATCCAGAATGTTGAATCTGTAGACAGCACATCTCAAGGGAATACAGTTACTGTAGGGCAAGTAACTGTTCCTTGAATGCATAGTGTGTTCCTTGTGGTAGTACTGGCTAAAGTGCTTTCATGATTTAAATACTTAAATGTTTGCTTTAGAATAATGTGTAGGATCACTTGGAGATTCACTATGTGGCATTTTTTGCAAGGAAATAAATCTGTTGCTGTATTTTTAATAATTTTGCTGGTACTGCTTGAATACTGCATTTTCCTCAGAAACTTAAAATCTGATTTAGAGTTATTGAATCTAGATGACAGTCTTTCTTCTGATTTCAGGTTCACTGGTATTTCAAGATGACGCTTTGTGGTGTGCCTTATGTTGCCTTGTAATTTATTGTGTAATAAAAATGTCTAAATTCACACTTAAGATTTGGGGGGCAAATCAGAGTACAAATCATTAATTCTGTTGAGTTTCCTGTCTGAAAGACTTGAACAGCTGGTCAACTAGTAGGAGTTTCATTTAGATAGTTCAGTTTAGATGGGAAAAAACAAGAACAGTGCCTTAAGAAATTTAAATGTCTTTATTAAAAGCTTCCTCTCATCTTGAGATTAAAGCAAGATGAGTCAAGATTCCAAGGGAATGTGGGTTGAACTGTAGAGAAAACAGAAAACAACAGAAGATGGAAAGGAAGTGGAAATTATCATCTCTTTTCATGGTAAAGGTAGAGAGGGAAGCCTCTATTTGGAAAAATAAACTATAAGAAACAATTGAAATGGCAATCAAATTGTGTTTCTGTGAGGAAATAGGTGGGAAGGTATGTGCAATGCTGGTGCAAATCTGTTTTCAGTTCAAAGACCATATTTCTGCTTCTCAGTTCAAGACCTTGTAAAGCTTGGCTGAGTAAAAGGGCAGGGTGGCTTTCAGCATCTAGGAAAACGAAGAACTAGAAGCTTGCAGTTTGCAGACTGTTATAATGTAAAACTGTACTAGTATGCCTTTGTGACATTCTGCAAAGGCAGATACATTAAAAATATCTGCATCCTCTTCCCTTCTCAGTTTACCCCTGTTTCTGTGGCTCTTGGGCAAACTAATAATTTTTTTTCATAGATCAAGAAAAATAACATATTCCTAAGTCCTGGTTGAAACACACCAAGACATTAAGTGAAGCTTAATTGATGCATTCATCCGATACCTGGAGAAGTAGGTAAATGACCTGGGTATATCAGTAGGCAACAGTGTTTCCACACTAGATTATATTATTATAGTTCACATGTACTCAAGAATAAACTGTATTTCCATCTGCATTGTTTCATCCTGTCAATTTACTTATTTTCTCTGAGACACTTTAAACAAATCTCTTACTTACTGTTTTTATTTGCCAAATGCACTCAATTTTGTTCCATATTGTAGCCAGCTCTGGGCTTTCTATGACTATGAAATACTACCTTTGGAACAAAATTGTTTACCAAGATCCCAATTTCCACCTTGGAATAGCCAAACCTAAACCAAATCTAGCATACCAGACAGGAAGCAGAACTTGAACACAATATATGTTTTTTCAGAATCTGTTGGCAATTTGAAACAATATCTTTGTCAAAAGTTCCCCTTCATGCTTACCTAGAACGAAGTCTTAAAAAGTAAGGGCATATAGAAATTTGAAAGCATGGAAATAACAGAGTAGTGAAGAAAATGTAACCTTTATTTAGCCTGTGACAGAACAGAGAAGTTGCCATTGGTAGAACACAGAAGTTGCCTTAAGTTTGCTAGTGTTTGCATCAGTTTAGTGTTTGTCATGACTTTAGGGGTTATATAAATTATTTTAGGCCTATTTTTTTGCAGAGTTGATGTCAATTCTCTCATTTGAGGCTGAATTAGAATGGAGCACATCTAGAAGAACACCAGGGAGAAACGTAGTATCTGGTATCTACATGAATTTCATAATCTCAAATTCCATTGCTTTGGACAGCACTTATTCTGTAGCTGTTCTCCATGGTTTGCCCTTTCAGCATCCTCATGAGTGGCACTCCTTCTCCTTCAAAGAGTAGTGGTGGAATTTTAACCTTATCTCTTGCAATATTGTAAAACCTGCCTGGAGAGCAACAGACTCATTGGTTCTGAGGACCTCATTTAAGGCAATCACATTCACTGTGGGTTTTTATGCAGTCCACTCTCTGCTATACTACATCCTGGAGAAAGCTATATAAACACTTTATCTATTGATACTTCTTTTAATTGTGTTTTGTTTAAAGCATAATTTACATAGGTAAGTATTAAAAAGTCCAGTCTGTAAATTGCCAGTTTCTGTTGTACTTTTCTGTGTGCCAGGAGTAGAAGATAGCCTTTCTGACGAATAACTAAAGCAATAGCTACGCTTTCTGCCTTACCAAGATAACCAGAAAGCACAGCACAAAATTAAAAATACAGTACTACTTTATCTTCATTTCGCTTCTGCATTTTTTAGAATTATGCTATAAGCTATTGTATATCTATGCAAATTGTTGTCTTCTCCAGTATCCTCAACTGTTAGGAATGTTTTGTGTGTCCTGCTTTTTTATTTTTTTTTTTTTTGTCCAAATAAGTTTCCCAATTATGTGTCTATCATTATCAAACTATTTTAAGTCTCTGTGCTGCTGCAGTAATGGGTAATGGTGGTGATTGGAAGAAACTGGGAATAGAGAGATACTAATGAAAAAATGGAAGGAACTTATGACAAAAGTTTGTGAAGTGGAACAGACATTGCATAGAATGTCATGGATACTGACATGCAGTAATGGACTTTTTGGACATGCTTCTACTCTTAAGTGTATCTCTGTTATTAGAGTGTGACTTTAGGAGGTCAGTGTAATAGGAGAAATCATACAGAATGTTTGACCTCAGTAGTGGAGTTGGATCTTGGCAGCACAGATCCATACCCTAATTTGTTCCATTCATCTTTGCATATCTCTTTTGAAATACGTGTATGCAGTCTTAACTGGATTCACCTACTGACTTTGCAGGCACACTATGTGCAACTGTCTAATGTTAGTGAGATCATACTGAAATTACCTTCTTAAAACAGTGTGTTATTTTATTTACAGTACTTTAATTCTTATTTTAAATAAAACTAGAATTTATACAGTGTACATTTTGTGCTACATTTGATTGGTAAAAGAATTTTGAATATAGTGTGTAACATGCAATCCTAAAAAACTGGTTGGAGACTTGGACTGGTCTGTGCTGGCAGTCTTGCTGCATTGCTGTATTTAAATTCCTATTATGTGCCCTTTTGTGCAAGATGAATCGGGTTTTTGCTTTTTTCTAGAGTTGCCCTAAGTGAATGTATTAGTATACTTGTAGTTATTTGAAAGGTAATTCTGTAAATAGTGGTTTAATGTTTGCTTATATAGAATTAATTTTATGTATGGCATACAGATAATAAAGTTATTTTTTAGCTGAGTCTCAGAAAATAGCTTAATTTAGGAAATTAGGAAAGGAAAGGTAGTTTGGTGGCTCATGCAGAAGACCCAAAGTTGTCACAGGTTTTCTACATCCTTACCTGAAAGATATTTATTATGGTGCTGTCTGAAATTGTGGACTTGTGATAGTAACAGTGAAGCTCAGTGTGCAGGTGACTTTGGGCAAGCTTATCACGGTAGTACCACGCGTGTAAAAAATCAGCAGATGCTTGCTCCTGGATTCCCACAGCTCAGAGCCTGTCACATTCATGCAAAATTAATTTCTAACACTGACTTTTGCAGCCAAACCAGATAAACATTCTAGACTTCCCTGGTTTTGACCTGGAATTCTCTTCCCAATACAGTGATTTCCTAGAGAATTACTTTAACTGTAGTTGCATCAGTGATGTAGGGTACAGGACAGTCCTGCATGTGGTTATGTGTGTGCAAAAGAAAGGCAGATTGTGGTGACACTAATTCAGAAATGCTGTGGAAACAGAAATGGCTACTCAGGATCATTTGAAACATGTGTTTACATTTTCTTCAACCTCTGTCCAACCTTGTTGCTCAGTTTTTCCCAAGTTTCAAGCAAGCAGTATTCTCCTGGTGAGAGCATTCCTCACCGAGAGGAGTTCAAACTTAAACTATATTTTGTTATAGCTTATCTTCAACTTGAAAATGTATAGTAAGATAAACTTTTTAAATACAGGTTGCAAGGGCACAGAAGCAATGTCAGAATGCACTTAAGAATGTTGACTTTTGACTGACATAGTGCTCTCAAGAATAAAAAGATTTGATTGTTATTGTTTCCTTTCTATCTGTTTAATGGGCTACTTATGAATCTGTGTTTGCTCTTTTTCTCAGATATTAGGATTAAAGAAGAGGATCCTGATCCAGAAGAGTGGCAGCTCAGTGGTGATTCTACACTGAATACTAATGATCTAACACATTTGAGAGTACAGGTCGTAGATGAGGAAGGGGACCAACCACATCAGGAAGGAAAAAGACTGCGACGAGTAGCGTGTACATGTCCCAACTGCAAAGAAGGTGGTGGAAGGTATGTAAAGTTCAGTGTCATATCACACATATAATGATGAAAAATTAATAATGGGCAAGAAAATAAATGAGCTTTTGTCAACAGCAGTTGTCTGCAGTGAGAGGAAACTAGAGGCTTATGCAAAGGAGTTTATGCAATAAAGGACTACCACTTTCATTTTGGGGTTTGCAGATGAAAAAGCAGATTATTCCATCCTTTCTGACTTACTCCTTTGAGATTAGTTGAAAAAATGTGGAGTTAGATATCACCTAGTACAAGTGAGGGGGATAGAACATTGCCCTAAAAATATGAAAATGAAATATTTTGGAATATCCACATTTGTGATTGGCTTCCTCTCATATGTCAAGAACTTGGTTAAATCCTGTGTTCCTGCATTTCCTCAGTGACTGAGCATTTTTTCCCACAGTTCAGTTGCTTTAGAGTGTTACAAAAATACAGTTTTCCTGGTTTTCTTATTCACTGGTTTCCTAGGAAAAGCAAGGTTTGTGTAATATAACGAGGTTTGTGTAATAACTCTAAATAACAAATTTCAAACTGTTTTCAGTCAAAGTTAGTGAGATTTGATTAAGAAAGAGGTACTAAGTTCCAGTTCATTACATTTCAGTGTTGCATTGGAACCTATGCTTTATTATTGTGTATTTCATTAAAACATTACTATTTTTTTTATTCTGAAGATTTTATTATACTTCCAAACACTTAATTTTAAATGTCTTGATTATGGCTATGGAAAGGGAAAGGTAATAAGCTGCCTTTTACAAGTGCAAATATTCAGTTGTGTTTGTGCTTGAGAGAATTGTGCAGGGGCTTCTTTCCAATACACTAAAATTTGTCCATTTTGATAATAGTTTCTTCACTCTTGAATAAATGGAAATCTTTATTTATTTGGGAGCTATAGTGTAAATCAGTAAAATGTCTTTAAAGAACTTGTCAGTGTCCAGTGGCACTAAGAGATCTAATAGCACTAGCTGAGTTATGTCTCTTGTCAGTTCTTGCTGCATATTCTAGATACCTGCCTTGCAAACACAGCGAAGTAATATCTCAGGCAGCCATGCCTGGTAAGTATTAAGTGTATTTAAGACAAGAAGACTCTGATACATTTATATCACCAGCAAAACTAGGGATAATATCTGCAGGTTATACAGCAAATATTCATCCATCAGATTCCCCTTGTTAAATTTTTGTGTAGTTCACTGCAACATGGCACAGACCTTTCTAAGGGTTCACCAAGAACTCTGGCTCTGCTGTGAAAATCTGCCCAAAATACATCTTGGGTTGACATGTGTGTCATTTCAGGAGAAAACTCTGAAAATGTGATTTGCACTGCCTGTACTCTTAGGAAACAGAGATTCCAGGTGTTGAATCTTCCTCGTGCTCTATTCCAAACTGCAGTGGCTTTAATTTAGAAATCTGTACTGTAAAATCCTCTTTCTTCTGAGTGGAGTTGCTATAAAATGAAATTTTAAACTTTCAGCCCAAGAAAGATTCTTTTTGAGAGATGGTTTGGGAAGTCTGGAGAAGGGTGTAGTCTGACTGAAAACTCAGATATGTGATTTTTGGGAAAGAGTTGAGATGAGAGCTACAACAGAGTTTAGATAGATGAGAATCTGAAATCCATTGTAAAGGGAATGCCTGGACACATCAAACATACAAAGTAACTAGGAAAAGTAGGACAAGAAGTCAGGATGTGAGAAGAATTAGAACTGGAAGAGAAACAGGATAATGAAGGAGACAATGGTAGGGAAACAGAAAAGAGTGAAAGTGCTTACAGTTGCTAGAGCAACTTTCCCACCAGAATGTAGAATTCCTTTAGAGTTGAGGAGAAAGCAATAAGCCCACTTGAAAGAGTATTTGAGTGTTGATAATATTCCATAGCTGCTAGAGTTACCTGTTTATCCCTAGAGCTGGAAATTTGAGTTTTGATTTGTCTTTCCACTCTACTGATGATTTGCATAGTTTCAAATAGTAAGACATTTGCTTTTGTAAATTCTTTCAGATAGCTGTAATTCTTAAAATGGTGTTAAAGTTGCAAAATTTAAAGTTGAACAAATGCTTAGTTAAGATAACTGGACGACTTTAACTTAATTCCTTGTGCATGTACATTATCACTTGGTTTCTAATTACTTGACTGTCTACTATTTTTTTCCTATGGCGTCAGTGCCATTTGGTGGATGGGGTGGCTGATAAACAGGGAATGAATCAGGGCTCTGTAATGATTGTCACCTGCTTCACTTATTGCAGAAATTGGGAATTGTTTAGGGAATGAGACACAGGACTACAGCAACAGGGCTCTGAAATTTTGGAGATGTAGATCTATATACCCCACCTTTTCCACTGAAGTACTGAGTTCATTCCTGTGAAGAAGTTAATTGAGCAGACTGTGAACGTCTGCAGTACTCTTGGGAAAATATGCTTCTACTACATTAACCTTGACACCTCAGGCTGGTGGGTGTTTGATAATTTTGGCCTTAATCTCTTCCTACCTCGTAGTTGGATGTACAAAGTGAATGTACTAGTTCAGGTTCACCATACCAAAACATTAAGATGATAAAGCCATTACTGTTTGTGAACTGCTTAGAGACTGTGAGTGAGTGTTGTCAGTACCCATGATGAGGAAAAAAAAAACCCTGGAGAAATGAGTAATTCTGTATTTTACGTAGTATAGAAATAATCTGTAACTAGTAAAACAAGAAAAGTACTTTAAATTAGTGTGAAGAAGCTGAATAGTGTTTTACTCAATTAATACTGTTGTTCTATGCTCTGAATGGAGAAGGAAAATGGCTTCACATATTCAGACTTTATCATAATTTCATCTATCGTATAGTGTTGGTTTTGGTATTTCTTGTATTTTCTGTTTTCTGGATTCAGAGGCGAGTTGAGAAGTTCTTTCTGGTTTTTGTTGTTGGCTTTTGGAATTGAACTGCATTGCAGTCCTCAGATTTGTACCAGTTTTGTGAAGTGGGAAGCCACAATTATCCTTGCCTTACTTGGTGGGAGGAAAAGTAGGAAAGGAAGAAGATGATGTATTAGATTTGTAAATTAACACCTTTTAGCCCCAAGCTTATATAATAAATGGGGAATAAGCAAGTGGACAGAGAGACACACATGCCTCCAAGGATGACTGTTTCCAAACAGAGAATCAATCTATTAGGCTTCTAGTTAAGGTGTCTGAAGTTAAGTAGAAAGTTTAGTCTCCTCTGAGTTACATCTAGTTATATCTGTTCACCCTCCTAACAATTACATCTGGAATTACACTGAGATATAACTACTACTGTCTGATATATAGAGGAGCTGTGCTTCTGAGTACCACTGCAGGTATGTAACTCTAAAACCACATTCTTAAAATAATAATTAATAAGTTTGTGTTTTACCCTTGAAATACTTTGTAATTGCTGGAAATACTGCTGACTAAAAAGTCCAGTTTCTCAGTGGATGAAGGTGTTTCCTGCTGAAACTGGAAGTCTGCCTGGTTATTGAGAAATGTCATTTCCAATCTTTGTAAAGCTGAAATGTATTATGGAAATACTTCAATATTAATTGTTTTTAAGACTCCACTCAAGGAGTAGGTTGGAGTCATACACATCTGTTCAGTGATGATGCCTACTGGCAGTGCAGCAAGAAAGGCCTTTTAGCATGATGTGTTAGGGCACAGTGCCAGACTGTCACAGCTGCAGAGTGTCCAGATAGAATTTGGCTTGTGTCCTGTCAGTTTAGAGCACACATGAAGCAAACATGCAGATGTCCATATGAAGTTGTATAGAATAAATACACTTAGTTGCTAATTCACAGTAGTCTTGTGGGTTTCATTCTGTGGATTCTTAACTTCACCCTCAGGACCTTTGGAGTCTGCTAAGCAAGTCTGTCACCAGTTAGGTGAGGTGCTTAGAATTACATGTTCTATACCACCTATGCACAGTAATGACCATGAGTTGAACCTTGGTTTCCTTCAGTCTAGGCTAAAAGTGCAATGAAGCAGTTTCAAATGATTGACATAGGAATATTAACATTATTCTGAGGGAATTTTGTTGTACAATTTTTTTTCATTTTTATAGTACAATTTGTGTACTATATCGTGCCAAGTTACAAATTATTTATTACTAATTATTGTGGAAGGGAAGACACTAGAGTTTATTTGGAGAAGGTGTGAGGATGAAGTCCTCAGATGATCATCCTGCTGCAATAGGATCAAAAGCCTTCTGGACTCTTCTTCTTCTGCTGCCATTGAACTTGTTCTGAAATCAAAAATTGCATTTGTCATGACAAGTAATTAGTAGGTACAAGTGATGTTTTTATCTTCTGAGACAAAATGACTAATGAAGCACTGTGAAGATTGCTCTGTATTGAGAATTCATAGAAACATCTTCTAGGACTTAATGGGATTTTCTCTCCTTTTCTGGACTGTCTATAATGTTTTAGGTACACATATATGATTAGGCTGGAATCCCCTTTAGACACTGTGAGATTTTAGAGTGAGTTCACTTTTGTGCATGTTCAGAAATGCTTGAGGCAATTGCTAGCTCCTTGAAGCGTGTATGCACTTAGGCCTGAACCTTTGTTAGATGTAAACCAGAAGCTAAAGCACCCAGTTTAAAGAAAAAAAATTGCTGGGGAGGCTGCTGAAAATTGTATAATCAGTCATGGAGGATGGAGCACCCAAGACTGTGATTTCAGAGTCCACTTAAAGTGTTCTAAGTTAACATTGCTGATGAATAAGGTGGCCTGATGCCTGGCTGCATTTTCCAATTTCCTCCCTTGTACCAGCATTTACCATTCACATAGCTGTGCTGTCAGCCACACCTATTCCCTCAAGTGCCCCTTTCAGCAGTAGCAAACACGTAAATTGGCTAAAATCAGTCATGATGCACTGCACTGGCCAGACTGATCTTGTTCTCTGGGTCTTCTCTTATCTATCTCTCATGATTTGATTAAAAAATAAATAAATAAATAAATAAAAAATTAGGCTGTTGTACCAGATGCTTCCCCTGATCACCTGCCATTTCAGTGAGACAGCATCTTAAAATAAGCATCAAACTTACTCTGGATTACACGAACTGTGAATTCTGTCTTCATTGTGATGGATTTCTTTTTTTTAACTGAAAAACTAAGGAATTAATTTAAATGTCAGCAAGATCAGCTTCCACCTCTCTTAGTGAAAGCATTCAGGTTAGTATGCTTGTCTTCAAAACCCAAACTGATTCTCAGGTTTCCCCAGGATGCCAAAAGGCCCATCTGTTCTCTACCCAGTTGCCAAAATCTCCAGTGTCCGTTTTGGCAGTTGCAGTAATTTATGTTTTTCTTTGCCAAAACTATCTTTGATATGGTAAAAACCTGAAACTTGGAGAAATGTAAAATATGAGCACTTCAGCATCAAAGTGGTACAAACTGCTGTGATAACTGTATTTCCAACTTCATATACATAAATGCTTCTTAAAGATTATGCTTCTGTACATACATTTCACACACAGTTGAATTTATCATTTTCTGTGGAGTTGGGATAGCATTATTGAATTTATTTCCAGCTTCTTATGGAGTGTACTGGAATCCAGTTTTTTTATTTGAAACAAAAACATGAAGCTGCTTGGATTGGTTTGCAGATCTATTGTGATGTGTGTAGCCTCATGTATGTACATGACCAATATTTAGGAGGAATGTATTAGAATGAATAATCTCTGTCTCTCTCTGTCTCTCTCTCTCTTTTTTTTTAAACAGAGGCTCCAACTTGGGAAAAAAGAAGCAACACATTTGTCACATACCAGGATGTGGCAAAGTATATGGGAAAACTTCACATTTGAGAGCTCATCTCCGCTGGCATTCTGGAGAGCGTCCATTTGTTTGTAACTGGATGTTCTGTGGCAAAAGGTTCACTCGCAGCGATGAGCTCCAGCGACACCGAAGAACGCACACAGGTTTCCAGTCTTTGATTCTGGTGTATTTAACTAAAGGAGTGCTATGGACTGAGCTTGGATAAATAACTTTTAAGAGGAGAACAACATATCTTTGAATTGGATTGATTTTAATGCAATGTGATCTTTCCAAAATCAGCTAAATCTTATTGATATTTACATACTTTGGAATCTTTGGTAGGTCTGAAGAGATAAAACAGCTACTTCTTCATTTAGAACTGACATTTAAGATCATGTTTAATGTAGCTTAATCAGAATACTTTGATTCAGACTCAGCAGTGCATTTCATTTGTTTGAACCAGTTTTACAACTATTTTTCTATCTTAAAGCCTCAAGAAGAAAAAAAAGAGGATGAGGTGGCCTGGGGATTAGATATCATTCCTAAAATCAAAGAAGAACATGTGATAGTGCATCAGTTTGCATCTTTTAGTTTCATGGTTAGACCAGTGATTAGGAACTTCAGGTTCACATTTCTCCTTCTGTCTAATACAAAGAAGTTAATGTAGATATTCCACCTTATCAAGGAGCAGTTAGTTTATTGTCTGTTTTATCTGTTTTATTACAAACTAAATCCACATTTGCATTCAACAGGATGCCTTTTAAAATCATAGTATTTGAAAAACCCATAGATAATAATTTTTTGTGCTTATGAGCATTTACATTGGGTAGAAAAATGTCTTTGGATGTCTGTTAAAAATAGTCCATGTTGTTCTTAATGGTGTGCTTTTGTGTAGACATTTTGGATGCTAAATCCAAGCTGGGATGTTACAGATTGCCTGGATGGACATATTGATGGTTTTTTATAAAAGCTGAGTTGAATGATCCAGTTCAGAGGGTGTTTAATAGTTCCTGGTGTATCTACCAGTAAAAAGTAGAGAACTGCAGGGATCTATCCTCTGACCTCTTTTAAAATCTTTGTCATTGACCTGGAGGAATTAACAGAGTTCTTCTGTTAACCTTCTTAGGTTTGTGGATGACCCCAAACTGGGGTGACCAGTCAATGCACTTGATGGCAAGGCTGCTATTAAGAGGAACGGAGTCTGAAGGAATAGATTAACAGGAATCCTAGGAAATTCAGCAAGAATAGTCACAAAGTACTGCACCTGGGATGGAATTAACACTTAGGGTAACACAGGCTAAGCATGGAGAGGTTGGAAACATCTCTACTGAAAAGTACCCAGGAGTCTTGATAGACAAGTAGAACATGATCAAGGGCCAGCAGCAAGGATGCCCAGAGTTGTATCAATAGAAGCAAAGGCCCTGGTCACAGGGATTATTCCCCTCTTCTGGCTAGACTGCATCTAGAATGTGGCATCTGGTTTTCAGCACCCAATATAAGAAAGACATTGATGACAGGATTGAGTTTACTAATGAGTGACCTAGATGATCCAGGATGATCTGGAACATTTGCCTTTTGAGGAAAGGCTGTAGGATTCAGATGCACAAAGAGAGCGGTAATGGCAGGGGGGAACTTAGTAGTTCTCTAGTTAGAAGAGAGGGTGCAAATAATGCACCCTTAAGAAAGTATTTACTTTCCCTGATGGTGTATTGGTTGAAGGATAATAGACAGCAGATGTATGTTGAAATAAGAAGGGTTCAGAAGAGCTATAAATAAAAACATGTTAACTGTGGGAATAGCCAGGCACTGGAAGAGGATGTGCATAGAGTTCCTGCGGTCTCCATCCTTAAAAGTTTCCAAGAAAACTGGATAAATTCCTCAGGTCTGATCTCATAGGTGACTGCTTAGAAAGAGCTCAGAACACAGTCATTCAGAGGTCCTTTCAAACTTGAATTACCCTATGATCTTGTGTGTCAGTCTCAAGTGTGATTCTGCTCTAGGTGATACAGTCTTCCCTGTCCATCATTTGGTAGGTTTTGTTCTCCTCCTAGAAGTTATTTATTGGTAATAATTGCAGTGAAACTTAGCTGCCTGAGGATATGAGCTGGTTATATTCTTTAGCATGCCTGAAAGATCTCCCCAAACTCAATGACACACAGAAAATTAAATCAGTTCTTATAGAAAGGATTTGTATGGGTGTCAAGAGATATAAAACACAAGTTTATAATGTTGGATCACTTTTTTCCTCAGTATAATTCTTGTTAGAATTCTGTCTCTAAAAAGCAGTAAGTTTAATTTTAATTTTTAGTGTTCTTGAATATTTTTTTTCCTCTTTGACAGGTGAGAAGAAATTTGTCTGTCCAGAATGTTCAAAACGCTTTATGAGAAGTGACCATCTTGCCAAACACATTAAAACACATCAGAATAAAAAAGGTATTCACTCTAGCAGTACAGTGCTGGCATCAGTAGAAGCAACATCTGATGATACTTTGATTACTGCAGGAGGAACAACACTTATCCTTGCAAATATTCAACAAGGTTCTGTTTCAGGAATAGGAACTGTTAATACATCTGGCACCAGCAATCAGGATATTCTTACCAACACTGAAATACCTTTACAGCTTGTCACAGTTTCGGGAAACGAGACAATGGAGTAAATATTACACAAGATACCTATTAATTGTGGTTATTTTTATACAGTAGTGAGAAGAATATTGTTCCTAAGTTCTTAGATATCTTTTTATTGATGTGCAAAAATTTTTGGATTGACAGTAACTTGGTTATACATGACACTGAAATGCCTTACTTTGTATGATATTCCATAGTATATTAAAATGGTAAAATTGCATGGGTTTTGTAGGTACTTTTGGAATCTAGAAGAGAAGAAATTTTACCAAGTTATATTAAAAAAAAAAAAAAAAGAATTTAACGATGGAAATGGTAGTCTAACCAAATGCATCAATCCTGTGTGGTTTAGTGTAAAAAAAATGAGAACATGTTGGTATTTATCTATTGTAAGATAAAAGAAGTTGATGGGTGAAAAGAAATCACATTATGATAAAAGAAATTTTGTAATTTTCTTGATGACTGGAATTTTTATTATGCATAACTGACAAATCAAGTTTCCAAGCAAATGTTACATAGTGTAGGCTTTACTTAGCTCATCAACTTGTCATTTTGAAGCTAATTATTTTAATTAGGTTAACTATGTACAATATTTTAAGCATTACTCTTGTAAGATTTTGCAAACTACATTTTAACATGGAACTCTAGGGATAGTCACCTTTTAAATCCTATTGAAAAGCCATGTTTAAGATTTAATTTGCCAAAATGATGTCTTGTTAATATTCTTTCAATAACCAAGGTGGGCAATATAACCAATGTTTAAAAAGCTTAAAATGTTAAGAAAAATAAATATGTATAGGTTGAAGCATTTGGGTGGTAAGGCAGATGTTATAGTGAAGTATATCCCTTCTTTTGAACATTGGAGGACCAAAAATAAGGTGTATTGCGTCTCAGCAGTGATTTTTATCAAATCTTTTTCCAAAAAAACATCTGTATGCCAGGGCCTTAAAAAGCCATCATGTAAATTACCAGTAAAATATAACATATGCAAATACAAAAGAAAAATCACTTCCATATTGACAGTACTCCCAAACATATGGATATAGTCATAGTGAACTAGGGGGGGTTATGAGGTTTTTGTTTGTTGTTTAGTTTTTGGTTAGTCAATCTGCATTTAAATATCAGCCATCTTTCCTTTTTTGCTTCTTCCCTTAAAAATTGTATGTATCCAGTACATTTAACTGATAAACATATATGTTTTTTATTATGCTGAATTTTCTTTTTATTTTTTAATTACTGTTTATATTTTCAATTATAGAAAATGTACAAAATGAAGTTATATAGCCAGTCTGTAAGTGCTATACCATTTTCAAAAAATGTACAACAATAATTACTGCAGTTCACCTATTTACAAACATTTGGAAATCTGTTCATTTGTTATTCTTAAAACCACCTCAAATTTAAAGGCTACCTTATTGTACGTTTAAAGTGTATTATAACAGTGTGGTAGTTAATAAAACACTATTTTTTTTTCTTTTGACTTGAGTTTACTGTGTTTCTTGTTAACTAACAAGGTGTAATTTCATAATATGTCTTGCTAGCCTGAGATGTTTTATTATTTTGCAGTAGGTGGTGGGAAGCAGAAGCAGTGTTTTCTTTCCCTGTGGACACAGAGATGGTAATTTTCCACCTCCACAAATACACCCCATCTGTATGTGCATGGACATGAATGTGCCCTGTTGGTGTAGTGGGGACGTTTTGCTCTCATGCTGAGCAGGGCATGGAGATTATGTAGGCCCCATCCTACAGGTTGTGTTTAAGTCTTCTGACACATTCATAATACATGGAGTATTAATAAGGAGCTGTGACTAAGCGAGAACTATGAGATTAAAGGGAGTAATGGTTGTATATAATGCTCTAATGAAAGGGAAATGCTTTTATTTGTGAAGTCTAAACTTTTGGAGTATCAAATGACAGAGGACAGACCAGGATAATTTAGGATAAACCAGGCTAAGTTCAGCCTAGAAAAATGAGAACTGGAAGTCACGTAGGAAAGATTTTCTGAATTTGAAGTTAGGTGGAAAAAAATATTAATGCAAATCTTTTAGAGATTCAGAGCAAAAGGAATTGATAGGCACAGAGAAGAGGGAGTTAATTCACCACCAGTTTAATCATCTGTTTAATAAAATGAAAGGATGAAATTGGTTGGGGTGAGAGCAGCAGCTTGAGGGAAGACAGTTCTGCTTAGACTTGCAGTGTTCCATAGATGTTGTCAATATATTAACATACTCTAAATCCTCTTTCTTGAGGCAGGTGGATGGGCTTGGTTTTCAGAAGTTGTTTTAATATGCAGAGCATATTAGTTTATTTCTAATACTCAGGTTCTATTTCTCATCACTTAGCCATCAGTAGCTGTATTAGTGCATTATTTTAAGCAGGAGGGAGGAGAGGGCTATTTCCTTATTCAAAGTGCTTTTCACAAGTTTTATGGAGTGACACTTTCACTGATGTTCATCTGTGGATGAAGGTGTTTTGGTGTCAAGCATTTTGATGTCTCATTGGTGAAGATGAGAATACTTTATTTGTCAGAGCTTTTATGCTCACTACATCAAGTGGTTACTTGATTTAATGTTTAGGTAGCACATTTTATAAAAAGGTATGTTGTTAAACTTCAGAAGGTAGGTGTTTTGGAAGAAAGTAACTCTGGAAGTCTCATGGAAAGCCAGCAGCCTAAGGGCTGTCTGTCTAATGGCTCACAGCCATAGTGTTTGTGCTGTGGGACAGTAATTTCTGAAAGCTCCCTGCTCACCTCCAGGGTGAAGATTCACAAGATCTTCATGGTGTATCTAGGATTGTTGCTACCTCATGGCCTCTTTTCTGGTCCTCTGGGCATTCATGTGATACCAAGACAAAATTGTAGCATGCTTTCCAGTTTTTCATGGGTTCCTGACAACGGTTGCCTGAAGTGCTTCTTGCTTCTTACTGGTACAGTCTGTATCATTTTACATGCTTATTTTTGTGTCAGGCTTCTCTCTTGTGTGGTTTCTTGGTATGGTAGTGTTTAAATCCCTGGCTGGTTTTTATCTCTTGCAGTCTTGTGTAAGGTAAGACCTTAAAACTAGGTCTGCAAGACAGCATGATGAGTTTGAGAGCATCCTGTGTTAGCAATTTCAGTGGTTCAACTTTTATTAAGTACAAAGGTTGTATATACCCTTGCTGTAATCTCAGTATTGTGTTCATTCCTGAACGAACTAATGGTTTGACGATTGCAAGTTGCAAACTGACACTGATTCTTGCAGAGAACAAGACCTTTTAATCATTGTTACTTAGCAGGTCAAGGAGCAATATGTCTAAGGACGATATCATCATCACTTAAAGACTTGTGAGGAGCTGGATTTCTGGTCTGATGATAGAGATTTTCCTCTGGCAAGGGACTCTGCAGAGCACTTTTTGGAGCTGGTCTGAAAAAGAAATACCAGGCCTTGGTTTTAGGCATTTTAGCAGCTGGAATCAGTAAGACAAGTCTTGCCAATGGCTTCAGGAAAGCTCTGATGCATTCTCTCACAAGTTGTTCTGGGTGTTGGGGAACAAAGGAATGGAGCTAATAGTCACGTGTCAAGAGTGGTTTGTAGCATCTTAAAGTGAAGAACTAATGAGCAGCTGGCTGCCTTTCCTCCAGATTTTTACATTAGCATTAACACCAGGTGTGTAGAGCATTCACTGTGAAAAAGGGCAGAAGATGACGTGGCTGACTTAGCTAGACAGGAATAGTAGCCATTTTCCACAACAGTGGGGTACTAGTGGTTGTCAGCAGGTTATTCTGTGCTCTAGTTTTTAAAAGATTGTATCAAAATGAAGCATTTTTTACAAGCCATTTTACATGCAATTCCTTCTTTCATCTTGGAACTAAAGGAAAAAAAAGCTATTTCTGACTCAAAACAGAGTCTCTGTAATTCCAGAGCTCATTTTGGCATCTTGACACTCTACAAGCCTCTGTTTGGACAAGTTGGTACCCTTCTCAAGCCTTATTATTGCTGAGTTTGCAGAAGAATGCTATGAAAATTACCTGCTAGGAAAAAAACTTCTTTCCCCAGCCATGCATTCTCTTCTGTCAGAAGTCTCAGTTACACAGCTTTTGATCTCAATGTGAAATGGACACCACCAGGAAAAGGTTCCAAAGCAAGATTTAGAACTATTTGTTGCTTGAACACTGCTTTTCTTACAGCCTCCAAAAGTTCAAATCTTCACAATGCTCCTGGTGTGCCAACAGATATAACAAAATTTATTTCTGTATATATCTTGCAACATAGCTGCATTTTCCACAAAGCTTGTTGAAGAATAATCCTTTACAAGGATTATGGGCTGGCGGATCACCATAGCAAATAATTTTCAAACAGCAAAAATTAGTTGATAAGCGGTATCACATAATCCAACGCACCTTTCTCTGTAAAGATCTTTCAGGTAAGAATCTTGTGGCCACTTGACAAGAAAAGAACCATCAGAGAGTTGGGTACCAGGCATGGGCAAAATATTGAAATCTTACATTATCTAAAGGAGTCCCTAACTTTCACATATGCTGGGTAACCCACCTACCCACCCTCAAGTTCTCCCTCCTGTTTCTATGGAACCTACTCTATGTAAGGTATTCACAGGATTTTATTTATCATTTACGCATGAACACTACAAATGGCTACTTCATCACAGTTGCTTCCTAAATGGATGTTTTTCTTCCATTGGGACGTTTGATTTGACAGACAAACACCAGAGAATGTAACTGTCTAGTTACATTATGTTGTTATCTGAAGAAATCTGTTATCTACACTATTATGTTGCTATCTGAAGAAAAGACATCGGGTTTGTAGGGAAAATCAATGGGATTCTGTGCATGTGATTACCCTGTGGTGGAGACATCATGATGATATTAGATGGGACTGTTCTACATTTACTACTTAAATTTATTATTGATTTCTCCCCTCTGTCTAGGCCACTGCGTGAATCGTTATCAGTGCATCGAGAGAATAGTAGAATACAAAAAGATCTTACTGCTTCTGCCATTGTGGTTTTGGAGACTTACTCTGTCAGCCATTCTTCACTCTAGAAGACTCTGATTCTAGTACTACAAACGGTACTGCTGGAAGGTTTAGTGGTGAAAATGATGGCTCCTGAAAGGGTAGTAACCATGTCTTATATGGCTGAAACCTGCACTGGGACCTTCTACTTTTCTGAGCTCCTGCTGTTTCTGATTGTAGTGTTTACCTGTTTCAGAGGTGTTGAGCACAAGCTAATCTGACACAGCTGTATCCCTTAGTATGTAAACATTGGGTCCCTGTTGGGACCTCAGCTACAGACTTGCATAAAGAGACATGTAATGTTCAAGTGTGGTTGGAACAGATACACACAGGGCTGTATGGCAGCACTTTGCCATACTTTTCAAAAGCAGTGTTGGGGAGTGGATAAGAGGACCTGAGGTACGTGACCTGGTAAAAACCAGCTTGTACCAGACACCGAACAAACAGGTAAGTAAAGAGTGTTCTTGTTGGCCAATGGGAAGACTTGTGAACATGAGGACAAAGTGAGGATGGTGGGAAAGAGGTAGGAACAGATGGTTTGAATGAGTGATTTGGAGTAGGGTTGCAGAACGCTGTGGAGACACACAGTAGTAAGAGGTAACATAGATTATGGATCCTAATCCCTGGTGTTCCATCTGGAAACCTTCTGGAGTATCAGTCCCAGAAAAGTGTGAGTGCAGCCATTTGGGGGATCTATTGATGTGTCAGATAAGATGCAATAAAGCAAGGAAAGGGGACTCAAATAAATTGAGAGCTGCATAAAGCTTTTTTACGTTCATGATGCCTTCATAGCAGTCCTTACTGCCTTTTGGTTCTTTACTAACCTGTACACCTCCGTATCTTGTAATTTTCCTAACTATATAGGTCATATATAGCAGAAGCCCGCACACTAGACTGAGATCTGCCATAATGTGCACTATTGCTTGAGGACTAATGAAACTCGTATCTGGAAATGTGCACTACTGTAGGTGATTTATGCTGGAGAAAGACAGATATGCATTGAAGCTTGAACTGTGCTGCTTAAGCCGCTTTTTGGCCAAATCCTTTCAATTGAAGTACAAGGATATTGTGTCTATCTTAGGAACTAAGTACGGGAGAATGGATTGATCCTGCAGTAGAGTCAGGCTTGCTCGCATCTTCACTTCTGCAGTTCTTTTGCATGTTAGTTTATTTATTGTCTGAGGAAAAGGGTATTTCTCAGTTGCCAGCCCCACAGGCCTTGTTTCCCTGCTGTGGTGAGGGCCGCTCTCCTCTTGCGGCCGCCCTGTGACGGTGCAGGCCCCGCAGGAGCTGCTGGTGGGTGTGGGGCCCACAGACCGCCGTGGCTCCGCAGCTGCCGCAGGCCTGACACGTACACAGAGCACAATTCAAGTAATATTATTGCTTTTGGGGACCATTCCTAAGGGCTGCCCACGTCCTGCTGAGAAGGAAAAGAGCAAGCAGGTAGCAGGCACGGGCACGGGCACGGGCACAACCATGTGGCGGCCTTTGTTTGTAAGTGATGTTTGGCCAGCGTGCTGCCGTGCCACAGAGGCGTGAGGCAGTGTCAGAGGTGTCACTGTAGCCTTGTGTTCCTGACTTAAATCCAGAGTTCTGTTTGGGGTTATTTGTGCCAAAGCTGCCATATGAGATAATGGGATTTAATAATAATTTTTTCCATGTACATTTGTAGGTGTTTTTACTACATGTAATGTGTCCTAAATGCACAATTGTTTAACAGCTTGAAATGCTTCCAAAGGAGCTATTCAAGTATTTTCTGTAAATAACACACCTTTAAAAACTATATTAATTCTTAATGTAATTTTGGGTCTTTTCTTACATTTCCTTAAAATAAAAAATTACCTCCCCAGTCAGTATTTACCTGAAGAATTAAAATAGTTCCATTTTCAGTTGTGCTAATTAGCTTTTTATGTGACCAATTTTGTATTTCCTCATCTGAGATTTGGAGCTAGGGGCGTTTTCCAACTTCCCTGGAAGTCTTAAGAATCCTCAGAGGAAGAAGTAGCTATAAAAAAATATTTCAGGAGGATCGAGGGACGTGGCAAATTTTACAGTTTTCCCATACAGTGCATGTACAATACTGAACACTAGTGAGTGGGAATAATCATGGAGAACTCAAGGAGCAGAGTAAGGGAAGTGAACTGTCACTTTCTAGTGTTAATCCCTTCTCTGCCTTCATTTTCAGCCTCCCTTAATAGTTGTCTCTTCTGCAGCTCTCCAAATTTCTTAGAAGCCTCTTTGTTCCTCCTGCCTCTTCAAGCAAGAGCAACAGATGTTTCCTGTCTGTTTCTGGACAGCAGAGAGCTCTGGGGTAGAAATGGTCAAAACTTTATTCTGTTGTGCTTATGAGTGAGACAGTGTGTGAAAAAACAAACTGAGGACCCTGTTCTTGAATGCTGAACACGTAAAAAGGGGGCAGAATTAACTGGCCTGATGTCACTTCAAGGGATCTTTACATCTGGGAATGTTAAGGTAAATAAAGCTATTTGTGAATCTCTCTTGTCTAGTCATTGCATAGGTTTCAGAATTTATTCAAGTTGGCATTATCCCAATTTCATGAAGCCTATACAAGTACAGAAAAGTCTCACTTCTATGAAAATATATAAGTAAGTTTACAAATGCATTAATAATTTATAGTTTACACACAAGTTATATTATTTTGTTTTGGTAAGTTTTATGACAAAAGTCATTAAAGCTCAGTTCAATGTTATGCCACAAAAAGTAAGTCAGGTGAAACACTTATTATTTTGAGTAAGGGTTCTAAATTTTCTCTCAATGTTCATGACTTTTCTCATACTTTAGAAACAGATTAGTTTTAAAATAGAGCACCAAATACTGTAAGAAGATTGTAGATTTCAGAACCAGAACATGTAAACAGCTGTGAACGATTACAACAAATTTTTAAAAAAATTAATAGTTATCTAAGTTATTAAAAAATTAACACCAACCCTTCCCCCCCCTACTTGGCATGTCAAATATAAACAGTTTGCAATCTGAATGTTTAAAGACTGGTGTGTGCATGCAAAATGTGATTTGTTTTTCAAGTGCAGTGTTCAGTACATATTAGTGATCTCTGTAATTTAAACTGACATTTCTCTTTGAGTATATTTTAACCTGTGCTTAATCTGAGGAACACTTGAAGTAGCATAACTGGAAAATGCCACAGAGGCAAAACGTTTCTACTTTTTTCTCATTTAGTTTTTGTTTGATGGCACACTTTTTGATATGTCCATTTAGTGTGTGCAGATGACTTGTGTATAGCAGGCAAGTGAAATACGAGTTTACAATCCCAAGACTTCAAAACCGGGTTGAGAAACAGGAACTGTATTTGAGGATTGTGGGGTAATGTGGGGCTTTGTTGTTTATCAGTGCTTGTTAACTTAGATCCCTGTTTCTTGAAGCCTGGAAGTTTTGTATGTGCTAAGGAAGAAAAATGGCAAGGTCCAAGATAAGCTACAAACAAGTACCTGAGCTAGGAGTACATACTTTTCTGTCTTCAGCCAGGTAAGCATAAATACTTGCATGAAATGCTTAAACTTTTTAGTTCTATTCTCTCGCATTCTTTTCATTTCCAGAAGGACTACAGAAGGCATTCTAGTGGCAGTCCTGAACATCTATACTGTTACTTCATTTTATCTCAAAGATTGTGGTGGAATCTTGTCCCCCTAGATGTTTAGGAGATGCAGAGTTTCATTCAAGGTGTTTATTAATTTGAGACAGGTGCTTTAATGGAAGCATCTGCCACACTTGGATCAGAAGCACACTGTTTCTGACAGTCATCTCTATCTTTCTCTCTTCCCTATTATTTATTTAGTCTTAACTTTTATCTCTCTAGAGTCCTGTCTTTTCTCTCTCCCTGTTGTAGAAAGTATAAAGAGGATATTGTTTCAGCCTTTCTGAGCAATTTTTAGTTCTTACACATAAAAAAAGTTGTACAGTGCATTATTGACTTTTGATAGATTCATTTTGATAAAATTTCTGCTGTTACTGTCCAGAATTTCACCAAATTCTGGAGCAGTTGTCTCTTCCATTTTAAAAGACTTTTGAACATCAGAATATGACATGAATATGTGACCATATTTGAGAATGTCATGGTTCAAAATTTGGGGTTTGCTCTACTAAAAAAAAAAGTGTCATCTGTGAAAAAATAAGAATCCATCTCAGGCCAAGCTTGTCTCTCTGAGCATTCAGCTGTATAGAATGGCCATTTATTTGAAAGTTGTGCCCACCTATGAAAAAAGAGATGGCTTTGACTGCTACAAACCTTATGACTGGAAATCTGTTAAATATATAAAGCTGCATAGAGGAGCAGGGGAGTACTGGCTACAAAGACAACCCAAAAACTGTGAGCTACCATCTTAGAGATCTACTGTTGCAGAATGGGACTGTTTCTGAAACTATAAAGCACAATTGGAGGTATGGCAAGAAAAAAATAGATTCAGTACTCTTTATGGAAATAGAATATTGCTGAAGTGGAGGCTTCTATATCCACACAGAAGAGAATGAAAAATCAGGAAAATACAGAAGGATACCAAAACTCTTAGTGCAGTTTGAAGGAAATTGTACAAGAATCCTAGGCTTCCCTGATAGAAAGAATGAAAAAGTTTTAAGAATGTTATGTGGTTATTAAGAAAGAAAAAGAAATTACTTTTGTCTGTAATTTTGAATTTGTTATATAATAGGGTTTTTTGATTTTCTATTTTTTCATCCTATCTCTATCTTAGAATCAATCATGTTCAGACTCCCTCATACTCCGTTTGGCCTTGCTGGAAAGAAGTTAAATGGCATGGTCAATGCACACATCTATTACAGAGATTCACTTAGACTGGAGTAGAAGCAAATAGAAAAAAACTCTTCTGACTAAACCTTTTTTTAGGACATAACATAATGGACTTTGAAAGAAAAGGTGGAGCTACCTAAAAAATGGTGTTTCTTCCAAGAACACTGATGGAGGGGAATGCATACCTTATGAGATAAAAAATGCAGCAACTTTGGCAGCAAAAATGGGGAGAAGAGATTGATAGAAACAAATTGCTAGATGAAATAAAAAGTATTTGGCAAAGAAGCAGAGGAACACAAATTCTGAAAGAACCCTCAAACAGCTTACTATCCTTGGAGGCCAATTAAGCCTGAATCAGTCAGGAAAGACAGAAAGAGCCCTCTGCAAGCTTAATGAAAATTTATACCAGGCAAAATAAAGCCCTGAGATTATTGTCATATAAGGTGTAGAATGCTAAGAGAAACAAGCTAGCTTGGCTATTAATGATACAGAGTGGTATTTACATTTAAAACAAAATGTATTTGTAAGGCCTTTGAAGGTTTTCTGTGTCCATCTGTATGTTAACAAAAAAAATCAGCTCCAGCTGACAAAATATTGTATGTAATGAAGCAAATATGCCCCCAGGTTCCAGCTGCCCAAATCACCATTTGAAGCTGAGTAAGAAAAGAAATTAGAAAATATCTTCAGAAAATTGCCAGCTAGCCTAGAGATTGTGTCTTTTAAATACTTCTAAAGACCTTACTTAGCAATTGTGAAGACTGGTTGGCTTTTGCTTTTGATAGTTGATACATTGCTTAGCAAGATCTGGCTGAAGCATCTCTGTTAAATGTCATTGTTGTACGTTATATTAGAAGGATATAATCACCCACATAGACACAGGTTCAAGTAAGGTCACAGTTACCCAAAAAAACTGACAAAGTTATGTCTCTTGCTCTGTGTCCCCATATCTTGGAGCTCCGGCAGTCATTTAAAGGTGTGGCAGTTGAAGGCTATTTTACTGGCATACCAGTAGAAGAAGCTGAAGTACGAAGTTCATGTTTTCATTTTCTCTATAGGTCTCCATAAAGATTAAAATACAAAAATTAATTGGAGAGATTTGTAACTCAAAGTTAAAGTCAATACTTCTCAAATTTCCACTCTTCAGACATATAATTTTAGCATCTTCAACATGTAGCAAACCTCTTGTGACTGCACATCTTAGACACTACTGGCTCTCTTCTTTCACAGGGTGCTCGTGTCTTAGTGAAAAGTTTCAGATGGACTCTCAGTTTAGAAAACTTGAGAAGCAAGATTTAAACCCCGCAAATTACAAAAGGCAAAAGGAACCAATGAGTAATTTATATTTGATCTAGAAATAAACATCCAAATTTTATTCCATATCTCATTGTTTGGCTTTATTAAGGGCAGGGGAAAACCTCTGGGTATAGACTCAGTAGAGAAGATTAGTTCTTATCCACAGATTTTTGTTGTTGTTGTTGTTTTCATAGGATTACAGATATTTGCCTTCAGAATTCAGCTGCAAAATTTTGAAACATTTCTGAACCAATTTGTGCATCCTTTAGGGTAATCTATTTTATTCTTCCTTCTCTATATCTGTCTGTTGAAGTATGTCCTATGGATATACAATACTATAATTGCTTTTCATGTAGTACAGTTTATGACTCCCTTACAAGTAATGTATAATTAAAAAATATTTTTAAAGATTGAGAATGTAGATATCATTGTATACAAGTAAAAAGAAAGTTAGAATTGGAATGTTTTGTTTATTATTTATTTATTATATGAGTTGCTTTATTTCTCTGTAGTATAAACTGTTATTCCAATCATTTTTACTTTATTGGTTGATAAAGACTCTCAGCTACATGAAAGCTCAGATGTAGGCCCAGGTGCACTTTAGCCTCCTGTTAGGATGTGTGATGACCAAAACCTTGTTGATCCTAAAAAATGAGGCTGTTTCTCAAAATGTCTTAATCCTTAAAGAGAGCACTGAATCAGCTTTCTCCTTTTAACAGCTGGCTTGCCTTATATAAATACCTCCAATAAGATGCAGGTCAGTGCTATCCCTCATGGATATTTTTACTGCAGCCCCAGGTGCTTCTTTCCATGTGTAAGCATTTGAGAGTCCCTTGGTCCTGTAATGAGGTGTATCAGCTCATGGCTTTGTCACATGTCCTGTCACAGAACAGACACAACATGCAGACTGCGAATTGACTCTTCATATGTGAACAGCTGGAGTGCAAGGTGGGTTTAAATTCATGCTACCATGTTATCCTCATTTCTGTACAGTCATTGTAGACCTCCTACTGCTGGGAGGTTTCTTTCAGAAGTGTGTTTTACCCTCATCATCTCCCAGATTCATATTTTAGTACCTAAATTATGTCCCTGCATTTGACTTACTGACAGATTCCATTTGAACTGAAACAATTACAATGGCTGGCCACACACAGTACCTAAGGATGTGAAAATACATTTTGAAAAGCAGAAAAGTAAAGCAACCTTCTTGAAGAATTTATGGCAGCAAGAACTTATTTACCCTTCCCCTAATAGGAGGAGCCACAGATGAAGAACAAGTACTCATTCTTGATATTGTGTCTGGTTATGAGTATGACAAGAAGACACATGAAATTCTTATAATACTTTTTTGTTTAGTTTAGTGAAATTAAAATAAGGCTTACTTTGTTTTTATAAAGAAACTGTAGGATTTTTTCCATGACTTTGTTCTTGTGATGACCAGTACTAAAGCTGTATCTGCTTTTTGTACATTTACCAAAGCAGCAATTTTCCTACAGTACCAGAATAAGACCATTTATATCCATATATATATGAAAAGTATGGATAGAGTATATATATAAAACTTGGGTGGCAAGGAATCATTTTGTTCCTGAGATATAAATTTGAAAGGGAAATTCTTAAGGCCTGTTTATCATTTATGTTCTCATTAGAATTAAAATACCAAGTGATTGCAGAATATTCAGATCCAGAAGAGATTGTTATTTTTATCTTATTCACCCCTCCAGAATTCCCATACTTGAATTCAAAGGAATAAGATCCCAATTTGGGGCTTATTTATTTGT
This sequence comes from Poecile atricapillus, assembly GCF_030490865.1. Taxonomy (NCBI): domain Eukaryota; kingdom Metazoa; phylum Chordata; class Aves; order Passeriformes; family Paridae; genus Poecile; species Poecile atricapillus. The sequence goes on along the minus strand of NC_081253.1, from coordinate 21,064,089 downwards.
TTATTTTACTCCACCATCTAAACAGTTCACCTTTCCTCTTAGGCCTCATCATAGAGTTACAGAAAGACCATGACACAAAATTCCTTTGGAAAAACAAAGATGCAGAGGAAGACAGTGAGTTATTTAGCAAGGGGAAGCAAGGGTTAAGGCCTGTCATGCAGAACAGCTGGAATATGTTAGTTTTACAGGAAGTCAGCCTGGAGAGGGAGTGTGAACTGCCAGCAGGTGGCTGGGAATGGCTGGATAACACAGTGGTGGGACTGGAAGAGAGAGCTCTGCCTCTTACTGAGATGACTCGGCCAATTTCAGCCTGTTTTTCTTTGTTACAGGGGACTTTTGTTAAAGCTCATAACAGTAAATTTAGCATTTCTTTTAAATATGATAGATTCTGGATCTAACCCTGCTTGCTTTGACAGTTTTTGTTTGCTCTGCCTCTTAAAGCTTTACCTTGCTCTTTCTCAGATGAGGAAGAAAGACCTGGTTGGTTGCTAGACAGGCTTCAAAGGATGAGACACTGATGTGTCCCTTGGAGAAACTGCCTCCAAGTCAAGCAGACACTGTTTTGTTAAGGGAAGCTGCAGCAGACAAGTGTGGGAAGAAGAGTCTGGTGGGGTTTCTCTCCCTTCTGCAGCAAGGAAAGTTATGCTGACAGAGACAGCTGCTCTTACCATAGTGACGCTTTGCTGTGGTTTGCAGTGCTGGTCGATGTCCTCCAGAAGTCCTAGTCATAAAATGGGCTTTGCTGTGGGTGGCACTGTACAAACACAAGAAGCTGACCCTGCTCTAAAGACCTTGCAGTGTAGGTGTAACCAGGAAGCAGAAGAAATGGAAGTGCAGGTCTGGGAGCATAGCACAGAAGTTTTCTCAGTATTTAACTGTCACAGTTAAATACTGAGTAAAAAAACCAAAACAAACACAATTTGAAGGAAGGATTTGAAGATAACATGATCCTGCACAATTATTTCTGAAAATCTCCGCCCTAGCATGAAGAGCAGTGTAGCTAAGAAATGTATGTTACTATTTGACCATCCAACAGGATGGCATTTGACAGAATTTGAAGAAACCAAGATGGTAGGAGCTTGGAGAAGGCTTTTATCTATATGGACGGTTGGGAAAAACTTTACCTCATGCAGTAAGCAGAAAGACTGTAATTATTATATATAGCTATTAGGAGAGGACCTATAGAGAAGTCTAAGTTGAAGACACCTGGATTACATGTTTGTGGAATCGGCAGGATGGTCATATCGGCACAGGAGACCTTGTGCAAGGTTAACTTGGAGAGAGAGAAGGGTGAGGACAGTAACAGCTCTTTTTCAGCCACAATGATACTCAGCTAGTGATCCAGAGAGAGCTGTCAGAGAAAGGCTGGGGAATGTATGTACTGAAAGACACAAGTATTAGGGAACTGAAGTACTTCATGTTGGCATGTGCATACTAGAGGGATTAGTTTTGAAGTCAAAAGAGGTAATATCTGAGGCTGGGGGAAACACTAACCAAAGACAGAGTCCCAAAGAAGTGGCAGTGTAGGTGTAAGATGAGCCACTTCAGATGCAGACAGAGGAGCACAAGGAAACAAAATGCTTGACAGAAAGCTGGCAAACTGGAGGGCATAATCACAGGAATTTATCCATATAGTCCCTGCAAAGGCAGACAGATATTAGAAATAAAAGAAAATGTTAAATCCCAGTCAAGAAAGACCAGCGCATCAAGAAGAGTGTTGCTGACTGTTGAGGTCAACTCAGATGGTGTACCTCAGAAAAAATTCAGACAGAAGAGATGGAAACAAGTTTAAAAAGTACATACAATCATCATACAAAGGTGAATATATTGAGGGTTGGTGGTGGTTAGGAAAATGTTCTACAGAGAACATAAGAAGGCTTTTTACAGACAGAATATATTAACATTTGAAGGAACAAACTGCAGCCAGAAATCCAATTCTCTCATAAATGAAATACTAATCACTAAAGTAGTCTTCTGTATATTGTTACATGGCCATTCCTTGTTTGTAAATTTTGTCATGCCTTTGTTACTTTTCCAGAGTAGTATGTAAAACATTCAGATTTTTGCTGAGACTCAGCACTTATTAATCTTGGTGTTTTGCTAATAATAAATCCACTTTTTGCCAGCTTATATTCTTATAAGTGGACAAAAGCAATTACTTCTGAGAGGTGTTAAATAGAAAATATTGTCGAGAATTAATAGTTGTTTTCATTACAACTAGCCACAATTTTTATTCCAAGATATGTTTAATTGAAACAATAGCACTGTACTCCAATGAACTGTACTAATCCAGTAGAGGAATTGGCTGTCTAATATTTTAAGAAAACATTCAATACAGATTGCTTTCTAAGAGAAAAAACGCAGTGACCTATTACAAAATAATTTTGGCAAATACAAAATGATAAACTGCTTGGCACTTCTGATCAGGCAAACTACTGCTTTAAACTCATGTATGGATAATGAAGTGGCACTCTGCATAGGAGCTTTCATGACAGTAAGATAATAAATACTGACATGGATAAATTGTCATGAGTTGAACAAAAAAATCCCTGTCAAATTATCATTTTGATGAGGATGGTGCATTTGATTATAATGAAAACAAATGTGCTGGTGGCTCCTTGCAGCAGTAATTTTGCTGTCCAAGATGACAGAGTTAGTTCTGAGAAACTTTTTAATTGTTTTATCCACATAATGGCATACTGAACACTTTTATGTCACTGGGCAAGGAAATAATCTTGACAACAAAAGCTAGATTTCATACCAGAGGTACCACTTCTATATTTACTTCTTTATTTGTGGCAGCACAAATGAAACTAGTTGTATAGCATGATGACTGGCACAGTGTGATCCACATTGTCCATGTCTTTGAGCTGGATAGGAGCAGTACAGAGAGTATGTACAGATACATGACTTGTGTTTAATACAAAAATGTTTGCAGGACCCCTAATAGTGTAGCTATCGAAAATATTTTCCTTGAACTGCTCAGAGTGTCTGCAAACAATAAATGGTTTCACTATAGCTCACCAGGATTGCCCCCAGTGTCTCAGCATGTGCTTGTTCGTCACTGACACCTATCTCCATGACCACTACACATGCAGTTGTAGTACCAGAGCTTCATTCCCTAATCATCAGCCTTCCAGAGTTACTCACGTGGAGAGTTAAAGTGACTGGATGATGGTGCTACATCAACATTTTGTGTGTTGTTTGAAACAGAAGTATATCTGCTTGAATATTTGTTCAATAGTGTAATTAGACCTGGTTAAATCTTTACTTGGGGGTTGCACCGGGCATTGCTGAGCTCAGTGTATGAAACATGAAAGCAGATCACGTCTGTCTTGGGTTTTTGTGAGCAGCGCTACATCAAATAAAGAGCAGTGGCTTGGAGAGTGTAGCCTATTGATCATACACCTGAACTAAATCCGTCATGTTTTTATCAAAGTTATCAATTTGAAACTTAATGGTGGTCATGCAGTTCTTAAAAATGATAAGAATCAAATTACCCTAGTTTCAAAAACTAATGTTAAAAATTAAGGTAGCTAAGTGGCATGGATTATTTTATACACTGCATACTATTTGGAAAACACAAGAATATATTTTGGATTACATATATAGAGAAAAATTTACTGTTTGATACCTTATTTCACTGAGTATTTCACATAATTTTCTCAAAACTACAGATGACTATATTTATTTGTTTGTATATTTATATTTAGAAAAATATGTTTTGCTTATGCTGTACCTTTGTTTGGTTTTAGTAATATCAGAAGACGAAGAGACTGACCAATTTATTTGTTGCTTAGCACATTAGATTGCTACTGAAACTTTTCAACACTGAACATTTCACTGATTCCCTTTTCTCTGCCATCTGTCTGATCTGGCCTCTTTCCAAATATTGCTGCTTTCCCAATGGATGTGGTTGTCCTGGTACAAGAGTTTTCAGTCAGGGTAAGGAAAACTCACATTATGTTCAGTTGCTTCTTTGGTAGTGCTTATAAATATTGATTGACCATATACACTTACAGTTTGTAGATTCTAAGATGCCCACTAAAAATACCTGTTTGTCATGAACTCTGACTTGTGCTCTGTTCTATTGAAAAGATGACACTGTCTGTTAAAAATATTTGGTTTTCTGACATTGTTCTGTGTAAGTTTGTTTATTTTGACAATTAATTTATTACCATACCTGAAGAATGGATGTTTTGAAGTTTGGTTGTCTGGTTAAAAAAATGTGAAGTTCCAGATTATACCCAGCATTTTAGAAATGTTAATTCAGCATTTTGGAAATAGTTATCTTATCTTAGAAGTTCAACATGAAATTTCTTAGCAAAGATAGTGTATTTTTGAAGTTGAGCACTTAAGCATGTGCCATGTAATGGACTATAAAGTTGGGCACAAAATCACAAATCTCTTCCTGACCAATATCCTAAGAAGTCTAGATTTTTAAAAATTATATATTGTGGCCGTATATTGCTTTAGGTATTGCATCATATCCAATGACATCAACAAAAAATTACAACCCACAGCTCTAAGAAAATGCAATGCATCATTAAAAATGCATTTGAGAAAGCATTGTATTTTTACATGCAGAGAAGGCAGAGAGGTCTCATTTCACCTACTTCCTTTATGATAGAATCCCTTTCATGTTAGTAATTAAATAGTGTGTTTCATCATGAGCAATTGTAATAAAAACCTACCAGATACTGACAACTTCTTTTAGGAGGAGCATATTACATTATATTCTGAACCGTGTGGATCATCTCTGAACAGTGTTAGAATTTCCTGTTGAACAATTAACTCTGGGTATCCCAGAATATATTTCACAAGCTTCACTTTTTCTTTAAGAGAGAGAAATGTCTTAGGTTACCTGTAGTCCTGGTTTCAAGAGGGGCTTTTCATCCATTCAACTGAAAGAGTGAACCTTTGGCTTTCAGGATCTATTGCTGTGTCAGAGTCACTTCCAGCTCTTGACTAGGATCTTGAAACAACTGTCTTCTCGTGCAGTGAGCCTGAGGGTTAGCAATGAACCCTGTGCGTGCTGGGACAAGACCTTGGGAGTTCAGCCCATGGTTTGAGAATACACATGGAGGGTAGCTGAAAGGTGTCGGTACTATTTAAGTTTCCCCTAGGCCATAACTTGGAGACTTGCATTTCATTTAAATAAAGGCCCTTTTTCAGTGCCCTGGCAGTATAAATGTTGCATTCCCTTAGCCTGTTCTGAAATGTGAGTGTGGGAGTAATGAATGTAAACAAATCTTCATCTTTTGACCTGTGCTGATACACTGAAAGGATGACTGGTACCTGGCAAAAGGGGAGTCAGGAGTGGCTGAAATCAAGGTACCCAAGGATAGCAATTTCACTCCAAAGGCAGATAAAATTGATAAAACAGGCATGTTAAAAAGCTTCCTTGAGTTTCTACCTTGATAATTCAAAAAGTGTTCCAAGAGAAATAGAAAACATTCATTTCCTGGGTTTCATCTGGCATTTCAGTAGTGTATTTTCTACCTCATTGTAGGTTTCTATAACAAGAAAGCTCTTTCTCATCTTTTGGGGGGAACCAAGTTCAGCACATAAAGCAATTGTTAGTTTATTTATAAGTTCATAATTTTTCTAGTGTTGCTATGAGTTTTTATTACACTGTTTGAAAGATTTCATTTTCCCCACAGTGACCAGCATTCAACATAACTGTCTGGAATTGTATCTGGATTCCATTTTGTGCAGTTATGATATTGGTTTACCATATTTTCTTTACTAAGCAGACACTCAGTACCTAACTCATAGTGCAGGGTGTAGCTTTACAACCAGATGATAGTTATTACTCCGGTAAGGTATTTGAAAAAAAAATACTTTAGCTTGCATGAAAATGCACATATTCTCATGTAAATTCCTGAAGAGGAAACTGGCAGATTAACAAGTATGAAAACAGGGAGTCTGCTCTCTTCACCAAGGTTTGCCCAAAGCCTGGGAAGCAGCTGAATTACTGGATAGTATTAATACCTCATTTTTACTGTGAAACAGATATATGCTGCCAGATCTTTTTTCTTGTGGGGAAAAAAAGAACACAAACCAATGACACACTGACCTTCTCCACACCTCAAACTTAGTGTGTTATGTATGCTAGCTATAGAGTGTGATTGTTTTCAAACTTCAGCCAGCAAATTTGCCATCAATTCTTGTGAGATAAGAATCAGCCCTTGTATTTAATGAAAGATTTGCTGTTATTTAATTATATGTATGTTGTCAGAAAACAGTGTTTTTGACCAGAACATAGAAATAGGGTTGTGATGTTAAATATATTGTTTTGTTGCAAGTAGTGGTTTTTGGATTAACGCTGATTGACCCTGAGCCCTGTTTTTCTAGACTTGGTTGCTAAAAATAGATTTATGCATGGAATTAGTTTAAAAATGTTTTGGTTTTGGGTTTTTTTAAGAGATAGAGGTGTTTGGAGAGGGCAAAGTCTGGATCATAGTACTTGTAACAAATGAAAAATGTTTACTAATGCTTGTTGCTTTTGTAGATTTTTAATTTCCACATTAATCTGAGAACTGATTAGTCTGTAGCATTGGATTTATCTTTTTGTTCTGTTGTTCCTGGCAGTGTTTAAACCATCATCACTCCAAATGCCAGCTGGAAGGAGGACAATTACTGCCAGTGATTGCCATCTTACTGCCTCTGCAAACCTGGGTGAGTATGCTTGCTCTATGAGGAGTCTATGTATGAGGAAATACCCTTTGCGTTAGGGCGTTCGTCTAGTAGAGATGTGCTGCATGGCAGCTCTAATAATAGCCCCAAAACTGTTGTCTGAATGTCTTGTCACCCTGTTCTTTTTCTTCCCATGCCAAGATCACCGCTGTTGGAGCTCTCTAGAGCTGGAGCAGTGTCCACAGTGTCTCTGTCTCCCGTGTTTGTTGTTGCCCCTTCATGACAGAGCTGTTAATCAGTTCGAGACGCCTCCACAAAGCTGGCATATGTCCTAAAATCTGGCCATACAATTGAACCCATGGTAGATAATGTGACTTTCCATATGAATAGCCCCTTCAAAGCCAGTAGGACCACTCAGAGAGGCAAAAGCTTGGCATGTCGGTCAGCAATTTTAGTGTGCCTTTCTTTTTTGGAAATGACTGTGTGGATTTGTATTTTCAAATGCTGTGAAAGGGAAGCCCCTCCCACATCTAGAGCCATCCACAAAAATATTCTGGATAGCAAAGACTGCAGAACATGTCAGTCATGCTATCCTTGCACTACTCAGACATCTGTGAAAATTTCATGCTTCTGTGAGCAGATTCTCTAAAGGGCTGAATTTGGCTGCATGTCTTTGAGCGCATGCTTCCATTTTCCCTGCTGTGCCTGTCTGTTGTATGTTTTTAGTTGTCCTTGGTATTTGGGGAAAAAATAAAAAGCACATATTAAATAAAATGTATAAATAACAGGAGATGGCAAGCTTAAAAAGCAAGAAAAACAGACTAACTGTAAACCTGGAAATACTGTTCCCAACTCCTAGTGTGTGCAGGAAATGCAGCACATATGGCACTTGGAATCACCTGGAGCTAGGCCTCTCTTGCACCTTGGCATAGGAGAGCAAGAACAAAGCAGAGATGCAGATTGTAACCCTTAGTGGCCTGGTGTCTGGTAAGGATCAGCTTAAGCACGTTCTTGTACTTGGCTTCCAGTTCACAATTATGAGATGTTAAAAATAGAATCATTACTGAATGATCCCTTTTGTACTTAAGCATGGATATCAGTGCATTTTTGTTGATTAGAAACTCTCAATATCATTATTTCTAGTGTGTAGGAAATACATATGAATATAATTGTACCCTTTCTTATAGAAAAGTTGAATTTTATTATAATGACACTTCATTTATGATGCTCCTTGCAAAAGCTGTTTCTGATATTATGCTTTTAAGTGAGCTTCTCAGTGTTCCTTACAATCATTAATGAATCAGACGTTAGATAAAGACAGTGTAGGTATGGCAGCATATCATTATACAGGCGAGTAGAGTGAAGCATGAGGATGTAAATATTTACTACATCTTGCAAAATGTTGAGGAAAAGATAGCTCTAAGGGTAGGATGATGTTTTTTACTGTTCATAGTATACTCATCATAAAAAGAACTCTTACAAAATTCAAACCTTTCCTAACTTTTGCTCAACATTGGCAAATGATTTTGTCTGGGAAAGAATAAAAGAAAATTAAAAGAAAAAACCTCAGAACATCTGATATTGATTATTTGTTCTGTTGTTTTTGGTTTTTTAAAATTAATTTTCCTAAAAAGGTTTTCTTTTTTTATTTGTTGGTTTGGTTTTTTTTTTGGTTTTGGTTTTTTTTGTTGTTGTTGTTTTGTTTTCTTTGATTTATTTTTGGTTGGTTTGGGTTTTGGGTTATTTCTTTGGTATTTTTTGGCATTTTTCATTTATTTGAAAAAATAAGATGGATAAAAATCTTCAGAATAATAGAAAATACTTGCAAATTGATGCCAATCCATAGGATTTTATTCATACAAGAGATTCTCTTTAAACTCCCCAAAGCTGCTACTTCTGCCTCCCTTTCTGCTCTAGATATTTATTCCTACATTCAGTTTACTCTACCACAGATCATCTTGATGCCACTGAGTATGTGCCCTGTTTTACTAATGCACATGCATCTCTGCTCAGTTTGTGTGTATAAAATTAAAGGTCTCTCTGTATTTCATGTGTTTCTAGAACAAAACGGATGTTCATTAGGATGCATCAAGCACTGAAAAGCAAAATAATTTTTACTCTTTTTTTTTTTTTACAGGGGCATCTTCACTCTCACAGGCTCGTATTGTACAATTACATGATTAACTGGGATCTTATGTTTAGAAATAGAGAAGTGCCAAGATTTCAAACTTATGAGCATAATTATATGTATTTTTAGAAACTGAAATGAGCTTATGCAGAGATTTTCAAAATAGACCTACAAGAAGGAACAGAAAATGTCCAGCAAAGTGTATGCATTCAGAAGTTCTAAGAACACTTTTTATATTTAAAAGACAAAAATTACTTGGAACCCTAGAAAAGGCGGCAGCTGTTACCCAGTGGAACTTTTCTTATGCACTAGTATTTTCTGTTTAATAGAATTTCTGAAATGTTGGTGCGTATTGGGATAATATATTTAAGCTGTAAACGCATTTAAATATAATATTATGTCTTGTATTTTTAAAAAAGTGGTGGACTTAGGAACATAGTGTAGTCTATGATGCATTAATTGTCAGAAAAACAATGTGAATGTTCACTTGAGACAAGGAAAGCAGGAATGTTCTGGCTGTAATTAGCAGTTTTTGGGGAGAAGGACTCTGCTTTTCAAATTGGATTTTTTTGCAGTAGTTCAAATTTGATTAATGAAAATTATCCCATTATCATATTGTGGCTGTTTGAAAAAAGTGGCTTTAGTACAGTGGAATCAGTTTCAAAGTTACCTGGAAAGAACATTTAACTACAAGCACGTGAATCAAGCTGTCTCTCCCTGCGCAGACTGATTTTAACAGCCACAGGTTCTGAGCTCTGCACAGAATGCTTCAGACCAAAAGCTCTACAGCTGTTTTAGTCCTTTTTCTCATCAGCTTATATATGCTGTGACAATGTAAGGTTTTTGGATCAAAGCTGAATTGCATTTGACTGCCCTGAAGCAGAGAGCAGAAGAGCTTGTATCTTGAAATTAAACACAGTTGGATTTTCAATTAAGGTGTTGCAGAGAAGACTTAAATTCTGGAGTCTGACCCTAACTGTTGTAGTCACACTTTCGTGTCTGCACTGGCTTTGTGACCTGGTGCCAAGTAATCCTCTCTTCAAGATAAAGTCACTACCGTCAGGTTTGCATTTTTTGGCATTCACCTTTTTTGCTTTTTGTATTTATTACAATTAGATTTACTACTGGGTGTTGCCTGAATTAGGAAAATTAGTTTTGATGGCTTAATGGAAGAACAAATGGAAGAAGCTTAATGCAAGAAGTGAAAAGCAACTGTTTTATTGAAATTTCCCACCTAAAATCCCAAGGATGGGGATATGGGGGTGGGCAGGTACAATTCTCAGAGATGGCACTCTGAAGGGGGCAAATAGGGGGCAAATGTGTGATTTCAAATACCCTCAAATTCCTGATTGAGTGTTCTAGTTTTTGTGTGATAGAAGATACAAGAAGTTGCCAACAGTAGTGTTCTCTTAGAAACAGGATTTACGGAAGTAAAAAAGTTTCAGCTAGCCTACACTGTTTTTGAAGTGGGCAGCTACTTTTTGGTTGTCTCAATCTGCATTTTTTAGCACTTGGGTAAAAAACCCAGAAACATCTTTAAGTGTTAGTGACACATGAATGAATGAAGCCACTGATAGTTACCGAAGGCACTTGTGCTGAAGTAGCCAAAATGAAACATTTTATCAGTGAAAGAGGATAGTAGCAGATTTGATATCTCAAACTCTTTTCTGTTCCCTAAAGCTTTTCACACCAGCTGCTCAGCTGGAGAAAACAGCACTTGGGAGTCAGAGAGCAAAAGTGTTCAGTGAAGAAGTTTATTCATGAGGGAAGAGTTTCATTGGTGTTGGAAGGAAAGCACAGAAAAGTGAATACAGCCCACTAGATTACAACCGGTTAGTAAATACAAATGCTGGAACATTCCCATAAAGTTCTTTCTGTAGAGGCAACTGTTATGTGCAACATATTGTGTTATCTTATTATGATCACATTTTTCTAAGTTATATGCCTTTTATCATTTTTAGTGTGCTTTACTTACAAAACTTGTTTGAAGTAAGTGAATAATAACACTGAGACATCAAAGTTTCAGGAAAATGTGGAAAAGAGGTGTTAAAATTTAGATGAATCAGTCGTTATTAAGGTGTTTTGGGATCTGCTGGTTTGGCTTCTAATGTGCATTCAGAACACCATCTTGTGGCCTAAGTTTCCAGTAATGTATTGCAGTTGTGAACCATTTTCATACATCTCACAACAGTGCTGAGAATTGAGATACCTCTAACTCCCTTGAACATTGTGGCAAACCTCCCAGTGAGCTTTACAGAAGGGAGAGGAAGAGTCGTTAGTGGCTTTTGTGAAGTGCAATAAGGTACTGACGAAATGATCTGTATTAATCTGTTCATTACACACGGAGCAATCCTTGAGCAGAGGAGAGAGAATATGAATGAAGTATTTATTTAACATCAAGGTGCTAAATTTTAGGTGGCACATCGTAAGTAAGAAGCTGGCCTTTTGCTAGGCCATTGACATACTACCTTCTGTTTCTTTCAGCTTGTCTTTTTAAACTTTCTGATGTTTCTTTCTATTCATGCAAAATTGTCAAATGGCAAACACTTCCCTATTGACAAGATACATTTATGTCAGTAGTAAAAGTGTTGGCATGAAAGGCATGAAAGGCTAATCTAATGTGGACAACCATTTCTGAACTATTCTAAAATATCTCTTTTCTGACTATTCACAGCTATGGGCTAGCAGATAAATTATAATCATTCATAGACAGCAACTTAGTTCTTTTGCAGAGAAGTTGAGGTGAGAGGGTTGTATTTTGCCATATGCTCTCACTATCTTTGAAGCATTTCAAGTGTCTTGTTTGAGAGTTGCATAAGGTGAAGAAAACCAGAATTGTTCCTCAAAGAAAAGGATAGTGCAGTTTTCAAGGACTGACCTACTTGTCAAATTTCTTGCGACTATTTCTATATAAGATGATATACAAGCACAAATGAACGAGGTGAGATAAAAGATTTATAACTGAAATAATACCAGCACACTTACGTCTACCTGTACCAGACTGTCATGCATTAATAATTTGGCTTTAACTTCTTGTAAGAAATAGATCCAGGGTTTTGTGTTCTTACAGTTTGCTCATAGGACTGATAGATTGACTGGGAGGCCAGTCAAGCTAAGAGATAGATAGATAGATAGATAGATAGATAGATAGATAGATAGATAGATAGATAGATAATGTTTTTATATATGATGAGAAATGCAGTGCTAAATTTTGCTTTAACTGAAACATGAAAATAAATATTTTTGATTTATTTATATTTTCTTTTAGCAACACAATATTTATTTGATTTTCTCATTATGGTTAGTTCTAACATGGCACTTGAGGCACTGCTGTACTATCCCTGTCTTACTCTAGTGAGAAAAATACTTGTTTTAGCAAGGCTACTTTCAATGCTTGATCATATGAGAATTGACTGAACAACCTACATCCTATTTCTATTCTTTTTATTCTGTAGATTTTTGCCTATGCAACTTGCAGTAATTCCTATGAAGCGGTCACAATTTGTTCTATCAAAAGTACTTACAGATCCTGTTGTTCAGGGATCGTTGAAATGATAGATTGCTATGTTCTCTCTTATTAATGTGTGCTTAGGGAGTCCTTCATTTACACAATAGACTTATTCAATTTTTGGTGAAATGTGATTATTACTCTTGCACAGAAGACACGTGCTCGATCTAGATATGGCTTGCTTATTTTTTAAAGAGATTGTATTAAAATAGACTATCCTTCCCCAAAACTTTTGCTTTTAACCATACAAACTAATTGCCTTTACCTTGCCATTTGAAGGACTGACAGTTTCATGTACTGGACTATTAATAGCAGCTGGCAAGAAGTCCAGCTGCAACAGGCAAAGTGAAGCATGACTGATAGCCCAGAGTGTTGGAAATGGTGGAAAATTCACTGAGAAGTGTATTCCTGTCTCCATCAGCTCAGCTATGCAGCAGAAGTATAGTTAGAATAGTCTAATACTGGTTGTGGACTTGTGTATGAGAAGATTTTAATATTTGAAGGTATCAGCTAGCTTGGACCACCGTAGACTTGATTCTATCTATAGCATTTTTATTCATCCCTTTTTAATGAGAATGGGGTTGACTTTTAAAACTTTTTCTTACTCAAATGTTCCTTTGATGTTAATATTTTAGAATACCATTTCTTGGTAAGTCGTCTGTGCTGTGACTGAGTAGTGGTGGGTTGAGAATCTAAAACTGAGGCAGGAAAATACAGCAAACAGTTCTCAGTATAATCCTTTCAGTGTTTTTTGCTGTCTCTTTTCCTCTAATGGGACTGTCATGGCAGTAGGCTGTGCCCACTTGTGTAGTAGCTCATAAGGCTGAGCCCTCTGCTTGAGTCAGTAGCCTCCTAGACTATGAGTGGGAGAACATGAACTGAGGAATTAAAGGAGATCCTAGGAGCTTTTTTCATAAGATCAACAGCTGTATCAGCTCTGCCGGCTGCACCTTGTGCGGTATCTGTTATTTAAGCTTTTGTAGTCTCAGTTGTACCTTTAGTTACAACTGAGCATGTAAAACCACATACCTTAGAGAAAGACACTAAATAAATGGATTGTATCATTCAATTTCAGGGGATTTATCCACCCTTTCTTGTAATTTTTACTTACATGAATAATTTTTGTTTACATGTTCTTAATTTGAATGGGATTACTTGCAATAGTGATAATATGAGTAGCAGGTACAGGATTAGTTCCTGTATTTGTCAGTGGTGTCAAAAGCAATAGAATATACAGTAATTTGGTTACATTTTCAATTATAATCTGAAATTAAAGAGCTTTATTTTGGAGCTCTTGCTCTGAATAGCAAGTATTGATATTTGTAATTGAATTCTGAGATAGAACTTTCCATACATTTGTAATGCAGAAAGCTCTCTCATCATGTGAGATTCACTTGGCAGATGAATGGTCACCTCTTAGTAACAATATTAAATCCTGCATTTCAGGAGTCAAAAGGACTGGAAGCTGCTTCTAGGGTAAAATATTTAATCTATTTCATATCTCAAAATTCTATAGTGTGAAATTACTAGGTTGAGAAACATTTTGATAAATATTTGAGTACGTGCTGTGATTAATTTGTATTAGAATTATACTTTGAACTAGAGTAATTCATATTGGTAGGACACCTGATGAGGCAGACCTTGATCCTGAAAAAGGCTCCAGGCAAACCTCCAATGAAAACTTAGCTGTTTTGAGTGATTTTCAGGACTCAGAGGTAAAATTTGATATAGTGTGAATGAGTGGCAGAACGAAAATAAATCATGCTGCAGCTAGCCTGTTTTTCACAGCTACAGGTTTGGGAGCCCTTCCCTTCCCTTCCCTTCCCTTCCCTTCCCTTCCCTTCCCTTCCCTTCCCTTCCCTTCCCTTCCCTTCCCTTCCCTTCCCTTCCCTTCCCTTCCCTTCCCTTCCCTTCCCTTCCCTTCCCTTCCCTTCCCTTCCCTTCCCTTCCCTTCCCTTCCCTTCCCTTCCCTTCCCTTCCCTTCCCTTCCCTTCCCTTCCCTTCCCTTCCCTTCCCTTCCCTTCCCTTCCCTTCCCTTCCCTTCCCTTCCCTTCCCTTCCCTTCCCTTCCCTTCCCTTCCCTTCCCTTCCCTTCCCTTCCCTTCCCTTCCCTTCCCTTCCCTTTTTTAACTTTGTACTTGCACAGCTTGATTTTTAAAGATTTATTTAAATTTGGTTCATGTGCAGCTTTTAGCCTTCATGTAATTAAACAGCAAATGTTAGGAAATAAATAATTTTGGCAAATATTCTTTTTTCAATGTCCAAGATTTTTATTGCTTTTTAAATAAAACTTTCTTTCACATGGAATAAATGTCTCCTCAGTAAAAAAAAAAAAAAATGTGGGAAAAGAAAAAGCTTGCAGTAGTTTGAATACCACATAGATGTAGATCATACCAGTCATTGTGGGTGCAAGTCACTTTGTGTGCATGGACATACAGTGACCCTGGCTCCAATCACAGCTTATTTGACAAAGAAGCAGCAGTAAACAGTGAATGTAATCCTGTTGTTTGCTCACAGTAAGTGATACTGCAGGAACTACCTCTCTGAAACACAGGATGTAAAAAGTTTTTTCTTTAAAGTACTCTCATCATTTTGGAATCTGAAATATCTTCTCCATGGCCAGTTTTCTTACCAGCCTGAGAAGGTGACTCAGGACTCTGCCAGCTCCTCGATCACTGGAAGAGTTTGGACCACAGCAGTTGGCTGCCAATATATGTGTGAGAAAAAATACTTCCATTATTTTTTTCCCTTGAAATTACATAAAGGATAATCACATCTTGGTCTTGAATAAAGACTTCATGTTCTGATTTACAGTAGGTATTTCTAATGATCAGGTTTATGTTTTGTAAACTGCTGGGTTTACTTCAAAAGCAAATATAACAAACAGTGAAAACCTGCTGTCATCAATTGTACTAAAGATTGTAGCTATGTGAGAATTGGCTTAATGTCAGGAATGAAAAATGGGTACATAAATACCCAGGTTTGGAGAACCTGCCTTTAGAGTTACATGAGGAGTTACAAGAGGAGGAAAAAGGACATATTTTTTAGATGACCAAAGAGTAACAGCAGATTTTAGTCCTGTTGAGAAGAACACAAGATTAAGATACAGATTAAGGTGCTGGGAATGTAAAAACTCAACTGTTTTTCTTAGTTATATCAGATGGTCTATAGGAATATGTTACTGTTTCAGACAAAGCTTGTTTCTCTTGTCGCTTGAGACACCCTGGCTACTACTTAAGACACAGAAAGACTGTGAAAGAAAAGGGAAATTATATATGAAATATTACAGAAACAGTTTGATATTCTTGTAAAAATAGGGGTTTCTGCTGAATGAACAATAGGCAGTCTGGTAGAGTTAGATAATTGTCTTAGCATCATTAATAGCTTGAGTTAGAAGAGAGGATTTAGGAAATTGAAGTTGATATGTCCAAATACTGAAATGAAGAAAAAGATTTGCATATTTTTGATCATAGACTCATTCATTATTCAAGTTGCGTTTTCATCTGCAGTAGACAAGAGAAGACCACCATAGACTGCAGTGATAAAAGCAAGGGCAAAACTTGACTGTGACTCAGGGGGAAATGACTAATCTTTCCTAATTTGTTCTGAATCTTGACATGTAGACCTCAAATACTCTAATTTATGTGAAAATGTCTTCTTTGGTCCCTCAGCTATTAAAAGTTGTAATAATCCAAGACCACAAAACCAGAAAAAGCTTTTAAAAGCTTATTCTTCTAAATAAGTGATTCTAAACTCATACCCACTAGACCCTGTATTTTCTGAGTTGCCAGGGACTTAGCCACAAAACTCACATTAAAGTCAATGGGAGTTACTAAAACCAGTGGGAGCTGTGTGCCATGATCGCATGTAAACTCTGTAAATTTCTAAGAAAATAGCAATCTAAGTAGTGGTAGAAAATATAAAATATCTGAGTAGATAATATATGAGTAAATGAGCCAAATATCTAACACAATGAAAAACATGATGGAAAAGAGAAGATGGATGAAAAAGAGAAGGTAGAATACATTGAGTTATGTAAGACTGAAAAGGAGAATTTGTAAAGTTTCAGGAAACAGAATTTCTTGAGAAGCTGAGGGAAAATGGAAAGAAAGCCATCAGGCAGAATTGCTGTGAGGAACAGCTTCCTGCTGAGATAGGTTTACTTCCAGCACTGTACAAATGCATCCCAACAAGTACAACAAACAAAAATAGATGCATCAGAAAATCGAGAGTAAGGAGAAGGGGTTTATATAAGCATATAAACACACCACATGTAATGGAGAAGAGACAGAACAAAGGTAGAACTTTGGGGGGCAAAAGAAAAATATGGGAGAAAATGGACATTGTACTGTGGTTGAGGAAGAGAGCACACACTTGATTTGGTTGCCTGAGAAACATGAGAAGCATGTTTCAACTTCAGAAGTTGAAGAGGGTGATGCTGATCAAAATAATTAGTGCAGGGAGAAACTAACTTGTCACAGCATGGATTTTTTATCCAGCAGTTATGTTCAGCAAAATAACTTGCTAGTTCAGTAAAAAGTATTACAGTAAAACATAGGGCTTTTCTGATATAAATGTTGTAGGGTCTTTAATTCATTAAGATTTCAAACCTGTTAGAAGGTTTCAAAAGAAAGAGAGGACCATTACTACCTATATTCCTTTTAGTTCTACAAAATGCAGGTGATTAAGACCCTTATGAAATCTCACCCAAATAAAAATGGAGAAAAGCTCATTCCTGTAAAGCTGCTATTTAGAAATGGTCTTCCACAGACACAAGGAAATTAATAAAAAGTTGTTGATAAAAACCATCTTTGAAACATTAGGGAGAGGGCAAGGTTTTGCAATAGATTGGAAGAATGATGAAGTTAAATGTCACTAAACAAAGGTCACTGACTGTTCATACCCATGCAACTGTTGAATAGAAGAACATTATTTTATGCTTATGGTGAGACTGGGCCACAGTTTCATACTAGAGGAAAACCAAAGTTAATAGAAGACAAAGTACTTACTCTGTAGAGCTACACAGTGGATTGTATTGCCAAATGAAGGCATTCTTAGAACTTTTTAGATCTAACAAAATCATCTTTCAAAGAAATTCAGAAAAAATGAAGTCAATGTAGCTGTTGCAGCAGGGATTAAACTTAGATGCCCCATAAAAAGTTCCAGGTTTTATGGATGCTCTGTTAGAAGAACCTATGAAGAGACATAAAAAATCAAGACACGAATTTTAACAAACAGTAAATGGGCAGTACAAAAACCAGTTGAATTGTGAATTGCTTACACGTTTTTTGTGACATTTCATTTAAAAATTTAACTGCTACATTAAGCTGGCTTTATGCCTTGAAGAGCATATTTACAAGCAGTGTTTTACAGGTGGTCACAATTGGTGATTTAATACACAGGCCGTCTTTGCAGCTGTGTAGGAAATCAGATGAACAAATGGGATTTGGTGTCATTGAGAGATTGCATAAGCTCTCTAAACTAATGAACTTTGTAGTGTGTGAAAGTAGAAGATAATGCTCTGAGTAAAAAGCAAAAGAAGCTACAAAAGCCCCCAGAGCAGCAGGAGAACACAGGTAAAGGTTTTGAATAGATGCCAAATACTAGAAGGTACAACAGAGATAAATAAAATACACAGTAAAGATGCAATATAATAAAATACTGTAATTTGGGCTGTCAGCATGAGTGTAGTGAGTTCAAAATGGAGCAAGTGAGTTAGCTTTTGTGGGGTATTTAACCACAAACTGCCATAAACTGAGACTGCTGCTGGTAATACATATTCAAATGCAGCAAACATGTTATTGGGAAAAATTATATAAAATCACACTATAAACTTTTTGGTTGTATTTGTTGAATTTGTCCAGTAGGCATCTGCAATGTGCCTTTTGCAGGCTTGACATCTGCAGAAGTGGCAGCTTCAGTGCTATTTCCCACGGTATCATGGGAATAATTATGACTACATTTACATAGGGCATTCCTGCCCAAGGCAAGGTTGGAACTAGATGGTCAGTAAGGTCTCTTTTAACCCGGGCCATTATGTGATGGTAAGAAGACTTATTTTGGACATGGAAAAACCAGACTATCTCAGATTCAACAGGCAGCTCACAATAGTTCCAGGAATGCCTCCTATAGCACAGGGGCTTTTTCCCAAGCAATGTTAACTGAAAGTAGAACTAGATCAGAGAAAAAAAATAAATTTTCTCATCTCAGTCCATTATTTGGATAGGTGGATAAACTGTGACAGATGTCTGTCCAATGCTTCAGGACAGCTGTTTTCATGTATTCTGCCAGAATGGTTTCCTTAGAGCTTTGTACCACTAACTTCTTGGGCCATTGTTGTAGCTGAAGAGCTGCAGAGGGTAATGTCTATGAAGCATCCATTCCTGGCCAGTGCCACTTGCAAGGCTGCAGTGCTATCTCACAATGCTGTCTCAGACTATTTCTTCATATTTAATGTTTGCTATTCTAGTGTCCTGTGTTGTTTTGGAAATGCAAGTACTTCACGCCTTCTTAAGAGGTATTTCTTGGGCATGTTGTCTGGTCTGATTTCCAGTAGCATTAGACATGGGTCTTTCAGCAGCTGTTCCAGTCACCATTCTTAACTGCCTCTCAGAACACTCCTACAAAATGAGCAAAGATAAGGTTTACTCTAATAATTAGTTACAGAAATAAGACAGGTATTATTTTCTTATCTCCTCATAGATTTATATAAAGTTGTATTTATTTTGTGATAATGATTTCTATTCATTCTAAAGGTACCTAGATTTTTCCATTATTTTATTTTTCTATATTTAATTTTTCATAGCTTTATTAAACTAGTTCCCATCATTCAGTTCTTAATAATCTCTTCCTCAACACCATTACTATTCACACAAAATGTTAATCTTGCATTTGAAGAGACAATAAGGTAATTGTGAACCAAGATTCTATGTATATTTCCTAATGTCATTTCTAATTTACTTTCCAAGCAAAAAAAAAAAAAACAAAACCAGTCCAAACCACCACTACCACCAAACTCCCCCTCAAACAAACAAAAACCCAAAACAAACAAAAAACCCCAAACCCCAAAAAAGCCACAAAATA
Source organism: Poecile atricapillus (assembly GCF_030490865.1). Classification (NCBI taxonomy): domain Eukaryota; kingdom Metazoa; phylum Chordata; class Aves; order Passeriformes; family Paridae; genus Poecile; species Poecile atricapillus. The sequence goes on along the minus strand of NC_081253.1, from coordinate 21,044,732 downwards.
AAACAAAAAGAAAAACCACAAATGAACAAACAGAAAAAAAACCCCCTACAATTAATTAGCAGATTATTCTGTTATTTTACCAGAATAACATCTGGGGAAAACACAGGTTTTAGAGTAAAATGTTTTAGAATAAAATTGCAATTCTTTATTTATTGTTTAGTGAATTTTATGCAAATTTATTTATTTTCTGCTGCTATTTAGCAATCTACTGGAAAGGCCTGCCACCCATTATAGCTTTTATCCCAATTTTTCTGTTCTGTCAATGTATAATAAATAAATTACCTGCTACAAAGAGATGTTTGAGAATCAAAAGCAGAAAGTAGGAAAAATCTCCAACCTCTTCTTAATCTAATTATTATTTTCAGAATTATTAATTTCCTTATATTTTATTATTTATTAAATTAATTAATCTAAAATACATTAATTAGTATAGTTCAATATATTTTTTTCTCTAAATAAAAATATTATATTTCAGCTGGGGTTTGAAATAAGTTTGAAGTAATTAGATAGGAATTTTCAATGGTTTTCTATATTCTGTATGCAATCTCAGGAACACGGTAATTTTCTTTGCCTGTTTTCTGGAATATGCCTACTGATTTCTCCCTTCTCATTGGGCACATGCTGTATTTTTATAGAAGCATAGTTCCAAGGGCCTCTTTTTTTCTTCTTCTGTGCAGTGTTTTTAGTAATCTTACTGTTCTACAAGTACATACTTATGTACCTATTATATGATAACAAGAAAAGCAATTTTTTTTCTGTTAATTTTCACACCCCAGTGATAGAAATTAAAAATCTTTGCTCCTTCAAAAAACTATTAAGATGCTTGGAGCTGTGTCTTCATTTTTAAGCCTGAAATTGCTAGGACATAAGAGATGAAATTTTGTATGTTCTCTGTTTTTAAAGTAATTACTGTTTCTAAAGTAAACAGAAAGTAAGGAAACGGATTTCCACATATACTGAAATTAGTCAAACAGCTTAGGAGAAGGCTGAACTGAAATCAAAATAAACCTGCAGCTGGTTTTTGCTGATATTCTCAAAATGCTGCCATGGCTTTTGGAACATTTCCGTACATTTTCAGGTTAGGTTAGGCACTTCTGGCTTTCAAACAAAAACCAAAATTAGAATTATTGAAGAAACCATGAGACAAGCAGTTTTTCCACAGTATTTTTAGCTTGATTACAAGCAGATTTCATGAGAATTTAATGATTAAGTTCATTTTGAGATTTATTGTACCATTCAGAGAATTTGTTGTATTTCGCCAATCCTTCTGGCCAAAATGTAGGCCGTGGAAATTTTTTGATTCTCTCTTTACTGATCAAGTTTATAATGATGTGTATTGCTTGTGTGGAAATGAGACACTCATAAGTATGGAAGATCACTTCTCCCTGAATTAGGATTTTAAAAAGGGGATACTATAAAAAGAAGCTTGACAGTGCAGTAATAGTAGCAGGAAACTGGGAGATTTTTAAAAAGCAGATGCTCTTATGAACCAAAACACAAGTTTTGGAGGCTCTGAAATGTTCATGAGAAATTTAAAAATACTTGAAATCTGAACACTTTCTCATCTTATTTCATTGAAATTCAAATTATATTAAACTTCCACTTTAAAATGAACATGCAGATGCTTAGAATTCTTTTTTTTTTTCCTTCACAACCAAATTACCTTCTGATGAAATTCAGTGAAAGCAAAACACTTAAACTTTAGACAAAAAGTTGACAGGCTTTATCCAGTTCTTTAGAATCCCAATAGAAAATAATTACAGCAGAAATTGCATAGATGTAGAAGAAAGCTGACGTAGCCCGTGACATTTTGGTTCTATTTCCTGTCTCTAAAAGCTCAGATCTGCACATCTTTATATAAGCAATTAAAGGTATACTTTGACGTGCACGAAAAATATGGAAATGTACTCATAAGGTTCTCATAGGATGCTTTTTGATTTTTATAATCTGTTCAATGAGCATTGAATCATACTTGTAAGTATACTCCTCATTGAATTTTTTTTCTCCTAATTTCTGTAATTTCTGTAGGGATCATGTGGAAGAGGAGGAAAATTTCTGCAACAAAATTTGAAGAAACCTTTTCTCTTTAAGAAAAATATAAAGAAGGAGCATATGGCTATCTTGGCAGCTGCAGCAGAAATTAGATTTCACAATGCTCTTAAAGTGTCCAGATCTGCATGGTGACAAACCACACCGAGGTCTGACAAATCTCTCCTCTTCGTGATCCTCATGACTATACAACAGTGTCTTCATTTGTGTTTATAGCCCTGTTTATAACAGTTTATAACTGTTTTAGTGTCATTCATGTTTACTGCTGAAGTTTTGCCAAAGGATCCCCCTTGTACTGTCAGAAAAGCCCCTGGGATTCCTGAACAGTAATTAGACTTGCCTGCAGCCAGCATAAGCTTCGTCTTTCTAGGCTGTTTCACAAAGGTGGGAATGAAAGCATCTCTGTGCAGCACCTGAAACTCCTCTGTCACCCAATGTAACTTGTTTCAGGAAGCCCAGAGACAGAGATTTTGGATATGAAGCTGCTACTTTAGTCACTGAGAGTGGATTTGGCATATTTTGTGCAGTTTATATGATCATAAAATGTAAATCTGTTACCATAAGTATTTTTGTTGAAGTTAAGGAATGGAGGTAATACATCTTATGAAAACCCACCAGTGACTGCAAACAGTTTAAAGTGGTCTTATGAATTACAAGTCTTCTCAGACATGGAACACATTTTCAGCACATCAGTCATCTGTGAGTATTGCTCAGAATTTGTGTGGCCAAAGCTCAATTGGAATTGAAGCTGGCCAAACTGTGGGGGACAATGAAAATATTTTTTTCATATATATTAATGGCAAAATACAGTGTGGAAATAACATCAGCCCATTACAGAATGAGATTGGTCACCTCACAAACAGGGACCTGGCAGAGGTGTTTAATGCATTCTTTGTCTTCAACACAAATGACGGACCAAGGGGGCCTCAGTGACCTGAGTGGAGGACCATGACTGCAAGAATAATCAACTAACTCCCAGTAAACCCTGAAATTGTGCAGCTGGATCCTGATGTGGGCCTGATGTGATTCATCCAAGAATCCTCAAGGAGCTAGCTGATGTCATTGCAAAACTCCCCTTGATGATTTTTGAGCAACCTTGGGAATTTGGAAAGGTCCCAGATGACTGGAAGCTGGCAAACATTGGTCCCAGTTTTCAAGAAGGGCAAGAAATAGGACCCTGGAAACTATAGGCCTGTTGGTGTCGCTTCGGTGCCTGGTAAAGTTCTGGAGAAGATTATTCTGGGAGGTATTGAAAAACACCTGAAAGACAATGCAGTCATTGGTCACAGCCAGCAGAGCTTCATGACAGGAAGGTCTTGCTTATCAAACCTGATTTCCTTTTGACACAGTAACCCACCTAGCTGATCAAGGGAAGCCAGTTGATGTAATCTTCATGGATTTCAGTGAAGCTGCTGGTACTGTCTCTCAAGGATCATTCAGGACCAAATGTCCTGCCCACAGCTGAATAAACACATTGTCATGGGTGAGCATCTGGCTCCCAGTTTGGGCAGAAAAGGGTTCTAGTGAATGGAGTGACATCAGACTGGTGTCCAGTCACTCACAGCGTTCCACAGGGTTCCATCCCCAGCCTGGTGCTCCTCAACATCCTCACAAATGCCTTGGATGCAGGCTGGAAGTGATACTAAGCAAGTTCACAGATGATGCAAAACTGGGAGGAGGTGTTGACTCCTGGAAGTCAGGAAGGGACTGCAGAAAGACCTCAGCAAATTAGAGGGCTGGGCAACACCAACCATAGAAAGTTCAGCAAGGGAAAGTGCCAGGTTCTGCACCTGGGATTGGGCAAACCTGGATGTACGGACAGACTGGAGAATGAGGTGCTGGAGAGCAGAGCCACAGAGAGGGACCTGGGGGTCCTGGTCACTGGTGAGTTGAATGTGAGCCAGCAGCCCTGGCAGCCAGGAGGGCCAGCTGTGTCCTGAGGGGCAGCAGGCACAGCATCACACCTGGGCAGGGGAGAGATTGGCTCACTCTGCTCTGCTCTGGGGCAGCCTCACCTTGAACATTATATGCAGTTTTGGCCACCACAATATAAGGCATTAAAACTATAGAGAAGTGTCCAAAGAAGCAAACAAAGATGGTGAAGGGCCTTGAGAAGGAGCCATGTGAGGAGCAGCTGAGGTCACTTGGTCTTTCAGCCTCAGACTCAGGGGAGACCTCACTACAGTCACAACTTCTTGTGAGAGGAGGAGGAGGGGCAGCACTGATCTCTTTTCTCTGGTGATCAGTGACAGGACCCAAGGGAATGGCCCGAGGTAGTGTCAGGGGGGGTTTAGGTTGGATTGGATACCAGGGAAAGGTTCTTCACTCAAAGGGTGGCCAGGGACTGGAACAGGCTCCCCAGGGAAGTGGTCGCAGCACCAAGCCTGACAGAGCTCAAGAAGTGTTTGCATAACATTCTCAGGCACATGATGTGACTCTTGGACATGTCCTGTGCAAGGCCAAGGATTGGATTCAATGATCCAGATTGGTCCTTTCCAACTTAGTGTAGTCTGTGATTCCGTGATTCTGTGAAATGTACCTCTGCTAGATACAGGACACCTCTAATGCATTCATTTATTAAATGCATGGATAGAACTAGTTCCTCCAACCAGGAAATTTATGGAATTAAGCCAATGTGGTTTATAAGCCTAGTAAAGGATGGCAAAAGTTCCACTATTAGGCTGAGCAGAATGTTTTTCAGGGACTGAAATAAAATTCATGGTTGATTTTAGTCCAGTTCTCAGAAATGTGTTTTTACAAAACTGCTGTCATAACTGGGGTGAGTAGTGGGAATTTCCCCTGTAGAAACACAGAAAAAAATTATCTAATGGGACTTCCTTCTGCTGATGGAAATGACATCTCATGTACCAGGCAGATGCATATTGGATTTCTCTGTACAATTTAGGTAGAACCTTTTTAATCGAAGTTCCTTTGTTAGATTGACATTAGTTAAAATAGTTCTAGTTTGCATATGGACGGCAGTAAAAAAGAGTTTCCTAGGGTCAAAATAGATTGTCATATAATATATAACAATTGTTATAACAATATAACAATAATATATAATATGAACAGGCTGATATCCAGTTTCAAAATAGGGTAATGTCCCTTCAGATTTCTACATTTGGCTGCATTGTCAGTGAACTAAAATTTGAGTATTTCACACAGAAGCTATGATAGAAAGACAAAAGAGGAACTGCAGTAAGACAAACTTGTCCTGTTTTTGTCCAGTCCACCATAGGGAGAGTGAGAAATCTTCAGTTTTATAAGCTATCCTGGAACTTTTTGTTTACATTAAAAGCCAGGTTGTCTAGTAATGTAAATAGGATGCAGACTCAACTGATATAACATAATAAGAAGGTTGAATCCACTGAGAACCTGGTATTAGGTGTTTTTAAAAGTAGAAGACTGAGCAGATTTGATCATCAGTCTCTTCCCAAGTGAAATGATTAGTGGTTTATTGGAGTGTAACAGGTAAATTCAGGTTTGGTACAGAACAGACTGAGCAAAGAAGGAAGGAATCTGTTTAAAGATATTTCTGATAACCTTAGAAAGAATAAGATAATTCTTATAAGAATAAGTATAATTCTTATACTGCAAATTTAACTGCATTTAAAATCTGTGCCAGAAGCTGTGCTGCAAAGCAAATAGAATGTATGATTTGGAGAGTTTTGACAAACAACTGATGTGTGCCTCTGACTTGGCAAAATGCAGATCTTTGTGAGCATAATGAACAGGCAGGGAGAACTTGCTTAAAAGGTGAATGAGGGAATCAGAATATTCAAGCATAATGTGAAACTGGATGTTGTATAGAGTGAGTCAAACACTTTTTATGTCATGAAAAAAGGGCAGAAATCCTTCCTTCTATCCATTGATTAAAAAACCCCTATGAAGTACAATTCAAGAAACAGTGGAAAAGATTTGCCACATAGTCTACATGACAGTAGATCCAGTAAATATTTTGCTCTGGGAGTAGGTGTTGTCACTAAATAGGTGTAAAGACTTTTAGGAAAGTCAGGACTAAGGAAAAGTGAGAACTGTTTTCAAACATTTGCACTTGCTGATGCAAATCTAACTCCAAAGGGAGATAGTTTTCTGTAACTAGTTCCAGATGTACTTGTAAAAGTTACAATGAAAAGGTAATTACGTTGTAAATAGCGGGAATGCTTTTCTTCATCAAAGTGAGAGTTTCTTTATTCCTGGACTCACTTAGCTCTAATAAGAAATACACACTGGGAAGAGCAATTCTAAACCCCTGTTACTGATTCTCTAAATTACTCCTTCCAGGACAATCAGTATTTACTTCAGACAGATCCTCTTTCTGATGAATGGAAACTCTACACTGAATACATAGAACACATGATTGTAGATGGGCTGTTCAAAGCTATCAAGTGTTTTCTTCAGTACCTGAATGAAACACTGAGGTAACATTTAAATCCAGTCCTTTATTTGAAGTGCAGCTTTTTCTTAATAGCAATGAAATAATTTTTAAACTTTCTTTGGACTTAATGTCAATGGCAATTTCTGTGATATTATGGGGAGACTAATGAAAAACAGATATGATACTGCATCATCTGTAGACAGATTGTCAAATACTTTGGAAAAGACACTTTTCAGTTATTCTTACTTTTGCTACTTTTCCTTTTTTTTTTTTTTTTCAAGTGTCACAATTGACCTTTCCTCTAGGCACTTGCATGTAGTTTTTTTTTTTCCCAGCTGACTCACCCTATCCAATGGCTTATGCCAAGAAGGCTAATACCTCAAGAGAGGCTGTGAGGACTTTCCCCATCTGTTCGCAGTGAGCTGTCATATTCTACTCTCCTTAACCTCTGCTTCTCTTGTTTTATGAATGTATCCAGTCATTTCCATCAGCTACCAGCACATATTTTTTAAATTATAATGGCTAACTTCTTTTTAACTTCCGGCTCACTTGACCAGTTGAGAGTGCCTTTTTAATACACACTGAAATCTGCACCTGAACTCTCTTCAAAGCTGGTTCACAAATTTGCCTTCTACTTTCACTTGTGCATTGTGCACGTGCAGTCTTTGGCTTTACAGTGCCTGTTTTACTGAGCATTTGGTGTCAAATGACTTCTACATATTCCAGGCCAGGCATTTCTCAAGAACTGCTTGTTTCTCTGTGGTTATAGGTTGAATATTTGCTTTCTTGGTTACTACTTCTCACCAGGACACCAGATCTGCAAGTTCAGGTGAGCTGTGTATCTGCAATAATTTCCTTCTCTATAAGCTCTGAGGTTATGTCCTCATCGGACAAAAGTGCTTAATGAATCACAGTGAAACAATTTTGCTAGAAATTTAATGTAAATGCAAGTTTTTATGCAAGAGTATTTTTGCCAGATGAGCAGGATGTGCAAAAGTCTTTGTGCAATTTCTTCCTTTTGCAGTTTTTTTTAATATGTGATGGAAACAAATATTAATAAATAAATATATCAAAATATCACAGTTTACACAGGCAAAATTAGATTAAATATAAATTGGTTACACTGTACAATAGTGAAAAGGAAACAAAGGACAAAGTTGGACACAATATTGCAATTTTTTTGATCTCTACTGGAAAGTGACACTGATGGTCATAAGGATCTGAATCACAGTTCATATCTTAGTTAGTGAACAAGTGCTGTAGGTCAAATCAGCATGTTGGAGGATGTGAGTAATAATAAGTGCATTGTTTCGTCTCTAGCTGATGATGGTAGGTACTTTGAATTTTTTATGTTAGTGTGATGCATGAAATAGAAATTGTAATACTTGAGAAACATGAATCCAAGCAGTCATTTCCTATTAAGTTGTTTCAGGGAGCAGACAGGAAACCTGCTGCTAACTGACAAGTTATAATTGTCATTGCCATCAGTGCAATATCTTGGGTCTTGCCATGTGACTTAGCTTTAAGCATGTCTTTTCTTTCTTGAATGTAATCTGTGCTTCTACTTATTTTTCATTTTTGGATGTTCATTTAGCATTATATAGATCAGATGGATACCCTAGAAACAATAAGTCAAGTAGCTGTGAGGAAAAGGTACTTGGTCACTATGTTCTGGAACAACACTTTAACAAAGAGTGGTAGTCTATGGATTGATGATAAAATTGGATGTATGAAGCAGTTCCTGCTCAGTGGACAATTTCTTAGTAAAGGGAAGCCAGATTTTTATTAAAATTTTGAGGGTCCAAAATGTTCATGAGACTTTCCATATTCTAAAGAACAGGTATTTCCATTCTTGCAGAGGTTCCTTTGCTTCCATTTTCTGTGCCTATTAATGAAATATAAATAATTCTACTACATTTGTGGTCTTGTCTAAAATCTCTTCTTCGTATTTTTTTTTCTTTTTCTTTGGGACTAATATCCAATAATCCTGAAATGCAGTAAAAAATGTAGTATTTGCTTCTCTCCAACTCTTGGGGCTAAGAGCAAGCTGAGGGATACAGAGGGAACACATGGCTCAAATAGATGAAGATTCTTGGTCAGGGGGTTCAGCACAGCATGTGAGATACAGTGGACTTAATCCACTGTCTGATTTACAGCAGAACCTTGGTTTTGGTGCTCTCTCACATTCCAGATCACTGCATGAAACATGGGGAAATCCACTGCTGCATTTTGAGATATACAAGTTTTATATAAAATCTGTTGAAAGGTTGATTCTGTCTACTGCCCTGCTGGAACAATAATCATTTTTGAAGCATGAGCATTTCTGGTTAAATGAAAATTCTTTTTCTAGATGATCTGAGCTAAAAGACTCACAAGTAGCATATGATTTTGATTTTGCAAACCAATACTCAATGTCTCAATTCACCTTTGTCCCCAAATTAAAAGGTTTTTCTGTGCATAACCTGAGGCAGGTTAAATCCCTTTACTGTAAATCTCTGCAATCTTAACCTTGCAGGATTAGGACATCCCTTGTTTTGTTCAGGTAGGTCAGGTAAATAGCAGCTTAATCACTTTGGAGGTGTGCAAACTATCAGTGTCCTGAGTGCACTCAAAATGGCCTTGGCGGCTCCTCCCCACACTCAGGGGACTCCACAGAAGCTCATCCCTGTGGCCTCACTTTCTCTGTGGTACAGGGAGTTCCTGGCTTGCAGCCTCCCATCAGCCCTGTCCCCTGGGAGGGTCCCCTGGCCCTGTGTTCCAGGTGTGCTCTCCTGGATGGACCCCAGTGGCTGGACGCTCTTGCTTGCCTTACCTCTGCCTCTCTTACCCCTCCTGGCTATACTTGCTGGTGGAACCCAGGACCTGTTTCACTGTTGGCTGTGTCTGGGGCTATTGATGCACCCAGTTACCAACACCTGGCACTGCTGCCATGCTTAAGGGCCTCTGGGATTGGGCCCTTGGTTGATGAGGGCGCTGTCTGCTGGGTTAACTTTCTGCTCCTGGCTCACATTCCCTTGGGAAGCAGCCAGCCCTTGCTGCTCCATGATGAGTGCGTGCCTGTTTGCACATAGAGGTAAAGAAATGGTGCATGTGAATTGGAGGTAACCTCTTGAAAATTTGAACCGTGCTCTTTAATGTAACTTTAATTAGAGAAGTGTTGGCAGACCAAAAAATTGAAGCAGTAAAAATAGCACCATTATAATGTTTGATTTTTTTCAACGGGTGAAACACTGGTTCTTTCTTTATGAATCAGAGTTTTGCTATCAACCTGATTTTTCTGGGGGACTAAATGTGTTTCTGTAGTTATTTTTTCCCTAGCATCATTTGCAGGAAATGTAAAAACTTACACTGCATATGAAAACAGGGAATCTTTCCCAATAATTTCTTTACTATTCATTTCTAATCTGCCATGCATCTTAATGCAGCTGAAAAATAAACTTCACCTGCATGGAAATATCCATTTTAAAGTACAATTTATAGACAGGTATTTCATTGTCAGATTGTCAATATTTATACATCGTCAGAGGATTGCTAGTGTTTATTAAACTCCTAACCACTTTCTTCAAATAGTGACAGGAAACCTTTCTGAGCAGTATGACTTGCAAGGAGGTAATGAGGTTCAGCTGTGTCACAGGATTGTGGAATTAAACTGAATGAGATTCAGAGTAAACATGGATGTTTGCAAAAGCCCCATGTAACTTTTTCGAAACAACATCAAAGAAGAAAAAACATTTATATTTGTGTATCTTTGCCTTTAAATTACTGTGTCTAATAACACTGTTGTGAATGAGTCCATGTCTAGATTCAACTAGACTTGTAGCTGGCCTTTTTGTCAGCAACAGGTATAGCTTGTAGAGCAGTTGAGCCTTTGGGATGTCTAACAGGGATGTAAGGAATATAGCTTTATTTTTATGGACCAGACTGGGTTAAAGCACACCCTTATTAAGAGCTAAGCAGGTTAAGCAAAATTACTTGACATGTTTAGGGCTTACCAATACATTCAGTTGTCACTATTTTTGTGCCTTTTTTATGGGTGGGTCAAAATAATGTATTTATCAAACTATTTTATCATGAGTTGCATCACTGAGGCATTTTTTGTGTTGTTGAGGATTATTTCAAAATTCAATATACATAAACATGTTCTAACTAGAAAATGTAGGATGTTGTATAGAAATTTTAATCTTTCCCATAAACTGCATTTATCAAGTTACTCTGTGTAAAGGGTCCATTTTTATCAATGCATGAGAACAATAGGGAAGGAATAACACGAACTCAACTCATATTTTCCAAAAAAAAAGGGAAAAAGCAGGGAAAGTTGGGGAGAATGAAAATATGTGTGTTTGTGTGGGGGGGTTGTTGACTCTGCAAACTGACAAACAATATCTTCTTGTTACGTGGTTAGGAATTACCTGAAACGTGGTAGAATCTTAAAAAGATTGACTTCAATGTGGAGCATGAAGCGGTACCTCTACAGTCCAAAGTGTGTGCTTTTGGAGGTGAGATCAGTTCTGTGCTCTGAACCAAATGATTTTTCATTTCTTGTTCTGACAACAAGCTGGTGGCAGGCTTCACTGAACTGAGAAATTGTAAACTCTTAGAAAAGGCTGTCTAAAGATAACAATTCAATGTTTCTACGTAATGTATTCTGAATGAATCTGATAATTTAAAGCCCACTCCACCAGAATGGCAGTGATGCTTATGTCCTCTTTATCTTCAATTATGTCTAATCTGTTTCTAATTTAAACATGATAATGCTGTTGCCAGATCAAATATAGATTTTAAATGTTTTATTCTTCTCCACTGGGATTGTTTTAAATTTATGTGGGCAGTACTGACTGACTCTAATAAAGTTTTAGGTAAATATAAAGGAAATAAGAGTGCTTAAAGGCTCATAGAGACAGACCATATTTAATGAATGGTAGCAAAAGAAAATTAAGGAACAGTCTCCATGGATTACCTGCTTAACTTCTAAGGAACCCTAATTCAATAAATAAGTTGTATCTTTCAGGTGAAACAGCATGGGTTTAGAAACATTTTAAAAACAAAAGTGCCTTTTAAGCTTGTTACTCAAGTTTTTTCCAGGATATAGGTAAGTTAAGAATAACCATGATTTTATGAGCTGTTACGATATATATGTCATTGTCAATATCTTGGAGTACCAATCAGAATTTATAGTCAAAATAAAAATTGCATCAACGTTACTTATCAAGGTGTATTCTCAAGTATTACATGTTGTGACAACAAAAAATGTAACAAAAAGAGCTTTCCCAACTGGACATACATTTTGGAGAAAGTGTAGCTAATCTGAGTACACTGCATTTTGAATGTCCATTCTCATGATCTCTGCATTGAGGAATATTCACAAGTCTCAAATAAAACAGCTGAGAAATAATTTAAAAGAGGATTTTTTTCTCTTCCATGATCAAAAACTAATTGAAGAATCCACCTGTATTCTTTGAAAATTCAGTTGATGAAACATTGAAATGATTCTAAAATATATTCTGATTGCAGACTGATTATGAACTCTGGTATCAAGTTAGAAGTCTTTTTTTTATTTGTGCTTTCTCCTCCATTTAAATGGCTTGTCAATGGAGTGTTGTTTGGGCATGTGGGCCTCAGTGACTGCCAAACTGATAAGAATAAGGAGAGAGACAGTGATGTGTGTGATGTGGTTCCCTTTTTTTTTTCCTTATTTTGGGTTTTTACGGGGGTTGGTACAGAACAATCGTTCAGGTTTGTGTCATTTGTGAACTTGCTGAGGCTGCACTCAATCTCCCCATCTGTGCCATTGATAAAGATATTAAAAACCACCAGTCCCAAGAGAGAGCCCTGAGGGACAGCACTCATCACCAGCCTTCACATGAATGTAGGGCCGCTGACCATAACCCTCTGTGCCCATTCAGCCCATTCTGTATCCACCCAGTAGCCCTCCCTTCACTTCCATGTCCATTTCCAATTTGGAGATAAGGATGTTCTGTGAGACTGTGTTATGGGCTTTACAGAAGGTTAGGTGGAGAACATCATTTTGTCTTCCCTCATAGAAGACCACCATATTGGTCAGGCACAGTTTATCATTAGTGAAGCTGTGCTGACTGTCTCAGATCATCAACTCGTCTTGTACATGTTGTTTTATTGTAATTTTCACCTTGCTTAGGCATGCAAGAGCTATAATGGAAACATATGGAAGAAAACTCTTTATCAAAAGAACCTCAATTTTCCGCGTCATTCTCATGATTTCCAAAAAAACATCCTAAGTCCTGCTTGGAGAAGGCTTTAATACCACTTGTTTAGTGTTAACCTGCTTAGCTCTTAACAAGCAATGCTAAGAGAAAGTGTCAGATTATTCTGAATGACTTTACACTTTCATATGGAAAACAGCAATATTGAATAAGAAAAATAAATGCCATAAGGATACCAGTAGCTAGTAATCCAGGAGCCTGACTCCTTAGCTGTCAGACATGTCCTCTGAATTCAGAGGGAATTGGTCATGGCCTGCCACTGCAGAACAGAACCCAGGTCTATTGTGTAATGTTGTGATATGTCTAGATAGAAAAGAACTGTAATAGCTTGGATTGGGTCCAGAGTTCCCAAGAGCTGGGGTATGTCAAGGCTACATGGCTATGCTGCTGCAACTTTTTTCACATAAAGAGTCCCCAGATTTCATAAAGTTTAGCCAGAAATTTTCTGCTGAATGGTAGCTTAAAGATTCATGTACAGTTTTGCTTCTATTTATTAACATTCATGTAATAGATTCTGTCTGCTGTAAACTTACTTTTATCCTTTTGTTTATGCAAAAGATTCAGGCATTTGTGTGCCTAATGAGGATCCAACCATGAACAAAAAACTTGAGAACAGGAGTTGTTTGTTCAAATTTGTACATAGATAACTTTTCAGCCTAATCTGAATGCTTTTGAATGACCAACTCAGGATATGAAATTATACATATACACTTGGAGAACAAAGGTGGTGTTTAGCATTTTATTTGTAATAAAACAGCATAAAATTATATTGATTTGCATTATGGCTATACATATCTCTTTTTGTGTTGCTGCCTTATATCTGTCCTCTGGTGCAATACACAAATTGGTTTGCTCCTTTATTTACCTGGAAGAAGCCCATTTGACTGGTTTGCTCAGCAATGGTCTCATTCATTGCACTGTTAAGCAGCAAAGTGGATACCTAAGTGTGACATATTGAGTATAACCACTGGCTATGCAGATAGGAATTAACAAAAAATTATTCAAAAGAGGAATAACTTTCTCAGATTTTCCCCTAATATCTTGTGTAATTCAAGTAGGCCCTAGACGTTCATTTCCATAGGGCTAAATGCAGCTAGACCTCTAATTAAACAAATGAACAAGGGAAAACTCACTTGGGACCCCCAAACACAAAATTGTTTCAAACAAGTTATTAAATGTTTATAATTCTCTTAATATGTTCTCCTCTTATCCCCCACTGTATTTGAAATAGTCTCACTTGTCTGCCACTTCCATTGCTAGACTGGAGAGCAAGCTGTCCAGATGAGATGTTACCTGCTTTGTATTGCTTTTATATTAATTTGCAGGCTTCATGATTTTAGAAGTGTGTGTGTGAGACTACAGGGATATGTCTAAATACATATATGCTTCCACATTTGTCTATAGTGGCAGAATTGACGAGTCCAGCAATTTTCTGTGAAGTGTTGACAGTGAGCAGACCTTAGCAGAGAAAAAAATCCTATCATCAGTACATTGCAGAGGCCTGGCACTCATAGTCCCTATTAGCTTTATGCATTACTGACCTCCACAGGCATTTCAGGGGAAGACACAGCAGGGAGAGACGAAGGTCAGTACAGAAAGTGTTACTGCTTTTGCAGGCAAGTGTTGTGTGTTTAATCATTGTCTTACACCACTTTCACATATAAAGCTTGGCTGTTGTTTCTGGTAAAAATATTGGTCAGTATGAACTTTTTACTTATTTCAGTCTAAGGGTCAGTGATAAAGAGCACTGTCAAGTTCCACCGGGTCCATGTCACACTTCGCTTCAAAACCCAAGTGAAGCTGTGATTCTGTCAAAGTTCTCTGGGTGCCTTTGCATCCAGATCAAGACACAGTTGTGTGCATTATTCTTCCTCATTGGTTCACGCCAAGCTTGTCTGTGTATATGAAACCCAGATCTGAAAGTGTGATGAAATGTGAGTAGAACCCCTTCCTGTCCCATTCCAATAGCTGAATTTAATATGTTTATTTCCTTTTTCCATTGAATTTATTAATAGTTATGCAAAGTGATGTAATATGCATTAAAACACGTGTGTTTATGTTTTGAATAGAAAAAGGCTCTTCCTTATCTATTACCACCTCTAAAGGTAAAGTGAAGGGAGTCAATATTTCCTTAGCATTCAGATTCAGACTACAGGAACTACAGGAAATCCTTGAAGCAGAGCGGAATATTTGAATTTGAATAGGCATCCAGAGAATTTTTTAATGTGCAAAATTCTTTTATTATCTGAAAAATGTGAATCTATTGACAAGGTAATTGAAAAAAAATAGACCAGGGTTCTAGAATCTTAGTGAATTTCCTGATACTTCTTTAACATCAAATACACTGCTTTCTGAATTTTAATATTTTTTTGTATGTTAAGAGTGACTGGGCTCCACCAGGTGTAGAAACCAGTTTACCATGACGATGGGCACTGGGCAGCAATTCTATTTGGTCTCAGGCTGTAGCATTGACCAGAGGCACCTTTTTATACAATGGAACTCTGAAGACATGGCCTGACTGTTGAAGGATTCCCACAAGTTGTAAACGCATTATTGGAACTGTAGCTCGTTTACACTAGTACTGATTGAGAGCATAAAAATCTTGGTGGGGGAGCACACAGACAAATCTTTAAATTTTCAGGGCAGAATTGCTGGTTTTTATTGGACAAAATGATGAAATCAAGTTAATGGTCTGACTCCATGCTCTTCAACTTTTATTTCAAAGAAATAAATACAATCCGTGCCTGTATGATTGCATGAACCTAGTTAAGCAAGCTTTAGATGAGTTCTTAGTTGTTTATGGCACTAAAGCTACAGAACCATGGCTTATCAGCAACAAAGTAATACAGACATAAGCTGTGATTAACAAAAAAAAAAAAGGAAAAAAGTATTCAGTTTTCCAGGGGCATGCTACTGTCATGTGTTGCTACAAGTATCTGGCTCAGTTCCCAGGCTCAGTTCTTGAATGGTCAGAATCAGGAAACACCACAGAGTTATGGGGATATGTCATATGCAAAACGGGCTCTGGGTATGCCTCATGTTCCGCACATATGCAGAATGAATATTTGAGGAAGGAACTTTGAAATAATGCTGTTTGGGTTTTTGCTCAAGTTTTCTGAACCTATGAACTCTGCTCAAGTGGTCTAAGGAAGAATTTGAAATTATTTTATCTGTAAACTGAGCAATATTACAAACTGAATTCTTAGACTTCTGACTTAGTTTAATTCACTTGCATAAAAAAGCACTAGTAGTTCATTACCATAACCCTCCTTTGGATGGAAATGCATTAGTGGTGTCTGCACGAATAAGCTAGGAAGAGTAGTGAGAAGAAAAAGCCTCACACAGTACCGTGTGAACCTACAGTGTCTGCCTCAATTTGTACCTTTTCAGTATCTGACAGTGAATGATAACATTATTGCAATGGTATTTACTGGCACTGCTGGAGTATGGGGTCTGTCATTTTTTTTCTATTCTGAATTGTTGTGCATGGCTTTAAAAAGTGCCCAAGGCTGAAATGTGTTTCAGAGGTCGTCAAGGAGGAAAAAAAGTGGTTTTTTCACTACTTTTTTTATGAAATTCAGCAAATCAATTTGAAGTTGGAGGAGTTCCAAACCTAAATGCACATTATTATGGATTCAGATGGATAAGATGGTTCCTGGTGGGGATAAGTTTGTCATGGTGTCTCTCAGGAAATTATACAACTGTCTTTCATTTTTTTATATATTTCTTTAGCCTAAAGAAAGGTTTCAAAATGGCCATTTAATAATCCCCTAGAAGAATAACCTTTGCAGCAGTCCTATTTTATAACATAAGAACTATGAAAACCTGGCCTTGGATGGATTATAACAGAATCCTGTCTATTGACTTATATTTTATGATTAAGTCACTAATCTGGCATCCAGCTTTACTTGCATTTGTTCAGAATGACAGGAGTCCCTTTCAGTGGTCATCACAGATTTCTCTTTTCATCAGCTTTTCCTCAGAGGTAATTGCAGCTGTACACAAGCCATTCAGTCTCCAAAAGAGGACAAAATTTATTTTAATGTCCATGAGAGCACAGTTACCTCAGAGATGAAGTTATTGTTGTGGAAGAATAGGAAAAGCTCCTTCTGCTCTGATGAAACAGAGTGCCTGACAAGATTAGGAAGCAAAAGATCTTCCTGATTTTTAAAATTTATTTATTTTTACATGAGCAAAACATTGTTCTGTTTTTTAAATATAAATTGATTTAAGCTTGAACCCATTTTACAGAAGCCAAATCTTTTGTAAAGCTTATTTCTAAATACATTCTATTGGTTTTAGTATCTTGTACCATAATGATTTTGCCACTGCAATGGAATTGCAGTCAGTGTAAATGAGACTGTTGCAGGTAACTTGTTATTGTAAATAAGAATTTTTGATACTCATGATGTCCTTTAAATTTTGAATTCAATGAATCATTAGTCCCAAAGCAAAAACATAGGTTTCTGCATGTTAGGTGGACTTTTTTTTTGCATTCTAGTCCACTGATTTACATGTGGAAGATACTTGTGATTATATATCATCTTTGAGTGTCTCTTAGAGCTGTTTGCATAGTGGAGTAATTTCTCAGGGATAAAGTCACTTCATACCAGTGTAGAGCACCCAGACAGTGAGCTATTTAGAGTAGCTGTAATGCAGCCTTGTTTACTGAATACATATTCTAGGTGATATTTTCTGGAGGAATTCAAGAGAGAACTTTTGAGATTTATTTTTTCCCATTAATATTAATTCCATTAAAAGATCCAGTTTTATTTGGAGTCCTTGCTTATATTATAGCAGCTAAATATTGTATACTTTTCTTTCAGTTTCCCTAAGTATCAAACATTCACCTTAATTGAAATTAGTTGAGATTCTTGAGACAAATTTAGCCAGTACATTTTATACCTGCTTATATCAGGTTTAAAGCTTAGTTTTTTCTTTTTTTCCTACTTGCACACCTCACATCAATTAATGCTACTGAAAAGACATTGAGAAAGAAGTGAACTGATTCCTAGTTGTGGATTTTAATACTTTTGAAATGTGTTTTAACTTTGAAAACAGGCAAAAAAAAAATCAAACCATTAAGTTAAAGATTCCTTCCCTATAACAAACAGAGTTCTAGCACAAAAGATGAAAATCCTCTCAAATTACTTTTCAGCATCAGTAGGTTTTAAATGTTGAAACTTATATTGTTGCATTTATATACCATACATATTCATAAATATTCACCTGCTGATGAGGTGGAAACCATGGGCATTGCTTAGAATGTAGTAGGAGCTGTTTGTTTATTTTTTAAATTTTATAGACAAGTATTAAAGATTGGATGAAAACCCCATGGAAACAAATAAATGATGAGCACATGGTGATGGAGCTCAGAAGATTTGCAAATGTGATCATTTCCCTAATGAACAGTGTTTCACTACTTGAAATAATCTCTCATGTTCTGAGTACTCTGCATTATGTAGGAGCCTGTAGCTTGTTAAATTCCCTTCATTAGAGGGTTTTTGAACTAAAGGATTAAAAAAATTGGGGAAACAAGTATTACAGGATTGAACTCCCAAATCTCAAAGTACTTCTGAAAATATCCCTCTGAGTTTATTTTTTCTTCCATAACCAGCAAATTACCCAGCTGGCTTTCACGTAAGATTCAGAAGTCAAATTCCAAGATGCAGTCACTACCCTGCTTGCTTCTTTACTGCTTCTGTCATTTTGTTCACAAAGGTCTGCTGTGTAAGAAATGAAGACCTTTCAAAGCACTACAACATGGGATATGCACTTTTCAATCAAGGATTAAGCATCTGAAAAGAGCTGAAGTTTAAGAAATTAAAACTTCTCGTAATTCAGAACCCAGCAATTATGGGCACAATAGTTGTTGTGCTCTGGATTTGCAGAATTTTGGATAACTTTATTCCTGAAATGTTTGTGCCTTATTTCTAAGGCAAAATTTGTCAGGGGAATAACACATAGAGGACTTTTTCATTGTTCAGCTGCACAGAGAACTGAGATAAACACATATGCGTAGGTGTAGCTAATGCAGTAGGAGAAATGGCAGTAGAAAGAGTTGGATGCACACAATGGTGAATGTAAACATCCTATGTGTGGCTTATAAAAATTAAATATCATCTGGACACATAATAATCCAGAATCTGTTAGATGTCTCTATATTCATACCCTACTTTAAAAACTGAATTATGAAATAAACCCCCAACATTTTGGGAATATGAATGATCAGGAGGTGAAGGAACTTAGAAAAAACAAGTGTAGAAGGCAACAATTCTCATTCTTCTTGTCTTAAAAAATTCTGCATGTATTTGGGACTTAAAGGAACTTTAATACACCATTGATCAGTTCTCCAAACGTTGCAAAGCAATCGATGAAAATTTCACTTTGCTTTGGGGCAGAAGGATGAGGTCACCGAATTTTTAAATAGTTTGTACAATATGGGGTAACATCAAAGCGGAATTGAAGAATGTCTCAGTAGCTGGGGTGCTTTCTAAAGGCTGTTGAGACAATGGCTGAGATCTCTTGGGGGAAAAAACTGAATGGGAGCCAATCATATGCTTTTGTTTGACTTTAACTCTTTGAGTACCAACTGTTTGAACAAAAACTGCCTACTGAATTTTACACAAACTATTTTTGGTTTCCATGGAAAAAGCTTTCCTACTGTATATCTTGGTATCTCCTAATCTTTCTAAATATAAAAAATATATTTACTTGCCCCTATATGAGCTTCTGTGAATAGGAAAGTGCTACTAGCTCTATTGTACACCTGAGAACTTGAAAATTCTGTGATTCTTTAAATGACACTTTCAGAACTTCTGTGAAAGCAAATCTCCTAAATCCTGGCCAGAGCTCTTAATGCTGGTCTAGCCCTTCTCAGAAACAAACACTCAAAATCTAGTTACAAGTCCGCTGTCACCAATGCAATGAGTTAATTTAGAATCCTGTTTATAACCTTAGTATATTATCAAGACAATGTAATGTTCAAGGAACTTCTCAGAAATTGGCAGACCAAAAGTATTTTGCATAAATGAGTTGGAAAATATCGTGATTAATATAATGTGAATCCATCTGGAGAAAAGATGTCCTTACTGGTGAATCATTTATCAACAAAGTAATTTTGTTGTGTTCATGCTTCAGATGTGCACGTAACAGATCGAAGCAACTGTTCCTTATTTTGAAGGGTGACCAGATGTGTCTATGTGCTCAAATGTTTAACTTGTATTTCAGCAAAACCAGAATTCTTCTGGTGCACAGAGTAGATTAGAACTTCAGGCTTATGATGCTTTAAAAATACTAATGACAATGACCTTAAAACAATGCAAATACTTTTATTTTGACAGCATCTTTCCTCTGATGATGTCAAACACCTGTTTAGAAAGTGAGATAATATAGAAAGATTGCAGTATAGAAAACAGAAGAATGACTTGGCGCTGTTTGACTCCATTTTGCTCTGCTTTGGTTTCATTTCTTTCAATAACAACTAATATTTCTAACAAGCCTACTATAGTAGTTCTAAAAATAGTTCTAAAAAGAGCTGTTACCAGAAGGATTCTATGATCCCTTTGGAAGATGGGAGTCCCACTTCTTCATGATTCCCACTTCCTCTCTGCAGTTGTTTTACTGAAGATAATTTCTGAGTGTAACCATTCAGAGCAGGGAAACTTTTCATCCTAGATTGTTGTGTTCTTTGGTCACTGTTTTTAGCCAAATGTAGGCTTCTTCAGCATCTATCAACAGATTGCAAAGTACTTAAGTTATTTGACAATGTTACTTAAAATTTGGTGACAATAAGAACCTGGCAGTATAAACAGTGGTTATATTGTACTTTACAGTGCCCTGTGTTTTGTGAAGAACATGTCGGATTATTGAGTAGAGTATTTCCTTGCCTGATGTTCTGCTGAATTGAAAGATATGAAGCAAATAATTCTACAGACCTTAGACTCCCTGTTCAGACCGCATTATCTGTTACATCTAATAGGAGAAGCTCAGTGGATCCTGAGGTCACAGCCAATTAGACAGCACTGAGGAGAACTCAAGGGAAAGTGGGTATCTTTGTTGTTCATTCTGCTAGCCCAGAACCATTTGCTAATTGTACAAAGCATGGCTATTGTCTGTATTCTTTTCTGTCTCCCCTTGAGGCTCACTGAAGTGTCATTTTATGTAAAGATGATGGAAAGATTGTTGTTGAAGCTGAATTAGAAATCTCTGAATGTAAAGATTTATGTTTCTAATTAAGAGTATCCTCACACACTGGAAATGAAATAATGTAGTAAATTTGAGGAGCCAGCATAACCAAAGCCACCTAGGCTTAGGAGCCAGAACAAGTGTGTACTGAGCTTTGGACAGAATTGCCTGACATGCAGCCTAGGCTTCTGAGAGGAGCAGGAAGTTTGGATAATCAAAAATAATTAGTCAAAAATTTCCCCTCCCCAGAACAGCCCCAAACAAATGAAAGAAATCTGAAAGACATTAACATTTTCTGTGGGAAAATGATGCTTTGGGTAAATTTCCTGTCGAGTAAAGGAAATTAAACCATATCTCTTCAATCAAAAATAGCAGCTGCTTTTGACTGAGTCATTACTGTAGTGTGGCATCAGGCAGAGGTCCCAGTAACTAAGTAGCTCCACAGTTCATGCTGTTGATTCCCTTGGGCCTATACTGGAAACTGCAGTTAGTTATATTTATTTCCCATTTCTCCCCAGTGGAACTTGAGTGTCTGCTGGGCTGTGTATCCCATGACACACCATGCAGTCTTCCTGTAGTTCAGCCACTGCTGCCAATAATGGGATTCAAGGCAGTCACACAGCAACGTACCATGTGAAATACGGGCTGCCTAGAGAATGCTTCTTCTGATCCTCCATTCCTCTGAGGCACAGAGCATCAGAACTTAGAACTGTGCAGATGGATGCAGAGATTAATATTGACTCAAAAATTGGAGATTAATAGTAACTGAAAAGTTGAAATATTTTGTCTTTTTGGACAACTATTTACAAAAAAGTTTTGTTCTGAAACAAGTTTTTCATTATAACTATTAATTTTGATTCAGAAAAAACAATATCGGATTATTCTATGCCATGGAGATTTCATATTTGATCTGCTCAAATTAGGGATAGAGAAGGAAAGAAAAATTAATAAAAATTCAACAATTTTTCCTTGAGAAAAAGAAAATTGTATTCTCTGGGAGACCCTAGTTTCCCTTTAGCACCTGCTAGTCTCCTTTCTTCTTTGTTCTCTTCTCTTGCTAGTGCACTCAAGTGCCTGATCTACAGGCTAGTTTAAGAGTTTTCAAGAGAAAACTACGAAAAGTTTCACCTCATTTTCCTCCTGAACTTTCATTCCTGCTTCAGCAAATTCAGTCACTTACTCACAGCACTCATGCTTCTGAGTGAACCCAAGGAACAAAGTGAGCAGGGGAAAGACAGATAGGTTGGATTTTACTTTTTCCACAGAGATTTTAATTTTTTCTGCAGTAAGTAACTAATTTGATGTTTTCAGTAATATTCAGGTTGCCTGAGAATAATAAAGTCTTATCCATATGCAACTGCAGGTCAGTCAGCTACAGTGTCATCTTGCCTGTGCTGCTCAACTAGTGATTTTGACCTTGGTATGAATGGATCATTCGCTCAAGTGATGAGAGTTAATTTAGCCTTCATAATAGCCCAGAGCTCAACCTTTTCAGAGCTGCGATTGTTTCAGTGATGCCAAATTATATGCAATCACTGAGTAATATGAAGAGCGAGCCACTGCTGTGTCTTTGGATGTAGCCCACCAAAATCATTCTCTTCAAGCTGGTAGGAAACAGCTTCATTCCGTGCTGCACATTGCAGAGTGTATGAACTGTGTTACTGCATAAACAGTGTACTGGGAGAAAATGAAGTTTGGTGATTTTTACCCTGTATTTTGTTCTATAGCTTTTATCTCCTTTGAGGGAACTCTATGGGTTCCATTCAAGGTAAACCACCATTAAATCCTCTCTCTTGGATTCACAAGCTTTTATATCCTATTGTTAGAGCTCGGGGAGAAAGGCACAATTGAAGACAAGCATAAAAAATGAATTATTTTCATCTGTCTCTGCAAATTCACATAAGGTGTGAAGTAGGGCTTTTTAGTCAAAGGAGACTGGGTGAAAAGAGCAGAACACCAAAGGTTTTATTCATAACAAACCTGTGTTCCGAGCAGGCAGATCACAGTGTGTTTTACAGGACTGAGTTCTTTCACAGTGTAACTCATGTAGCTCAGAGCCTGGGGTTAGGATAGAGGTTGTTCTGTCCTCCAGGGTGCTGAGCTGTAGTCACCTGGCCTGCCCAGGTTCCACGTCTGTGTGTTTTACATTTTGTCAGGAAACAGGTTTAGCAAGAAGATCTTCACAAGCACTATGACAAAGCCTGTGATGTTATTCACACTTAATAATGATATTCATATAAATTGCTTCCTTAAGATGTTAGAGGAAATAGTATTTACATTAGGTAGAATAACGGTGAATTTAGAAGGAGCTCTGCAACTTTTTTGCAGAAAAAATAATTGAAGCTGCAACAGCATGTGAAAATAAACTACAAAATCAGTTAAAACAATTGATATGATAAATATTGAGACTGTGCTGAGTATGTTGAAATCTTCAAGGATGTAGGAGAATGGTTGGAAATGATCTGAAAGTCTGCAATCACTAGTAGGTATGCAAACCTATTATGCGCAAAATGTATAAAAATGGTAATTTTAAACAAAGACATAAGTCTTATGGTGTAATTCCAATCTGTGAAACCTTAGTGGTTTATAAAATTTAAATTCCAAAATCTAGTGATCTCTAGAAAAAATTACACTACTTTCCACTGAATCAATCTACAAAGGATGTGTGTGTTTTAAAATCTTGTTTCTTTCATCAGTGCAAGCATTCCTGTTGCAAAGGTGGGATTCTGCATGAATCAGCTTTTTAAAATCAGTGCCTTAATACATTTGGTAGGCTGAGTCAGAAAGATTTGTCTTGCAACCATTTAAAAAACATATATGTGCTTACTGTTAATTCATAGCAAATGTAATTAGAAGGACTGCTCAAGTCCCCATCCCCTTCCCTCCCACTACCGCCCCCCAAAAAAAAAAATCCAAAAATATTTTATTGTTTTTGTTCAGAAGCATCACTTTTTAAATGAAGATGTCCAGATGCCTGGGAATAAATCTAGTTCATAGTGACTGCCAGTGGCTTCCAGGGCCATGAAGACAGGCACTCTGGGCCACCTCCTCAGAGTCACCATTCCCATCAGGATGGGGAATTACATAGCAGTCTGATAAAGGAAGCTGTCCAGGGATCCTGCTTTTCATGTTCCTCTGACACAAAGAAGTCATCATGATCAAGGCAATCAGACCCCAAAGAGTTGTTGTTTCTCTCCCCTCCCCAGCCCCTGCATTTCCTGTAGTAAACATGAGGTGTATTGTGACTGGTTTGGAAGCAGAGTTTTAAAGTCTACATGTGATACTTTAAATCTCCAGTAGCTTTATCACGTGTGCAGTTACAGACTGGCATTCCAAGTGCAGTATCAGACTAGTATTTATCTGTTCTGAAATTAAGTTCTGGAAACCAGCAGAAAAGTGTATTTTTGTTATTGAGGAGTAAAATTAAAATTGTAAGAAAACAACACCATTATTAGTTTGCAAAAGTTATTTGCTTTGATTAAAAGCACCAATAAATGTGTCTTGGTTCTATAACTGCTCCATTTAGCACTTGACATATAATAGGTTTTTTTTCCCCACAGTGTAATATCTCCATTGAAATATAATTATTTTGCAGATTGCTCAACTGAATGCCCTTATAAACATGCTGTTAGGGGAACTCACCCCTGGTGATCATCAGAACATCATGACAATATGCACAATTGATGTACATACGAGGGATGTTGTAGCCACGCTTATAGCACAGAAGGTAATTTGTTGCAGAGCAATTACACTAATGCATTTTTAAAAGCATAAAATAAAGAATAATTTCATTTGTTGAAAAGATATTCTGGTAGCTTATGTCTGGCAATGACAGAATATTTTGATTAAATCCATTTTTGTCCTTTTATATTTTTGCTTTAGAGTTAGATAATTACATTTACCAGTTAAATAGTTCACATTTAAAATATATATAGATATTTTGTCCAAATATTTTAAAACTTCTGTTAAAAATGTATGCTGTAATGTGACAGCACTTTTCTTATTAATTTGCCTCCCATTGCTGATCTTTTCACAACTAATATAAATCTCACACTTATTGGAGGTAGCTAGAAAGTTTAATATATACAAAATACAAGACAGCAATTGCATTATGTTTCCAGATAGCTTTTGGGTTTTTTCTATAAATAGGTTTTATTTCCCTATCAGCTTCTGAGGTGGAGTCTGTACTGCTAACCCTTTCCATGCTTGACTTCTGCACTACCAGTGCCTATTTATAGTAATTTGCTACTCCATGTCCAGACTGTGAGCACTCAGACAGGAAGGAGGTGGTGAGAGGCACCATGCAATGTCTGCTGCCTTATGCATGGTTAGGCAGGTGAGAGAGCTGTTCTGGCTTCCATTCCTCCTGCCTGCAACCAGCTGGGCTCCAAAAGGGGCACAGAGCCCCCAAGTTTGAATAAGCAGATTCATTCCTGAGTCAGACACCTAGAGCTTTTCTGTTTATTCATAAGGAGTAACAAAGGAGAAGAGAAAAACTGTGTAGGTATGAAGTGTGTGTGTGTAATGCACATCTATTCACCCATCCTCTATAGCCTGTCATTTTTCTATGCATCTGTTGCATTTTAACGTTTACTCACTATAAAATCCACCTTTTGGCAACACATAGCTGCCAAGATCAAGGACTGTGCTGTTTCTCTGCATTTCCAAACACCCTCCCACCCCCACAATGGTAAGTAGTTCATTATTTTCCTTTATTATACGAAATAATTTTGCTGCAGACCAGACACATTATTTAGGTGTCTCAGAAATCCAGTCTTTACATAAATTCCCTAAATAAATGAGTAGTTCAAGGTGAAGACCACAGTGAACTTGCAAAAGTAAAAATTGTTTTACTTGAAAGAATGAAATGGAAAAAAATCACAGTAAATTATTTTAGTTTGCCATGAAACCTTGACCAGGACAAAATGGTCTCTCAGCCTTTTTAACTGGTTTTCCATAAAACTGAGGAAAAAAAGCAAAACCGAAAGCAACACAGGAAAAAAAAAAACCCTGAACACTCTTAGAGTTGCTGAACAAAATCCATTCTACTGAGCATAATCACTTTGTTGTGGTGTGATGCATAATAGCAGTTGCATCGAAAATTTGCAGCAATTTAAAATATTCTTTTCACTGAAATTGTTTATCCACATTGCCAAAGCCTTTAAGGAAGTACTGATGTTTTTCATATTGTCAGGAGCAGCTGTTTCTATCTGCTGTGGCTGTCTAACCGCTAACTAGGCAGATGGCACACAGTAGCTGAGGTGTGTCTGTTGTGTACAGGATCAACTTTTCTGGCTTATAGGAAGCACAGCTGCCATGCTATTATGATGATGATGATCCTTATGTATTTCAGACATTGGAGGCCTTATATGGAGCTGCATGCTTTGAAGGGGTGATTAGGGTCTTTAGTACACTGAATAAGTACTTAAATAATCAAACTGACAAGCTGTGTGGAAATATGGAATCCCTATTAATGAGAATTTTGGGTAGGGATCAGGGGACTATGTAAAAAGCAGGCAAAATTATTTGCCACAGACACAAATATCTCAATAAGATATAGCATGTTAATATCAGTATAAAGTACTTCAATATCTACTAGAGACAAATATGAATGAATAAATATGTTTTACATCATTAACTCTGGTCAGTTATTCAAAGAACATGCTGTAGAAAATACTGGACGGTGAAAACTAGAGAAGGCCTAAGCTATTTTTGCCTCAGTTGGCAGAAGCTTGATCCATAGAATATTGGAACCAGCAACACTTCCTGTGTCATGCTTGTAATAATTAATATATTAATATCTACTTATTTTTTTCTTCAAAAGAACTACTTCCTTAACACTCTTATGCACTGGGGCAGCATAAGAGAGCTGGCAGCAATAGTTAGATGTGTCCAGGGCTTGAGGAAGCAATGAAGTGCTGACCAGATGCTGCATTTCCTGTTGATTTAAGGCATTAGTTCATTAGGCCACTAATCAAAACCATGTGCTCTGCTAACAAACCATTTCATCACTTGAGTGCTGGACCATGCACATACTGTTTCTACCTAATTGGACCTGATCCAAGTCAATGCAATGTCTCTTGTTGGCATCAATTGGTGGTAGAAGAGGTTGTTTGAGAATGGTTGTCCTTCTTATTGTTTGTGTCTTCACATAGCTCAGCTGAAAATATTTTAGCCAGAAATATGAAATTATTGTATCTTTTCTGTATCTTGTTAGGGGAGTTTATGTTCCATAAAGTATCTCCCCTTATTACAAAATAAAAATAAATAAAAATAATTAGGGGCCGTTCAGGTTGATGTGCATAAGTGTTTGTTTTTCAGAAATCCTGTTGCTAACCTTTATTTATTTTCTAAAGAAAGAAAGATGTCAAGGTATTGAGCAAACAGAGATTGATTCATCATTTTAGTCCTGAGATAGGAGCTGAAACTGTTTGAGATACAGACTGGGCAATGTCACCTCAGTAGTGCTTATGCTGACCACTAGTTTGTGTAAAGCAAAAATGTCCAACTTCAAAGCTTATAGCAAGGCTTGATCTTGATGGCAGTAAACACAACCTAATAAAATCATATTCTGTAGTGTTTCTAAAGAGCTACTGCCCTAAAAGCATGAATAAACATAACATGAAACTGTGAAACATGTTTGTTTCTTCAGCTTAATGCAATGCTATCACTCTCCAAATATCATTTTGTAAGTTTGGAAATAGTTATAAGAACAATAACTTCCTTGTACATGATAAAAACAGCTGATGAGAAAAGCAGGGAAGTTTGATCACTTAGACTTCACCAAATGGGAAGAGGGAGATATTAATTATCTCTTAGTAAAGCTGTGGGATCAATGTGTCAAAGAGGTGTACAAGAACAAAAAATGAGGATGACTCATGGAGTGGAAGGTGGGAAGACAGAGCATCTTGATCAGGAAAGGACAAAAGAAATAGTCTGATTCCTCAGAAGCCAATGGAGGCAGACCTGCAAGCAAAGTACAAGGTGAGCAGTTTACAGCAATAACAAGAAATACTGCAGGGTTAGAGGATCATGCAGAGATGGTCACAGAAGAAAGCAGAAGTACTGAAGTGCTAAGGGAAAAGGTTTTCACAAAGTCACAGATATCAGAAAGCACGTGGAAGACAATCACAAAGGTGAAGAAGATGAAGATCAAGGGCGGAGAAGAGGACTAATGAGCCTGGGAGATTTAGGACAAGCAAGAAGAAGCACTGGTGCCTGCTGCACGGGAGATGAAAGAAAAGAGATTGATAAATAGGAGAAGGGATTTCTTCAAGCAAGTGAAAAATATCACTGGGTAGGAAGTGAAGAAATCTGCCTTGATTGAGGCCAGAAAAATTTGGTGAGGCAAAGTGAAAAGAGAGGAGCAGGTGAGAGTTCTTCAAGAACATTTACACATGGTGAGAAAATGGAAGAAATTATTATTTTATTTTTTGAGGTAATGCTGGCATGTGCTGTTTCAGAGTAAGATGGTTTTGTGGTTGGAGAGTTGGGGAAACAGCACTATGGATGGAATTATGGAAACATCAAATGAAAGAAGATGTACGCATGACCAAATTTACTCCTGGAACATCACAATCAAAATGATACTGTTCTGATTGCCTGTGTTCAGTTTTACACACCTGACTCTGGGAAATAATAGCTTAGGGTAAAAAAACCTGAACAACCAACCAAATCAACAAAAACCTTGCAAATTCAACCAGGGTAATTTATTGCTTTTTAAGAAACCATGTATTTTGGAATGAAATGTGCTCTGTGAGAAGCTGCTGGGCTTTCTTTGGGTTCAAACTACCAGAGTGTGTCAAGCTTTCCTCAGGTTTGACTTTTTTTTCCCCCATAGATAGAACTTGCAGACATGGTAGGCACAGTAAGTCCCAGAGACAAAGGGTATGTATTACATGATTTTAGCTGACATAATATTTTTCAGTTGATCAAGGTATTTTTCTGCAGAAATCTCAGAAATGTTGACTGTGCATGTGTGAAGTCAGCCTTACTTGAGTAATTCCAAAGAAAACTTGGGCATGAGCACTCAGATTAAAAATGTGTCACAAAACTTGAACCAAGTATAGCCTGGTAGGACTGAACACTGCATTTCATTGAGACCAGAAGAATTGTTGTATAGAAAGAAAAAACTGAGAAGAATCTTCTCACTGCTATTTTACTGCTTACTGCTGGTACAGTCATAATTGCTATTCCAAATTCATGATCTAAAATAGAAAGGAAACATAGGAAAGAATAGACTGTGACAGAAAAAAAATATTTGTTTCGAGTCATAGAGGTTGACATATCTCAATAACCTTTATCCTTTTTTGGTCTGTTTCTCAAGCTAAGCAACCAGAAAAGTGAGACAAAAGCACACAGAATCCATGTGCTATATATGTCTCACCAGTTAAATTTTGTTTGCTCTTGATTTTATTTATTCAGTGTAACAAGAAATGTGAAGTCAATGACAGCAGTTTTCAGGAAACACATGACTGGTATCCTTTGATATTGAAGTAATAAAACTGGACTGTAGCTGTGCACTTTCCTTCATAAACCTCTCTTTTGAGATTAAATATTGCTATTCCACAGTCATAAAAGTGATGTTCTCTACTTCCAAGTTATACTGTGCTTTAAACTTTTCACAAAGTAAAAGGTAAGATAACCATAATAGATATTTTCTTTACTTGAATTGTTTTATGTAACTTGAGTTTACTAAGTCAGAGTGTTTTACCTTCTAGTCAGTAGACTGGCCCTGTGCAAATACTTGAGTATCTTGTTGATCAGATGTGGTCAGCTGGAGAAAAGAAGAAAATATTTGGAGAGAATAACCCACAGATATGCATTCTTCAAGAGCTGGGCATTAACTACCATTCCCTGACTTTTACAAACCAACTGAAGAAAGGACTTTATTCTATAGCAAGAAAAAGCCCTAAAATATACTTGACATGAGCTGGCTAGGTGTCATTAGCACCAGAAACAAGAGCAGATGAATAAAAAATTGTGACTTCACTGGATTTGGTCCATCCAATAACTCCATCTCTTTCTTATTCTGGGGAGTCCAGAGCAAGAACATGGTCCTGCTTCTTCATCTGTCTTCATACAGTAGTGTCTTACGACTTCTATACTTCTAGTACTATAAGATTTATTTACCATATAAATAATCACTCCTATTTCTATATATGACTACATGTTCTCTGTTTAAATTTGCTCTGCATTTTGATTTAATGGATGTGAGACTTCATAATTTACAAATTACCACAGTTAATCCCTTCTGCTAAGAAAAACACATAATAGTCCATCAAGAGGGTTGCTTAATTTTGCTCAAGAATTTTTGAAATGAAAACAGTAAAATAAGGTAAATCATCAGCTATCTAAGCAGTTCTAATGTTGTGACTTACATCAAGACCAGTAAAACAGGGAAAGCAATTATTGCATTGTCTTAAACGCAGAAGAAATGCAACTCCCTTTTTACACTAAGACAACATAAAACATCTCATCAGAAACAGTGGATATATAAATTAAGAGTATACATTCCCAAATTAATTATGTAAAGAGAAATCCACAAGCAAGGGCAGAATTGCGTATAACACTATATTTCTCTTTTTGCTAGTGATGCACTTCACCTAATTTGTTCTGATTTTAATTTTGATGATTTTTTAAAGCAATGTGTTCTTTCTAAGGCAGGGTTAGTGATTAATTTTACCAGTATTTTTGATACCTGAATTATTTTTGTTTGTACAAGACATTGCTCTTGTGCCCTTTAGTCTTTCCTATTGTGTGTTCTCCCGTGATCAGGTCCAGTTGTCCAGCATATTTCAACATACTATATTGTATACCATTATGGGTAATAGCCATTAAGGGTCTTTTCCAACTGAAATGTTTCTATGATTCTGTGCCTGTGTGGATCTCGGGGGGTTAGCCTCATAAAGGCAGGCTACTTTCCAATCTCTCTAGAACAGCCTGTTTCCAAAGTAAATAAGTCCCTTGAAAGACACAGCAGAGCCCTCTTTAGAAAGGTAGACTTCTCACTTTCCACCTCAGTGGATGAAAAAGTGTCCCTTTGTCTATCGTTGATCACAAAAGATGAGATGTGCCATTGGAGTTTTTCTGCTGACAGGGTTATCCTTCTAACATATATACCAACAAAAGTGCCTATAGTGCTTCCTGAAATCTTTGTGAATCAAATGAACTATGTTAAAAACACTCCACAGAAAAGTCTGTCTTGTTGTTCTGGGCCCTCACCACTGCAGCTGGCTTTTTTTCTCTTTTACTATTGCTAGTTTGAAGTATCTATAAAGGTTTATGGCAAACTGGAGTATAGGAATGCTTTTATGAACTCAGTTGCATCTCTGTAGATTTGCTTTCTGTTGTGGTACTTTGAGTTAAGACACTGCAGGATGGGGTTTGGCCAAAGAATAAAGTTAAATTAGCAATAAAGTGATTTTTCAAGCTTATTTTTGTGTTATCCTATGGCACAGTAACCCTTTTTTGATTTTTTGAGGGAGACTGCTGAATTGGAAATGGCAGGTTTTCATAGTAGTAAATCAGGAAAAAAAAAAAAGGGAAAGGAAAAAAAAATGTCTTCCAGAAAATATCAAAACTCTTTTTTGGTGGCTACAAAAACTGCTCTTCTTCTCTCCCTCCCCCCCACTTTTTCTTCCTATGGATTATATCACTGGGCCTTAAGGTACTCCCAATAACAAACAGGTAAAGGCTAGAGCTGAAGGTCAAGAAACTGACATGAAGACAGTTTGGTAGATAGATCTGGGATAATTAAAATGGCATATTCCATTGCAAAACAGACTACAGAAGACTGTAAAGGAAGCTAAGATAATTAAGAATTTAAGCTATATAAGACTGTGCGGCAGAGACAAATTTTTTGACTTAAAAAACCCTGGATATTTTCTTCCCCTGAAAGTACCTGAAATATATAGGTGAAAAATGGTATAAAATAGTAAAGTATTGCTGGTTTATTAGAGGGTTTTTTTTACTGTCCCAAGAGAGATTTTCCACAAATTTTCCTGTGTGTATATGCTAAATTCAGGTTTCAATACCTTGCTCATTTTATTGAATCATCATTCTACAAAAGTATACAGGCCTTCTTTCCTGAAAATTGCTTGGTATAAAATCAGTCTTTTGTGCTTATCAAATTCTGAAACATTTATGTTTTTTTAATCTCAGGCAAGAAAATATTTATTGATCTGTGCACTACTAATGGGATTTTCTTAATCTTATCTTGTTTATTGCTAGTATTAACAATTTGTTTTCTGTGCATTTTTAAGTCTGAAAATGTCCAAGTCCAAAGGCTGCTATAAAACATTCCTATTGCTTATTGATATGTTATTAATTTTCCACTGACATTAAGTCACTGATGTGTTAACTGATCTATGGATCAGGCACAAATTCTCATCATCAACAACACAGCAAGAGGATGATGCCAGTACAACTCTGTCTCACATGTTCATATTTTCTCCCTGCAGAGCTTATACAATCATGATTTCAGACTTTTGTGTTAAATAGTGTCGACATGAGAAGAGACACAAATTCAAGGAGACTCATGAGAAAGTTAATCTATCTCTGCACATTTTATTGTATCTACATGGGTGCTGGAGGGAAAAAATTAAACTTTTTGGTAATGCTGCTGCTAGGCAAGCATACTAAAGAATTTGGGGGGCAGGGCAGTATTCATTAGGAACGGACTATAGAGGATTCCCAGCATATTCAGGAGCAAGAATGTGAGAAATACTCTTGGCATTGTACTTGAATGCCAGCAGCACTAAGAGAGAAAGCAGGCAAGTCATTAGTGTACACTCCTGTACAAGCTCAGGTCTTGATTATCTCTTTCCAGTACCTTCAGAGAGTAGAGGAAAGAAGGCTGCTAAAAGACCTGTCCTTTCTAAGAGATCTTGGGTGCATAATTATATAGATTTACCTGGCCTTTTCGGAATGGAGAAATGGCACCGTTTCTCCAGTCCCTATCCTTACGAGTCTTTCTGTTCTTCCTTTTTTTTTTTAACTCTCTGTTTTTGTAAGTGCAATACTTTAAGTCCTTCCTGGTACAGGGAGTCAAGCATGTCTCTCAGATGTGAGGGGGTTGGGTCTCCCTTGCTTCCTGACACTGATAATGTCCTGAAGTAGCTGTGGACAGTGAGAAGATTCTTCTTAGTTTCTTCCTTCCATACAAAAGTTCTGGTCTCAGTGAAATGCAGTGTTCAGTCCTATCAGCCTATACTTGTTTCAAACTTTGTGTCAACATTTTTAATCTGAGTGCTCAGGGCCAAATTCAGAACAAATCTAATCAGATGCATCTCCTTGCTAAATAAAGCTGTCCTGCTCTCTGAAAGTTTGATTTTGATATGAAGCCATTGGCTTTATGACTGCATGAGTGCAAGTTTCCTATGCATGTGGCATTGCCTGATGCTCAGATGAGAACATCATGTCAGACATGTTTAATCATAACAGTGTTTATTCCTTTTACTCAGAATGTACCCCCTTCATGACAAATGTATGTAAATGCTGAGATAAAAATAGCATTTGACAAGATAGTTGGGTATGTTTCATTTTATTAACACATTAGTCAACTTATTCTGCTGAAAGTAATATGTGAATAGTAGATATGTATAAGATTAGCATAATTTTTTCAGTCAACATTTGTTCTGTGAGGTTTTTGATTACATTATTTTAATTAAGCAATAAGTCATGACAAGTACAGGATTTCATGGTGAGTATAGTGCTCCTAACAAGGTATTATAAAGCATGTGGCTGAAAGCTGAATGATTGTAACCATTCAAAATGTGCGCTAATGATTCCACAAGACTGACTAGAGTGTCCTTTGGTTTCTTTAATTAAGTATATATTATTGAACAAGAAAAGCATTTACTGGTCATAGTTGCCAGGACCCAGACCCTGGTCTGGGATGGTGAGAAAGCTCTGTTTGTGCTCTAAAGCCTTCTCTGCTGCCTCTGGAATTAGTTTGCTTATGAAACCACACTGTAACTTTTAAATAGATTTGGAGCACCTCAGAATGACTATGGAGGAAGCCAAATAACCTGTCTGCAATTGCACCATGTCAAAAAAAATGAATATAAATGAGATTATGGACCCCAAAAATATACATATTTTCTAAATATGGCCTGCCAATCAAAGATTGGGAAATTGAAAATGTTTCATTTCTTTGTACCTGTCCACTGGAAACCAAAGAAGAATCCTGAACCAGAAATACTTTATATGTAACTTACTTTGTATCTGATTGCAACAGACTTGAGATATAAAGTAATAAAAGTCTGGGGTTAACAAATATATGTTTATTTCAAACAGTTATATATTTTTTGCTCTTTCACTTAAAAATGCAAAGTAATTTGGATTTCTGTGGCTCAAAGTAATTAAATGTCTTTTTGGTGATTATTCTTGAAACAAAAGGACTGAAGTAAACCTGGAGCTTATAGACCTGATTGTGTTGGGTTTTGATATTACTTTGTAGATACTTAAATAGGAAAGTGCAAATGATAATTTCTGGACCCTTGAGCATGTAAATCTTCACAACTTCACAAAATGTTTCATTTTTGTTATTGTTCACTAGTCCCACCTATTTTTAGTAACCACTTAATGAGCTAAATGAAAGACGATGTCTTCTCCTCCCTCCAAAATTAGTCCTCTGATAGGCATGTAATTCTATGATACAAGAATACTGTCTTTCCTCCTTCTAGCAGCCTGATCTGAAAAACTGAATGGAATAAATCTTGAGATAGTCCTGAGGTTATCAATTGTTCTCTTTCCATGTAACAGCTCCCTTTTTTAAATGTGTGTCTGGCATTAATTAAAATGTTCCTATTTTTTAAATTCAAGTCTGTTCAGAGAACAAGCAGTGATGAAGTATATTGTTATATTGCCCAACTGATTTTCTTATGCTTGATATAAACTGTTTTAGGAGAATCTTCCAGATATTGTAGAACGGGATGGGGTCCAGAGCTTGGTATGAGGAAGGACAAAGCATTAGCTTGAAATTCCTCACAGAGTCTACAAAGGACTAAAATATTAGAGTTGGCTTGGTCTGGTGTTTTGTTGGTTTGGTTTAGGTTTTTTTTGAGGAGTTGCAGCTTCCCATTGTTTGAATTGTATATCACCAGATGTGACATGCTGTATATGGCAAAAGAGGAAAGTGAACCAGAATCTGGATGCCAAGTCCTCTGGGAAATTGAAATATCCTGTCTGAATATAAGTGGAACAATAAGGAGAAAGTGGTTGCTCTTGGAATCCAAATGTGTGTGCTTCAAGTGATAAAAAACCTCAAGAACTACAGCTTGAATCAACCTTTTGCCTTTTGTTATCATCTAAGTCCTAGGAATCCTATTTGCAGAAAATTAGACTTGGAACACTGTTTGTTTCTTGCATTAACCTTCGTAGTGAGTGTGAAGGTGATTCACTGTTCGTACATACCTAAAGGTAATATGAGTGAGATGAAATAGGGTTAAAAAGTGTCATGAGATATAATAAGCATTCATACATTTTATCTGACTTGGGGCATTGAATCCATGGAAACATTGGCTTTTACACATCATTTTCTCATTCACAAAATTAAGTAATTACATCCTGGGAGAAATGCACTGGCATTGAATATACAGTATCCAGACTATGCCACTACAGGTAGCAGATTGAGTTTAACTAGCCATATGGATTGTAATTGTCTAAGTATGATTAATTCATAATGTTTGTTAATTTTATGCCTTATATTATGGTTTGTTACTATAATGTCAGTATTGTCTTTTTTTTTTTTTTTTTTTTTGTTTCTTTTTAATCTAGGTTTTGATGAGAGCCCTCAAGGGATTTTAATCTTATTATGGCACTCACTAATGATGTCCTTATATTCTGGGGTCTCATCAATAGCTTGTTCTCCTTGCTGGAAGTTTCATGGAAAAGGGTTCTGAAGTTAGAACAGATGGTGCATCAGTCCATTGCAGCACACCTTTTTCAGCCAGAGGAAAACTTTATACTAAAGGTGGAAATAATGGTTTTCTGCTTAGCTTATTGTAAATTCTAAATGGGGTGATTGAAGACTATAATGATCACTGCTGTTTGATGCCTATGAGTTTCAACATCTGGCTAATGCCTTTACTAGCCATAACAGTAAGAAAAAGCACTGTAGACTTTTCTGTTTCTTTCTCTTAAACAGATTATAGCTCGTGTATATATGTGTTGGTATATACACACAAATATGTATGCTTGCATATGAGTGTGTGGATATATGCTTCATATATGTAAATCACTGTCTATATCAATATCTGATTTGCACAACACTGAAGTGGAATATTACACAATAACATTTCTGTTTTAATAAACCAGCCAGGCCTCAGTTTCCTCATGCAGGAAAAGCCAAATCTTTATTGCATAGGTCATATTTTATAGGATTATCAGAAGGCACCATATTGAACTTAACTGGTCAGCAATACAGTGAAATTAATTTCATTGGTCCAGAAGGGCTATTGTACATGCCTATCAAATTTTCTCTCTCTAGATATGTTTACATATTTTCTTCACTGATTCTAATGGGACACATCTATTGTTTACGCAGGTGCAGACTTATTCTTCTCCCCAAGAATAGGTTGTTATGCAAACAAATTCTCATTCCCCAGGTTGTTTTGCATGGGAACCTGCAAGCTACTGCTAGCATAACTAAAGTAGCAGGGCCTAAACCATATTTTTTAAAACCTGTCTTTTATAATATCTATACCTGTCTGCAACAATTTCAATGCCAACACCAGGCTTTCCATTTTTAATACCCAAATTAGATTTCTACTCTAACAATTGGAATTATTTGAGTTGACCTCTTTATCGACTCTTGCCTACAGATCCAAGCCACTAACCCAAAGTAAGTTAGAAAATATGTCTTTGCTTCTCATGTAGGTTCCAAGAAGCATTAGTAGGACTGACAGAGTTGGTCTTTCTAAAGGAGGCTGAAGATCACTTTCTTCAAAGTGATAGATTGTCCCATCATTTGTCATACTTGACTTTTCAGCAGGTCATTCACTAAATCACCAAAGCCACTAGTCTGTTCTGTCATTCCATTATAATTGAGTTGATGGAATATTGTTAACTCAAATTGTGATTAAAAAATAATATTTTCATGGGGAAGTTAAAAAGTTATTTCTCTAC
This sequence comes from Poecile atricapillus, assembly GCF_030490865.1. Lineage (NCBI taxonomy): Eukaryota > Metazoa > Chordata > Aves > Passeriformes > Paridae > Poecile > Poecile atricapillus. The sequence goes on along the minus strand of NC_081253.1, from coordinate 21,007,748 downwards.
TTACATTTTTTTTTGCTTGGTTGTACTTCAATCTAGATAATGGAAACAGTTTAGGAAATTTCATTTTAGAAATGCAGATAGTATTGTCTTATTCAGAAACTTGGCTTGATATTGAAACAAATTGCCAAAATCTCTAACAGCACTGTACTTCTGTTGTTTTGTTGTTTGGGGTTTTTTCAATGGTCTGGCTATATTTAAAAAAATTGGAAAGACTCAACTTTAGGCAGATGCTCTGAATACTTTGAATTCAGTGGAACCTTAATCACAGGCTTAAGATGCTATTCTGAATTTGGGCTGAAACACCTAACAAAACACAAAAAAAATCCAGTGGTCTGGTCACTATTTAACATTGTTATCAGGTTTTGCCCCTGAAGATGTGGTGCTTTGTAGATTTTTGCCACAGTTGTCTAGTCAATGAATTATTCAGATTGGTCAAATCATGAAGCTTTCGAAATAACTATGTGGGAATTAAAAAATATTTTTCACTATTTCTTCATTCTTTTCAAATTGGCAATGTATTTGTAACTAATGCTGCCTAGTGTCAGCCAAAAGAGAGTATAAAGATATATGCAAGTGATTTATCTTCATGATCAGACAGAATAGGGGGAGGCTGACAGTAGTTTGGTGATCACAGTACAATGCTGTTGACAAAATAAAAAAATCAATGATCACAGAACTGTGATTCCTTTTAGTTGCTAATATTTTTCTGCTTTTTTTTTCTTACAGTGTGAGTTGAAAAACATCTTCCTGTACGTATCTATTAATTGATTTAATTTCTGTATAATCAAATTTTACATTGGACCGATAATTTTCCTTCTCTTTTTTCCCTCACAGATGTAGTGAAATTTATAACAACACCCATAAAGTAAGGTTTGATGTATTAATTTCCTTTGCACGGAACAGTAATAGTGGCATTGCCCATTCTCCAGTAAAATAAAAACACTCTACATGTTAAAATAAAAAGATTCAACATGTTAAGCTCCCTAAACAAACTTTAATGTGATTTATATATATTGCTGTAACAATTACCAGGACACACAAAATATAAACTAATACATAGTAAAGCATCTGTGATTTGGTGAGTAGTCTTTCTGTTCAACACTTTTCTACAGTGCTGGTTATTTATGCCTTTGTGCCTTCCTCAACGTGACTGTTTTATCTCACATAGTGACTGCAATGACAGAGAAAATTAGCAGAGTTGCAAGTGTTTCTAATTACTTTATATCAGTTTTAGAGAATCCTAAGTAATTGACAAATTTGACTTAGCTTTCTGAGCTTCTCAATGGGATGGAAAGCAACCAGAGAAGAGTGTCAAAAGTACTGAGAGATGGCCAGTGCTTCAAATGTGAATAAACCAGCAGCCAGCTCTGTTTTGAGTAGCTAGATCAGCTAATCATCCATTGGTACACCATTCTCAAAAGTGTATTCTCAAAATACCAGGCCAAGCTGCAGAACAAGGCCATGCTAGACACCTCCTAGTGTCTGATGATGCAGTAACAGCATATGGGGAAAGAGAAGAAGATAGCAATTTGCAGCATGATAGGGCTTAGTAGGGGTTTTGTACTCCTTGGCCTATTGACTGCTTCCCCTCCTTTTTTTTTAACTTTTTTACCACTGCTTCATAACTCTAACATCTGAAAGGCATATGAAGCCTGCTCCCCACCAGGCATACAGCTCACCCTTCTGTCTGCAATCCTGCCTTGCTTATTCATGCTTCCAGTTATGGAAACACTAAGGTATATTTTATTTTGCAGGTACTTCCTGGGAAAAAAATGGAGATGCATTTAATGATTGCTTCTGTGAATTTTCATTTGGCCTAGGATGAAAGAGCTCTAAGGATCAACTGAGGTCTGACCCAAGCTTATCTCCGTAGGGTATTCATCAGTTCTGCTAAGCCAGACCTTGCAGTATGATTTCACAGCTTCTCTGGTGCATAGATTTACTATACTAAGTCCTATTAACATGCATGGCTGTGCTATATTTTAAGATCATAGCATTTTATTGAAATTGCTGTAGGGATGTCTGTCTTATGTCAGGAAGATATAAGTATTAGGGTAGCTGAGTTCTGTCTTTCTGTGTGCTTAAAACATCTAGATTCCTTTTTAGCTCATCTCTTGGATAAAAAAAGAGCACTGCTGCAAAGAACAGGGTTAGGCAAAAACTGCTTTAAGAGGACTGTGTACACTTAATGATAATATAAGTTAGAAACATCTGAAAATGTCGTATAACACTACCCCAACCTTGTCTAGAGAAATAAAGTGATCATTTGAGAATTTTCACTTCTATATCATCAGCTCTTTCTGAAGTAGCCTAATTTAAGCATTTCCCAAGAAGATAATTCTTATTTGTCTTCTTATTCCTTCTCCTTCTCTTAAATACATATTCCAGAATAGTTATTTGGGGTGGGAAATTCTTTATATATATCTGGGGATTTCTTACAGCTTTTTTAGTGCTACAGGGATGTTTGTAAAATATATGACTGTGTCAGGTTATCTGTTATCTTTAATTTTAAAATCTTCTTACTCTAATTTCTTACAACTAGAAGCAACTGTGACACTATCTTTAACAGAATCACAGAATGCATTGAGTTGGAAGAGACCCCCAAGGATCATTGAGTCCAACTCCTGGTCCTGCACAGGACCTTCCCCAAGAGTCAAACCATATGCCCAAAATGCTGAAATGGGGAAAAGCCAGGTAAAAGAAATTATATTTTCAAATACATTCCATAAACACCTGCTTTGCTTGCTTGGGCTTTTAAAGAAAAATATTTTTGTAAAACAAAATGTGTGTTCAATACACATTATATAAAAGCATATTCAGCATAATGAGTAGAACTATGATTCTGTGAATCAGTGTGAACCCCAGGTAAGCTGAGTAAAACTGGTACATTTTGCAAATACTTTTGGTTGGGTTTTTGGTTGTTGTTGTTGGATTTGGGGTTTGGGAGGTTCTTTTGTAGATTATGTTACCTATAATACCTTAATGTTATCTATATTTTAATGTCTTATAATTTATTTTTAGGGTATGTATTTTCCTTCTTTGTTCCTATGCATTTTCTCTACATTTCATATAGGCAGCAGTCCATGCTTTGTTTAATTTATCATTTTCCTTATTTTTTCTCCTTTGTTTCTTAAGCCAAACCCTTTTAAACCAATACCAGCAAAAGAGAAATTCTATTAGAATATATATTGTATCAGGTGTTGCAAGTTCAATGCTAACTTTCTGAATTTTTAATGTTTCTTTTTCTACTTATATTTTCTGCATATGAAATGATCAGAAGTCAGGAACTTATTTTCAATTTATAGCCAGATAAAGGGAAAATATAGCTATACTCTGAAATTGTCCTTGTCATTAGAGGCTAAAGCTGCAACATAAGAGCTACAACAACTTGAAGTTAATGCCACTGTGAAGCGACATTTGCCTTAAGACTCTGAATACTGTGAACATTTGGTGTTTCTTCATCCTTCAGTGGAGGAGTTGGAAGTCTCTAAGATACCTTCAGGTGAAATAGGATAAATGAATGACTAACATATTACATAGCTATGGCTGAAGGAAATCAACTTCCAAAATTCAGCTGAAAGTTTTCAACATAGTGCAAAAAAACTTGTTTTCAACAATTGCAAAAACCCAAGTCTGCCACAGTCCACGACAGCCCAAAATAGATCATGCTTGGTGGAGATAATGACTGTATTCAACTGAATCTGTGAACTATCATGGACAATAGTGAGGTCAGTGAATAATTACTATTACTTCTGTATTACTATTACTTCTGTGCCGTGTACACTTTACATAAGTTTCAGAAATGCCTTTAATAATATTGGTGTAATCAAAACAAGTGTTATCATGATCAGACTGTAAGACACAAATAACCAGACATACAAGAATGATACATATCATGCTATATAAGCAATTGTCCAATACAGAGCAATCAAATTCATAGCTCAAAAACCTTCACTTGTATGGTGGATCTCAAAATGGGAATTCTTCTCTCTCTACATGTATGTTTGGTGTTTTCTGTGAGGTGCCTGTCATTTTAACAAAAGTGACATGCAGAGTAAAGTGGAAAGGTCCTGTTTCAACTTGGGAAGAGGGTGGGGCAGACAGATGAATTGTTCCGTATTTTCTATGAAATCTTAATTGATTAGACGATCACCTTTATTCACCACAGAAAGACTTCTTTCTTTATGATGGATACAACAGCAGGAGAGCAAACTGTTGGAATTGATATACTTTGTTGCTTATCTGAAAGGAGATTTTTTGCCCTAATTTTGCACAATAGTAGAAACTTCCTTTAAATCCCATTTTCCTAACCATCGCCTAGAATAGCTCTTGTTGTTAGATTCTAAGGACTCTATTGTGGCTTTTAAGCCAGAGCCCGCAGTAGGGGTTGTGGAGGGATGCACCGCCCCCAAGAAACTCCTAGAGGGTTTGTACTTGAGGACAAATCTGATGATAGAATTTAAAAATGGAACAGACCATTGTAGATCATCCAGTCCTCCTATCTGCCAGCACAGGATTTTCCCTCCCAGATATTCTTAATGCATTGTTCAATGTAAAAGTCTCAACTCTGGGAGTTTCCAAAGCTTTGCTTGGAAAATTTTTGCCTCCTTTTTTCCCTCAGAAGTAGGAGGACACAGCAGCAGCCATGACCATGTCTTTTAATATATATCTGTGTGTACTTTGGACTGGCTTCTGCCTGCTGGCTGGTGTGAATAGGGGGCAGATGGATACGACATTTCTCTTTACTGTCTCCAGATGACTTAAAAATACCACGTGATCCCTGTGCCCTAGGAGGAGATTTGGAACTGCCTTAAACCATCACCTGTCCTTTAATGAATGTCTCAGATTTTTTAAAGTGTGATCTAAAGTGTAATTGCTCTGTTCTGTAATGTGGTGCAGTTAATTTGTGTTTCAGTCAGAAAATGTTGTCCTAATTTTCTGGGTGGTGATTACTCTCCCAACCAGTGAAATTGGCTTGAATGTTCCACTGCATTTTGTTTACTGTTTAAAGGCTGATAAAACTCTCATGTATTATTTCTTTTTTGGAGAATAATAATAGTTCATTCTTCAGTCTTCAGTGTTGATATACCCATCTTCCAGAAGGATTTTGAGAGATTTCTATTATCAGATATTTCACAACACTTTTGTAAGTGCTGTTGGAAAGCAGACACTGAATTTTCAGAAGTTATTCGAGTCTGTAGTGTAGATGAGCCCCCAATCCTGCAAAAAATATCTTGTGTTTAACACTGTTGTAAGTGAGAAATACTGTCAGATTTATAAATATCAACTCAGAGCTTGATGAATCCATGGGATAAACATTAATGCTGAAGTATGTTGGCATTTACACATCAGGCAGTGCCTATGAAGTCTCCAGTGTCTTTGGATTAATGTAATAAGTAGTGTAAATAGGACTGTTTTGTAGGGAGATGTGTGGGAAGTCAGAGTTGTACAAAATCTGCCAGTAGTGATTATAATAGTCATAGAAAACCCTGAAGGCACCATGAAGATTAAATTTCCATTGGTGTATGTACCATTGTTCTTTGAGAATCAGTATATGAAACACTATAAAGTTTTTAACCCAAGTGATTGGAGGTTAATCTTGAGCAAACACAATTTTAAAGGGTCTTTTCCACTTTCAAAATAAAGTTTTTGAGCTCTTCTTCTGTGCGCACTCTTAAGTGGGGGGGAGAAAAGAAATATCTAACAAAAGACTAGCAAAGAAAATCTTTAGAGGCAGAGAGAACTTCATAAGTAGAAGAAGTAGAAGGGATTTAAGCAGATGAAAAGCCACTTAAAATGGAAGGTGGCCCATTTCCTTGATCTCATGATATGTGGTAAACCTGAGAAATTATGAAAATGCTTTCATTAATGCATAATTTGCAACATATACAAAACATAATTGTTCCGTTAATAACCTGTTGTAGTGTTTTGGAGGAAAAAAATTAGTTTCAGTTGGACACTATGAATCCTGTTCAAATGAACGTTGCAACTACTTAGTAACATGCAGGTGGCCATGACAATGGGTTCTTGCTTTTTTTGATAAAGTTCTGTCAGCACCAAGTAATGAAAGTACTTCAGTAAGGCTTCCAGGGATTGAAAGGAACTATTTTTAAACAGCATATTTATCTGCAGTATCCAGAGGTGACACTACCTATGTGAATACATTTGGCTCAGGCTGGAGTTCATAAGTAAAATTACCAGATTAATCAAAGCATCAGGCTAGCTTGCCACAAAAGAAATGTTTCATTTTAGATGCTAAGGTATTTTCCATTTTAAAGCTACAGACAGACTTAAGGTAGAAAGCCAGATTTCAATATCTAAAGTTCTTTGTCAGTTTAATTAGCTGTTGTCTGGCTTTCTAATAGTTTCAGAATCTAATTTCACTTATTACAGTTAGATGGCTGTGGGGCCTGGGAGGAACCGCAGAAGAGTTCCAAAAATCAGATGAATTTTAGAGCTATTCCTAACAGGCATTTTCCATCTACATCGTTGTCCTGCTTCATTTTGTGCTACTTTTTTCCAGGTAGGAAAAAAATACATGGAGCATTGTATAATTCCTGAATATAATTTCTCTCCAAAACCTCTTTCAGACTTTATGCCTTTCTATTTCCCATTAAGTGGCAAAGACTTAATCGTTGTCCTTTGGGTGTAAAGATAAGGATGCATTTCCATTTCTGTGAAACAGGAGCACAGATAGGATGATTCTTTACCCGTATATTTTGCAATTTACTTATAGTTTGTTTATTCTTTGCAAAATATTTTGAAGACTGTATGTACCTACATTTCCCAGCGGTTCCTTCACTATATTTTGCACACTTCACCCCTGCAGTGACCTCATGGGTTTTCTGCCATCTGTCATTGTTCCTTTATTCTAATGTATGGTGCAGTCTCATGTAATTTATGACTTTGCCTGATATTTATTAGATAGACAGGATTATTGCCCACAGATGGCTGTGGTTCACAGCCAGAGGCATCTTCACAGAACTAGTGGGAAGAGATTTATTCATGTTACCATGTGACTTCTACTGTAAGCTAATTTTAGCACTGTGTTTCTCTTGATAAGTTAAAATGAAACAAGAACTCAGGGTCAAATTTCTTATTGTCTCAAGTGATGCAGTTTCATTGATTTCTGTTGAGTCATACCTGTTTGTCAGGTGTGAAATCAGCTGTCCATTTTTTTCGTTAGTAAAATAAAATGTATGAGAGTATATTTTAACTACAATGCATGTGTGCAGTTACAAATATTTCTGGTCTTGAAGCTGCACCTTTGGAGCAGAAACAACAGAAAAGATTTATAAAGTCATACAGTTGTTGCCAGTAGATGACATTGTCTGCCAGCTTTACATTTTCTCTGCTTCTTTTTATGGGCCACTGGAGTCATATATTCTGTCATTCTCAGTGTGAGACTCGGAACATTTCTTTGGCAAAGTCAGGGAGACTGGCGTGTTGAAAGTGAGCCAACGCAGTCAGGTGGTTTCATTTGTACTTGATTTTAAGACTAGTTCTTGCAGCAGATAGGACAGGAAAATTGTATTGTATCTTTTTGGTGTGTTTGTTTCATTGCTAGTGAAATAGCTGCTGCTGGGAAATTTAAGAAATCTAATTGGTAATAAATACACTGAGTTTAATAGGTGGTTTTCCTAATATCTGCAAATTCAATTCAGTATAGTGCAGCCTTGGGTGGGTCTGTGTTATAACATTGCAACTACCAGTATACAAATTAAAGTGCCTACATATTTCCTTGCTGTAGACTGAAGCAGAAATTCCCAGCCTCCAGATGGTAATCTATAGGGCGTTTATAAGAACTTGGGCTTGAGGGGAATGGTGCTTGAAACAAAAGCCATCTGGAATACACATTACAAGATTCTGCTACAGGAGAGCTAGGAACAGAAGTAGACATAGGAAAATGCTGCATTCTCACCCTGCAAGGTACTAGGCATCCTTTCCATTTCACTGGGAAGTCAGTGGGAATTAGGAGCGCTCAGCACTTTCAGCTCCATGTAATTCAAGAATGCCATATGTAGTTAAATATGTTAAACCAAAAGATGAAGTAAGTAAATATGCTAGGTGAGGTTCTGCCAGCAGAGTTGTTGATGCCAGCATCAATATAAATTCCCACTATTTGTCATTACTACTTGTGTTGTTATGACAAAGATGATACTGGCAGTATTTTTAAAGTTTTGCTTTTCTGCATTGAAGCTAATCTGGCCTAACACTTGTGAAGAGCACATCTGATCATACTTTCTGACACATATATTGATAGTGCAACTTTAAAACCATTGCACTCATTCCTCAAAATGGATATGGGTAAGAAAAGAATTTCTATTCTGCTCCTCACTGTCCAGTCTGGTTTTCAAACATGCTCGTTATGATTAAGAAAACAGAAAGGTGAAGAGAGCATGCTTGCATATGGAGGATCTGCAGTTGTTTGCTTTGACAACAGGAACTCAACACTGTTTTGTCCTTCTGTGATCATTAAAGTTGAGCTGGCATAGAAAATAATGCAATACATGCCTCACTGGAAGCTATAAATCATGTGTAGGTGGGTCAGCGCATCTGAGAACAAGTTCACTGTTTCAGGTGCAACACCTGCAGGATTTAACCCTATGGAAAAGTATCTCCTCATCCTTTACTAAAGACATTTCTAGAAGGTACAGGCTAATTTCAGATTTCACATGTCAAGACACGGAGAAGAGTCATTGACATAGCAGGTGCATTTAAATATAACTGTCTAATTATACATTGATGCAAGTTTGCTCCCAAGAAACTAAATGTACAGTGCCATGGAAAACATGGTATCTGCCTGTCATGCTGTTAAATAGAACAGCAGTCTCTGGTAGTCAGGCACATTTCATGTATGAAATCATAAAAATCATGGTGTGGTAAACATCTGATCATACCCATTCTTAATCAAGTATTGTCCTAGTTTCTGCTGGGGTGGAGTTAATTTTTGTCACGGTAGCTGGTATGTGATTAAGTTTTGGGGTTGTGCTAAACACAGGGTTGATAATATAGTGATGTTTTTATTATTACTGAGCAGGGTTTACACAGGGCCAAGGAATTCTATGCTTTTTGTACTGCCATAGTGGTGAGGATGTTGGGGATTCATGGGAGGTCGGGAGGAGACACAGCCAGGGCAGGTGACCCCAACTGACCAAAGGGATATTCCAGACCATGCTGCATCATGCTCACAATATAAAGTGTGAGGAAGAGGGAACTGGGGACATTTGGACTGATGGCATTTGTCTTCCCAAGTCAGTGTTACATGGGGTGGGGCCCTGCTCTCCAGGAGATGGCTGAACACCTGAGGTGGCTGAACATCTTCCTGCCCATGGGAAGAAGTAAATTAATTCCATGTTTTGCTTTGCTTGTGTGCATGGTTTTTGCTTTCTTTTGTTTGTATCTCTACCCATGAGTTCTCTATCTTTTACCCTTCTGATCGGCTCCCCAGTCCTGCTGTCATGTGAGAACTGTGTGGGGTTTGGCTTCTGTCTGGGGTTAAACCACAAGAAATATGTACACTTACTTCCCTTCTGCAGATTTGAGGGTTTGCAACATCTATTCAGGTTGTTACAGAGAAAAGTTCTGAAGCTGGAGTAGGTATTTTAAGGTTTGATTTCAAGCTTATTTAGTTAGTTTTGATTTGAAAGTTGTGCAATAGAATTCCTGAATCAGTTTTAAATCAGCTGTAATAGGAGAGGGTAACAGAGCGATGTTGTTCTGTAGCTACTGCTAGTCTAATTCTGGCACATGGGAAAGTTCAGTGGTGCCTAAATCTAAACAGAGCCTGGAGCCTTGTTGTGTGCTGGGGGTGTGAGGCATGGTCCTAGCTTGAGGGCATGTTTCAGTGGTAGAAGTGGTTTTTTTGCACTTCCCACATGCCCTATATCAAAATTTTTTGTTTCAATTGGCAATTCTGCCCTAGACTAACAATGCTTTATCTCTACTCAGTTGTTGAAGTCTAGGCAGACAAGCAAATATAGAGAAATGGGAAACACAATGAAATATTATCTCAAATGATAATCAGAGAACAACTGTTGTTATCTATGGAGAAAATCTAAGTTGTAAATAAGAGTTATTGCATGTTAAATGGATTGTGTTATCTATTAATTTACTTGCACAGTGAAGTACAGGCATTCCCTTTATGTGCCAAATGCTACAGATTGTGATAGGTTTGTTCTTTCTGTCTTTTGCTCAGTATCCAGTTCAATACTCACATTTACAAATTTTTACTGTGCAGTCAGCTGTCTGGGGGCTTTTACACCTAATTTTTCCATGCTTTCTTCTTTACACTGACTACATCTGTATTTAGCTAGTAGAATTGACTCTGCAATGTTGACATCATTCAGAATTGCAATAATTGAACCCAATAATCAATAAATGATTTGAGATAATATGTATTCCCCAAATAGCCATTACAAAATGCACTAAATTTTCTTAGCACTCTCTGAAATACTCCTGCTGAGAAGTAAAATGTTGCTGTAATGTACACATTCATTCTAAAACTACCTAATTAATGACTGTAAATGCCATCTTCTCTTAGTCATGATGAAGAAAGGCTATTTGTTTTGAGCCCAAAAACATTTATTGAATGACAAAATAGATATTCAAAGCAACCCAGAGCAAAGAACGTGAACATTGTGTAATAAAGAAGATGAACATTCATGGTGAACCTTTTAATATCTGAGTTTGAGATCTGTCTTCAGTGAGATTCCTTGGTGTTTTCATATCAATCAACCAGACAAAAATTGCGAAGTGAAGGGTGTGACTCATGTGCTCACTGGTATATTCAGCCAAAATTACAGAGCTGAGCAGATCCCATAATTTCTGGTTTTCCAGCACTGTCTCTGGCTCCCAGCATCACTTCACCATAACCACCCTGCCAAGAACTGCTACATTCAGCAGTCACTAAAATGTCATATATGCAGAAACCATTCATCAACCTCAGACTCAGCTTATACAGTCTTTTATTTAAGGCAAACATCAATCCCATCTCATTTCTGTTGCCCATATCCCTTTATACATTCACTCTCTAAGATTCTGCTGCCATCTGTAGCCAATGCTTAAGCCACAAATTTATTTGAGCCAAGATACTTCCTTTGGGAGAGAATTTTTTTTTCTCTGTTTTTTTCATGTTAGTCATAGTCTGAAGAGTCTGTCCTGGAAGAGCTACAGAGATGGAAATGGACTGGATATCTAGAGATGGAAATGAATGGTGAAAACTGACTCTCTGACGAGCAAGGAATACAACAGATGGTTATTATGTGAGCTGGTATAACTTATGTCTTTATTCTCATGCATTTTTCTAGTTTATATTCAGTGTTGTTTTCCCTCCTTGAAATATTACTATCTCTGTAGTGACCTCAGTTCTTAAAAATTTTGTTTTAATTTGTTAGGATTGTATTGCAGACTACTACAGATCCACCCTAATTCTGACTAAAATATTGCTGTGCCAAGATATTCAATTTCTCAAAAGAATTTTGCTAATTAATTTATTGCTTACTAAATGTTGATTTATAGGTCACGTTAGAAACAACTTTTTTTTGCATCTTGTAACTATTTAGAAAATGAATATATATAATAAAAAATTATTTGCTTTTGTTGCTTGTTACTATCAGATGGGACTGCATACAGCCACACTGCATTTGTCTTTAAACAGTTTTCTGCAAGGCTGAATCCTCCTGAAGACCTAGGAAAACTTTGGGAAATCCTATGTTTGCTTTAAGAGAGCAGTTCACTGCTCTTCACAGACTGCTGATTCTGGTCATAGCCATAAAAGGCCTAATTACAGCCTTTACTGGAAACCCTGTAGTATCCTTGGCACCTGCTGCTGCTGCACAGTGAGTACTTTTCTTGTTGCACAATGGATCTGTCCTTTTCATTGCTTAACAGTCTTCCTTCTCACACCTTCAAACAAATACCATTGTTTCCTGGAGAAAGAACGTTTAAAGGGTGCTGTAGCATTCACCCTTCCAAATGACAGAGCTGTCTCTATAGAGCTCTGTCATGTTAGAGGGTTCATTCCAATATACAAGTACTTCCTCCTAACATAATCAGGAAAGGACAGCTAACACATAATTTCATGGTTTAGGTTGTCAGGTGGTTCTTGGCTCCTTAGAAGATTGGATCACTTTGAGGGCAGCAGCCATTTGTTCCTGATGTTGAGCACTACACCATCTTCCTGTACCAACCCCTTCTATTTTAAAGGGAAGGGCAAAGGTGAATTCTCAAAGAGAATTACTGATTATTAAATTTTCATTGAACTAAAAGTATAATCTGCAGAAGTTTAAAGCAACTTGCTGGCACTGTTTAAAAGTGGGGAAGGTAGCAGTTCTGATCAGATCCTGCCTGATCAGAAAAGTTAATGGAAAATGGTAGGAAATACGATCTAGAAGGTTCTGGAACATATTGATAATTAAACAAAATCTGCCATCATTTTTGAATCAGAAATTTTTGTGCAAATTTGCTGGTATTATACTTTGTAGTGAGTTTCAGAGCAACTCACTGAGTTTTCTGAAAACTTTTTTGATCAAATAGTTCAGCAATGAAAAAGAGACAGCAGAAGTAAAACCAAAGCTTTGTGAACCGTGTACAATGGTCTTCAGCTTCAAATTCAGATCTGGGTCCAACTTTTGAATTCCTGAAAGTCTCTTTGAATCCAGGCTTTTGGCTTAGGAGAACAGAGTAGTTATGACAGTTTTTTGCAGGCCTAATTAGGAGCATAATTGCTTTATGAAAGAAGAATATGAAGTTGATTTTTTTTCTCTATTTATTTTATAAGAAAATGCTATATCCTATGGGGCAAACCAAAGCTAAGTTTAGTTGCTGTGTCTTTACCAATGGACAGGTGTAATCAGCACCGTTCAGACTAAACACTTTTTACATCATATATGGAGAGAGCATGCACAGAGACATTATTCTGTTTTGTTGTCCAGACCTAGTAAGAGTGGATATCTGGGGATCAGGGCTATGAATTTACTTACATAATTAATGGAAGACCTTTCTTTTTGGCTGCAGTGAGCTTGCATGTAGCCCTGTTAGGAAAAATTATTAATTCAAAGACTATATCTCATAGTCCTTGGGCACACACATGCCAACTCTGGGTTTGGGAAAATAACTTTTTTCCATGGATCACACAGTAAAATAACTTGCCTGACCTCAGAAAGTGTTGTAAAATTTAGTACTTGTGAAAGTTCAAAAATGGGACAACAGTGTTGGATGTTTATTGTATTATTGTTAATAAAATGTTTGTGAGGTCTCTGTTACTGTTTTCCTGTTCAAGGGTCTCTGCTCACTGCTGGGTTGCCTCCTGATACCAGTCTCAGTTCTGTGAAGTGTTTCATTTGCACCTGAAAGTGTCTGGGTTTAAATATGTTAACAGGAATAGATCCCAAGCACATCAATCCCAAGCACTGAGCACTCATATCCCTAGTGAAAAATGACGGCCTGAAAATTCAGTGCATTTATTTGGATATAAGTATAACACAGGTGTCACCCTAGGACAGTCACCAACATCGCTTTCTGTAGTTTGTTGGAATTTACAACATTTTTGCTCTAAATTCAGGGTGGGGAAGGAGGGGGGAAGTGTTATATTTCTGTGAAGTATGGTGCCAGATGACCTTTCTGCCTGAAATAGTGTGATCTGTTACAGCATGCTATTATACAGGGTAAGTAATTTAATGTTACCAGTAAGTTGTACAAAAAATCATAGGGTTAAGTTTTGAATTGGAGTTTTGCAATTATTAATTTTCATCTCCTTAAAAGGATTATATTCTTGACTCTTGTGTTGGTGGGCTAAAGTGAAATCATAAAACCAGTGACAAAATTTATATCTGGCAAGTTTTTCTATGTGGGAAAAAATGGGAGATAACTATACTCATGGTCTGGAAAAGCTGATGGAGGAAAGAAAGGGAAATTACTGCCAAGTAAATACATGCTGATCAGATAAGAATGATCCCAGCCCTCAGTTATAATGCCTGCTACTACAAACTCTTCAGACCACCTTTTTAGCTGATTTATGTGATTGAATATAGCTAGTATTGGGCTTGAAAGACAGCTGAGTATCTCTAGGCATCTTCTGAGTATGTCAACAGAGCCTGGGCTAGAAGGCAAGTTCCCTCCTTCCCTGGGGGTCAAATTGTTTGCCAGAGACTTGTCTGCCTGCTCCATCCCTCTTTCCACTCCAGCCTCCTACATACACATCTGTAAGCAGAGTAGACAGCCCTCACTGGGAGCTCAAGGAGCTTGCTCCAGGCAGTGGTGCTGATATGGAATTACTCTTGGACATGAAATTCCCCATTGCACACCTGGAGAGGGGAGAGGCCTACCTGCCTTCCCTGCTCTTGCCTTGCCCATGTTCTCTGTTCTGTTTCCTTCACCAGCCAGCCCCTTGTCCTTTCTCCCATACAGCTATGGTGGGGGGCTGTGGGACCTTCCTGCTGCTGGCTCTCTGGGAGGGAAAAAATCCCTTGTTCCATTTCTACCATACAGACTGTGGCTGGTTAGGGTGATGTGGGAGGCTTGGAAAGAGATGAGACCTTGCTTCTGTCTGCTCTGCTTCTGCTCTTCCCAGTAGCAAATAGCTTTATGGCCTTTTTCTAAGGGGTGGGGATTTACTTAAGCCATGCACCAGAAAACCAATTCCAGCCTCTGAATCCTGTAAATTGTGTAATAGATGATGTGTTTCTGAGCCTGTGCTGAGGACAGCTTTGTGGTCCATGCAGGAGGGACTTGGAGGATAGTAAGTGGGGCACCCAGGAGCACATTCAGTGTCAGCAGGGGCTCCTTTGCTGGGGATGGAAGCGGTGGAAGAGAGTTTGGCCATGCTGGCATAAGGCCTTCACCTTGAAGGCAATGGGCCTGTAGGGGACCAACCCAGTTTTCCTGGAGCAGGAGGGAGAAATACCTCAGGGTCTGGGTGAGGACTGTGAGCTTGTCCAGGCACCCAGAAAACTGGGGCATGTAGAGCAACAGCAGCCAGCACCTGGCATTTGGCATTGCCTAGACATCACTTTCACAGGAACAACCCACAACAACTCCATGAAACTCCCTCTTCTCCACCACTACCCTGGAAATTTAGGTAACACCCTGTGTTTTCTTCCAACACGTATTTTCCAGCTCTACTTTTATATCCTTCCAGTCCCTTGGGAGCTTCTACTTATATCTGCAAGTATCATTCCCACTAATTAATAAAGGCTTTCACTTTGGTGGGTCTTCCTTTTCATTTCTGATGGATGCACTGTTCTTGGAAGAACTGGCCTATGATGTTCTAGAATCTTGTGGGCATATTAAGTGATCTGATCTTTTCGCTAGTAAAGTGAAGTAAAAATGTACTATCACCAGTATGCCAATTTTATTTGTAACACAGCACCTCAGCCTTGTAATTGGGTAGATTGTGCTGAATTCAGTGAAGTTATTAAAACCTAAACATTTATCCAGTAGCTTTGATTTACCCTCTTAATCATTTACTTGTTTGCAAGAATTATCTGTTCTGCATCCACCTGGAGCTTTTATTTTATTACACTTTGTGATCTAAAATTTGGCTAAAAGAAAAACCCTCAAGGTTGACAAGTACTAGGATTGACAGAACTGTGGCTCTTTGAAATCCCTGTTGTCCATTTAAATTTTAATGTTTCTATCATTTGTTCCTCAGTGTAAATTAACAGCCATGGCAGTGTGTTGGGTTTCTTTTCTGAAGTCAAGACTTTAAATTTAATTCAATAGCCTAGATTTACAGCTATTCGATATTTCACAAGGCAGAATCAATAATGTGACTGAAGTGAAGAAGATAAAAATTTATGGTATCTTGCAATTTAATGGTTGAAAAGATGCAATTGGAGAGATCATAAATTGTGAAGGAGTTTATGCTTCATTGCTCCTGATTCAGTGCTTGCTGTTAGAACTTGATTTGTGACTATTCACAAGGTGTGATTAATGGTGTGATCGATGCTTGCTTCAGTGCAGTAAAGCAGTTGTAATGCTCTTCATTAGAATAAATAAAATAAATTGACTGAGGCTTTATAAAAACTGTGTAACATTTAAAATCTAAAATGTCAATTTTTTTTTCCTGTTACAATTTAGGTTTCTTCAGGCAGTTTCCACCTACATCACATCAGTCATTGTCATTCTTTTTGGATATTATAGAAATCCATGTGGGTTTGGGTTAGCTTTATGCAAAGCTCAGTGAAGGGGAAAAAAAGACTTGAATAGGGCTGACTAGAGACTAAGATTTCTCATGGCTGTGTTTTGCCATCCTGGAAAAGTACATGCATTCTCCTTTAGCACATGTAAGTTTAAAGGAATCAAGGCAGAAAATGAATCTTCCATATACAGCTCTACTAAAAACAATAAAAATTAATAATGTTCATTGTTTTTAAATGGGATGGATATATGATTGACACCTTAGCAAAGACAATGAAGATAAAGGGTCCTTTTTGAATGGTATTTTTTTGGTGTAAGGATGTTCATTACATAATCTAAAGCTATCTCACAGTATGCTCCAAAACAGACAGGGGAATACGAGAAAACTGCAAAGGCAGTAGAATGTAATGATTTTGATGTTGTCATTTAAAGAATTTGGCTCCATGAGATACAAACAAGAAATAGGATAGAGGAGCCCTTGTGCATGCTATTTAAATCTCCTTCAGTATATGGATCATTTTGAAGTTTTAAAAGTATAAACATGCTGTGTAAAACCTGGGGGATGAAGAAATTGTACCGTGAAACTTAGGGGAAAGAAAGTTCTACTGTGGTTTAAATCTAGAGCTCTTTCATTTACTTTTGTTTGCCTTACAGACCGATAAGCCTGTAACTAGCTGGAAAAGTTTATCAGATTTCCACTGTGCTCCCTTGCTCTGGTTTTCTTTGGTGTCCTTTGTCATGGTGTGTGTAGAGATTTCAGGTTTGTGTTTGATTTCAAGAGGAACTATAGGTAAATTTAAAGTTACTAGACAGCAAAGCACCATTTGAACAACAGCAATGAACTGAATAGTTCTTATAATTTTTGTATTTTAAAATATGCTGTACCAGCTCCAGGCATCAATGATCATGCATTTTCTAATTGGAATTGCAAAGAGAATGAAAAATGTAAGGAAATTATAAACATTTTTGAAACATATAGCTATGTCAAATTAATGCTTCTATTATTGCACACAGTATTTACAGACTAGTAGTTGTAACTAAACAAAAAAAAAATCTTAAAATAGATCATATTCTGTCTGTCAGCAGTCTGGCAGAAATTCAGATATTAACTACAACACGTTCTGACAGTAAACACATGGTAAAATGTGTGAGACTATAATGTAAGTAGCTAAGCTTTTATTTTGTAGATAATTTTTTGCTCCCTCACTGTCAATTGAAAAACCAATAATTCACACATACATACGAGTTTCTGTGAGTCATAAAAACTGGGCTTGGTGAGAGCAGACACAATATAGCTGCAGCCATAGACCCCAGAGCATTGTAGCTGAAAGATCCCAAGAGCCACGGTGCAGTAGAGGGCACAGAGGCATAGTTACATGCTGCAGTCATGGTTACTTGACCACCTGAGTTTGCCTCCATCCAACAACTATGCAAAAATGGAGGGCCACAAGGAAATTTAAAGCTCTAGTTTCGCATAACAAAACAGAAGGTTGACTCATCCCAAAACTCCACCAATTGTTTAGCAGGAAGAATACCTGGGTCCCTACTTGTTTGGTTTGATTGTGAGTTTTTTCTCCCCAAGGAACTGATGACATATTCAAATATTATGATAATTTGGAAAGAAGAAATATCATAGAACCCTTAGTACTTGTTGTTTTACTTTATCATTAACAAATTCACAATCAGTCTTGTTTTGTAGGAAAGAAGACTGAAGCATTGAACCACTTCTCCAATATCATATGGCAAATTTGCTGCAGTGTACTTTGCACCTTCTCTTTAGACCTGTACTATATTCATAGAATCAGAATATGCTGAGTTGGAAGGGACCCATCAGAAGCATCCAATCCAACCCTTGGCCCTGCACAGAATGTCCTAAGAATCATCATGTGCCTGAGAGGGCTTTTGCATTCCTCTTCTCAATAGAGAAAGCCACACCCATTTATAAGGAGTGTCAGAAAGGATGCTATAATAGGATTTTATTTGGGACTTCTTGCTTACTTTCAACCATAAAAAAAATTAATTTCCATTAAGTAGGGATGTTTTCAGATATTCAGGCAGTTTGCAGGTATATTCAGCCAAAAACATATGGGCAGTATACAAAGAGTAGATTTTGTTATCAGTCTGAGGAGCGATGGTTTGGCCCTATTTCTTCAGATGTGATATGCCATAAGAAAATGGCTCAGATTAGGCCGGGTTCTGAAAGCAATATGACAAAACTGAAGAAGCAGAATATTACAGTACAGGAGTTTGGGGACGGCTGAGGCATTACACCATAACTGTTTGTTGTATCTTGGAGGTCTCTTCCAACCTAGTGATTCTGTGATTTGGTACCCTCTTCAGAAAGACCTGTGCTCTACACTCTGCTGTGTATAGATGTTCTCAGCTGGCTCCACCAGCACTGAGGGTTTCACCTAGCAGAGGAAGTTTTTTTGAAAGAGGAAAGTGTTTAAACTGAAATAGCTCTTCCACATTGCCCTTCACAATGGACTTTTCTTCTTCTATTTCCCACCCCCCACCATTACATGCCTTGCTGCAGTCTAACTTAGTCCACTTCTGAGCAGCCTAAACAAAAGGGTTACCCATCAGGCAAAAGGAGATTGTTCATATAGGAAACTACATGAACTGCTTGGAATACAAAAAGGATGGATTTACTAGTGCTGGTTCATCAACACACAAAGGTAGCCACACAGTCCATTCTCCAGCTTTATGTGCCCAAGACATACCATGTGAACATCCGGACAGTTTGTGGTTTCTATTTATTTTTCCTCCAGAGGGAAAGTTGTTGTTTCTCGTGCAAACAAATATATTTCTTCCTTGTTTGGGTAACATCTGCAAATGTTGGCTTCTCCCTTGAATCAAATATTCTCTTCTCTGTTTTCCCTTTCTTTGTAACAGTCAGTGATAAAGATTGAACAGTACCATAAAACGCTAAGTGCTTTCAGTTGAGGTTCTTGAGTAACTTCAAGTTACATGCAGAAAGACTCAGGCATGGCATAATTTACCCAAGGCTGTACTCTTATTTCCTTGAGCTTAATCCTGCATCCTGTCCAGC
Source organism: Poecile atricapillus (assembly GCF_030490865.1). Classification (NCBI taxonomy): domain Eukaryota; kingdom Metazoa; phylum Chordata; class Aves; order Passeriformes; family Paridae; genus Poecile; species Poecile atricapillus. Next base: position 20,988,556 of record NC_081253.1, on the reverse strand, counting down.
ATGAGGGAAATCATGCCTCTAGACCCAGTGGTATCTTCTCAGTTTTTGAAGGAGATGCTGGCTCTCCTTGTAGCAACCAGCAGATGCTGCTGCAGAGCATCAATACTAAACCTACTCTTGCTATTTTTATTATCACTGTTAACGCTGAAAGGGATACCATCTATTTCTGTTTAGCCTTTGCAAATTTGAGGTGGGCTGACAGAGTCTATTTCTTTGTTTCATAGGAGAGAGTGCTCTGTTCTCCCTTTGATATTGCCCCTTTTTTCCTAGTTATGAGTGTCTCTGTCCTGTGTCTATCAGTTTCTTATAGATCCCTTGCAAATTATGGCATTGCTCAATTTATTAGGCCCAATCGTGCATTCATACCTTCTTTCCTCTGAAGTGCACTTTTAAATGTTAGACTACACACTAATCAAGTTGAACATAATAATGAGAGCACGTTCTCATTGTTAAGGTAAATGATCCAATGCATTCATAGTGAAGAAGTATTTGAACTACAGTTTGTGCTTTTTGTCGCAATATTGAACATTCTGGACAAGTATGGATTGCGTTGTTTTGCGGCAGCCTTGCAAATATGTGATTATTATTGCATTGCTGGCAGAACTCTGGATATTTCATTGCAGCTTTGTGATAAATTTCTAAGTGGAATTAACCAGGGAGGATTTTACTGTGTAAATTTCTTCCTATGAATTAGAATTTTAATACATGAATGTCACATCCACTTGTACATACATGCATCCTTACACTTAGACATAGTCGTGACTGATTTATGAGGCTGAGCAGTAGGTATTTATTAGCAACTTCAGTGTTGTTAACACTGCATGTGAAGCTGGTGAGTGGAGCTAAAAAAAGTAAATTATTACTTTTTTTAGTAATTAAGATGGGAGATAGTAAATGCATAAAAAACTTTCACTTCTTCATGCTTAATGGGGGACATTTTAGGATTTGGACATTTTGCATTTTTCCATTCCTCAGAAAGGGAAAGAAACTGCTTGATGCAATTGTTAAAATTCTGTAGGAGAACCTAAAGGCTCTTTGTGCTGTATGAAGAATTCTGTTCCAGGACTTCTGCAAAGAAAAAGACACTTTTACATGAGTAAATAGGTCTGATTACATTCCTACAGAGCAAGCAAGATTAGGCTTCAGCTTTGTAAAAGGATATCCACTCTTGCAACACTAAATACACAGCTAAATGGTGGTGAACCATGTGCAAGGTAATGTATTGAACATGGGTAGTGACAGCAGTGACCAGTGGCAGACATCAGTGACCATAGCATAGTCCCAAGGTCCTAGTGTTGTTTGTCTGCTGGACCCAGGCTGCTCAATAAAGGTGGAGCAGAGCTCACTGTGCTTGCCATGCCTTCCCTCTGGAGAGCAGAGGAGTTCTCAGGGCAATGAAATTCTTTGTTCTGTTGCTGCTTCATAATGTGAGTTGGAACATTTTCTCCTGAAGACACCTAAATTGAGTTCATTGCCTAATGTCAGTAGACCTATATATACCTTTAGGAAATGTCACACCAGAATGCAAGTGAGGTGGTTCTCACGTCTCTTTCCTCTTAAGGAGGTATAGCAATCCATTCTAAGTGGTGTGAACCAGATATTTCCTCATTCTGAAGCAAAACTTTCCACAACAGTTAATTTAAGTACCACTCCCAGAAATATATCTATACTGGACATCTTTCATTGCTGTTATTATGACTTTCCATGCATCAGTTAAGTGTCTCAGCATGAGATTCAGCTGTGCTTTTAAGTCATTGTTCCCATTTTCAAAGCTGAAGTTTCATTTCTGTATAAAATTCTAGACTAATCATATCCCCTCTAAAGTCACATGGGCAATTGCACATTAAAGACAAAATTTGGCCTAAGCGTTTCCAGCTTTTTTCAGGCCATGGAAAATGATGAAAGAAAAGGGCACAAATCATGGAACAATCCAAGCCCTGTACCAAAGTCTCTAAGCCACGTTTCTCAGGGCAAGAGTGTATCCTCCCACTCTCCACATCTTTCACCTCAGAATGTCTGGAAAACAGGATTCTACAACTTAGTTCATAGCAATAAGAAAAGAAGATTTTCACTCTAAAATTATGTTTAGATTTAAATACAGTTTAGAGTGCAGTGGCCAAAATATTTACAGTAGGTTGTTTATCTTTAGTTAGTTATCTAATAACCACTCCTTATTTCGTTACATTTCCTTAATAATTTTATTTTTCAACTACTATAATTTACAAGGCAATATAATTGGTTTTCATTATTTTGACTGTACCACTCATGTTCCCAAAATAAAGTAAGCAGTGAAAAATGGGCATTGTGCCCAAACTCTGAAAGTAATTTATATGTGTCTAAAATCCACACTGGTTGAGGCAAATGGAAAATTTGCATTTTTTGCAGTTGAAACAAGTTAACACCTTGCTGAAGGTGTCAGAAGGTCAAGCCCAAATTGCAGTGACCACATGGAAGCTCAGATATGAATGCTGTATTTTAGTAAATATTATCTTACCCAGCTGATATGAAAACATTTGTGCAGCAAACGGAAATAATTTAATTTGTGGTATTTTTTTCAAGTGAAAGGCATAATGCATCACCTGGCTGTACTTCATTTTCTTTCAGCAGATAAATCAGTGTCATGCACTGTGGGAGCCCCTGCAGTGCTGTCAATGAGCCACAAGTTCACATGGTTCTTGTAGACTGACTGAGACTGAAAGGTGTTTTCAAATATTAAGCTGCCCTGCTTTAATGCATCTGATCTCTTTGGTCAGAGCAAATCCTAATTAGAGAAGAGCTATTCCTGATGAGCCTCTAACACTGTTAAGGTAGGATAAGTACATTTTCTAGTGCTTCTGGTTTGAAATAAGAGAACTGTAAGTTTCACTGTTTTACTTATGATGACACTGCACAGTCTGATGCATCTCTTTTCTCTGGTATTTTGTCTGAATTTTCCTCTCTAAAATTCTGCTCAGTGCTATTGGCAGATTTTTCACTGTTAGTAAAATTACGGCTGTTGCTTTTATAAAGAGAAAGCAAAGTGACCAGTGAACCAATTAAATGAAAACTGTTGAACAAACATCTAAGTAAAATCTCAAATGTGTTGAGAATCTCACGTCTCAGAGCCCTATTTAAGTTTTCATCCAAATATGTCAGCTGCTAGGGCCAAGATTTACTAAAATAGTTTTTGGTGAAAAATATTTTCTGACTGAAGAAACCATTTTGAAGGTTCTGCAAGATTTTTGACTTTGATTTAAAAAAAAAAGCAACAAGGCAACACCGCCCCAAATACTCTGGTAGAAAACTAAGATGTCTACATTTCAAATTGTTACCAAAGTACTTGTAGCTGGGGTGCCTTTTTCTCTTTAGTGGCTCCTTGCTAATTTCTACCATATGTTGCCATGTTAAATTCACTCCAATGGAAGATAAAATCCAAGCAGAGCCCTTGTTTGGGGGAAGAATCATAATGAGATGAAGCTTCAGAGAAGTGATGCTCTGGCTTTAAAGCAACATTTCAAACTTGCAGTGTATGCTCAAATCCAACCTTTTGTTTCTTGCCTCCACTGTGGGGCCTTTCTGTTGTAAGTACTTTCCATGTTGCTCCTTCTCACTATGGCAACTTTTTCTTATACTGTAATGGCTTGTGTTTTTCAAAATGCACGTTGATTTTTTTGAATTTGTGTTTGTTAGTGGAAATTAACTTTATTTAGCATTTGGATTTCAATGTAGTTTTCAATGTATCATCCACTGGTGTTTGGAACCCACCAAACACAAATTAAGTGGCCCATCATGGCATTGCTGCAGATCTATCTAAGGACTCTTCTAGCCTGCTAAGTGTGAGGGGTTTTTTGGCAGGATCTGTTCTGATAGGTACTCTGACAACTACAACACACACAGAGGTCCCAGTGATGTTCTGCATTCTTGCTGGATATTTACTATCCTCTAGTCTGTCTGTGAGTTCAGGTTCGCATCAATGTAAAAAATGCCATGGGAACCCCCTGTAAGGTCACAAGGAACCATTTAAAATTCAGAGGTTGCAGAAGGAATAATTTTTACCAGGTGACAGGGGGCCTTCAGTCATCCCAACACTAATCTGCAATAGCCTCAGCACAGTTTGCATCTTCAAGAGGAGGGCTGCTCCTGCACCAGGGAAATCAGTACCTCTAAGGCATCCTTACATTTGTGCTTCTGGATTTCTCTTCACTTCACTCTTCTCTTTCCTCTCAACCCCTTTAAACAAGAAATCTGTCCTTGTTCCTCGTAGCTGTTCTGTTGATTGGTGGAAACAGCAGCCTCCTCCACCTGCTTAGTCCCTTCCAGATGGAACACTTTCTAGATTGTCAGCAAAGGCTGTTTTTGTGGAAAAGCTCCCTGCCTCCTGGGCAGTGTAATAGCAAGCTACAATGAGGATCAGACTCAGTCAGCATTGGAGGATGGCTGCTTGCTTCCTTTCTTTCTTTCCTTTTCCATGCCCAGGGGGAAGAGCAAAGAGGAAACACCCACTCTTTGAGGGAATGCATGTGACAAGTAGAAGGGGGAGGAATGCGGGCAAGCTGCCCACAAGCATGTAGTGTGTGCTCCCACATCCTGCTTCACTCTGCTTTTCTTGGCCAGGCTTGTCCCCAGACATATATTGACTCACACGACTTCACCTAGAGGTGAACAGGAATCACCAGCCAAATTATTTGCGCAGCAATCCCAAATGCTGTCCATAGGATGCTGTCCAACGTGGCCTGGCTACAACCCTTGCCATTGATTTACCATGTGTCCTTCTTGTGTCATTCCCAAGGCAACTTTCCTTCTACTGAGAGGCTATGAAACTGCCAGAGAAAGCTGAAATTCCTGTTACTTGGGGCCATGGACCAAAATCCTGTGTACAAAGTCCAAGACCAAATGAGTTAGATGACAGGAGTTACAGATACCAGGGTGTGTGATGTAAAGGTATGTGCCACTGCATGTACATGGGGTGTTTTCCATGAAGTCTGATACCCTTACATGGCTGTAAGCTTTAGAGGCCTTGCTGAGTGTCTGTGCTGTGCTGCTAAATTTATGCTTGTAAGGAGAAAACTGCTGGCATGGCATCAGGGCAGGAGAGAGAGAGGCCCCCACTGTCTCCACTTCACCCCTTTCTCTCCTCTTGCAGCTCACATCCAGGCGCTGCTGCTCTCACCTGTGGACACATGATGGTGTTCGGCTGCAATCCAGATCCATGTCTTACAACTAAGGCCAGGTGATAAACTTTACTGCTCCTTAGAAGCAGTGTTGCATTGTCAGCTTTATTACCAAAGGGCTTACACTAGAAGCAGGCTAACTTGTCAACATTGGATGCTTGGGTTTTTTTAAACAAAATACTTGTCCATGACTGTATGTCTCCCTTTATCCATCTTGTCTCTCATTTTGATTTTACTCTAATTATTATTTCTCAGGGTTTCCCTCTCTTGCTGTTTCTTTCATTCTTTCATTTTACTATTTCCCAATAAATAATTTTCCCTGAACAGGTGGGGCTCAAATAGTTGTTACTGAAAAATTTTGCAGTTTAAACCCATGTTTACCAATGCTGAATTTGGTAATGGCCTTGCAGGCCTCTCAGCAACACATTCGTGTGTTCTGTAGAGAAGGGGGAAAGTGAGAATTCCTTCACTTTCTTTTCAAACATAACAAGAGTTTCTCCAGTTCCCCATTTTCTTCCTCCCTTCATCTGCACTTGAAGCAGCTCTCCTGCACAGCCTTGTTGCTGGACCTGACAGCTCTGTTGAAGGAGGGTGACTATTGCAGGGTGTGATGAGTTCTTTTGCATGGAAAACCAGATTGTGACATTACATTTAGCTCTTTACATGATGGATAGGATACATTTGTTGCTGGATGAATGCTTTGTTCTGAAAGATCCAGCTGGCTCCTGGCCTGCATTTATATCACTCATGGTAAATAAATACACATCTTTAATTCTTAATAAAAATATTTATTATATTGGCTGTATAAGATTGATTGATTAAATACTTTCATCTTCTGATGCTGCTGTATTTATTTTCACATGAGGTATTGTCATATTTTAGCACCTTTCACCTGCTTTAGTTTAATAATTTGATTGTTAAAAGCATCTTTCAGATACTTTCTTTTTGTTGATATCAGACATTTCTTTATCATCTGAGAGGATAATTTTCCTCTCTAAGGTGTGCAAAGAAGATCGTGGTAGAGAGCCTCTGGCAAATTGTCCTTTTTTATTTCTATGTTGTCTCAACTGGAAAGTGAGTATCTATGTTTTGTAGTTTTGGTAGAGAAAATTTCCAACCAATTTCTTTCACTTTCAGAAGTGGGCTGGTTATTTAAAGGTTTGCTTCTAGCATTTTCCAGACTAATTTGCACTGGGCAAGCCTGTGCCATGATAAGTAGTTTGGTTCCTCAAGGTAGTACCAGCTGAGCTGGTATGAAACAGAGCATTAAAACAGTGTCCAGTGAGTCTTCAGAACAACACTGTGAAGGCTGGATAACTGTACTGGCTAGCTGGGTTGTCCTAGTTCTAGCAATGAGTTTAGGTATTGTTAATTCTGTAATCTCTGCATCCCACTCAATTGTATCTCATAAGTATAGTCTGTAGCACTTTACTTTTGTCCTCATTTTTCTTTTTCAATTAGATTACTTAAAAAAGATGCAATGTTGCATGCATTCAGGAATAAAACCCCAACAATGTAACCATTTTTAAGAAGCCAAGCCACTTACCAAGCCTGAACTATAAAGAAAAATAATTTGTAAGTGGAAGTGAGTTGCAGCCTAAGCTCAAAGGTGCTGCCATCTGTCAAAAGGAAATAGTTGTGTTTATACAGAATCCTACACCCAAGGACCTCAATGTTAAGACTATTAAACCACATAACATCCCAGTGAGGGACCTAATAACAGCATATCTGTTATAGAGATCAAGGAGATAAAACCGAGTTAAACGACTTGCCCAAGAAATAACTATCTGCTACTGGCACGAACAAGAAATTGACCCTGTCTTTCAGAATCTGTTTTAACCTTGAGACAGTTCTGCTTACTCATCCCCAACTATTTCACTCACAGTTTACCTTAACATGTTTTATACAAACAGCCAGAAAACTGTAATGAGTTGGAATTATGTAGCGTGCTTTCCAATACAAGGAGCCCATTAAACATATTCATTTTTCTGTCTGGCTCCTCCAGTTCATAGTTTCATCTCAATGATAAGGCATTATGAAACTCTATATTGTATTTTTCATTTGGAGATTTATAGACTGCAATTTTTTTCTTTCCCTGCCAGTTTATCCACTACACAAGCTAACTTCATACCTCATTTCTGCCATTGATATGGCTATTTTCTACAGTGTGAATGAAATACCTGGCGTGATAAATATTGAAGTGTATCTGCAGTTTCATTTTCACATACAATGGACACTTTTCAAAGAATAAAACCATTGCTGCAGTATTTACTAAGTGTCCCTATTTTAATTCTGATCTTCTTGAAGAGTATTTCAATAGAGCAAGCAATTCAACGTAATTTCTCTTCATTTATGACTATGTTATATTATTTCAACATATTCATGCAGTAATAGAATGAGTTATGTTTATGACACACCATTCATATTAGAAAATGTGCATATAGATTCCACAATAATTCTAATATTGCATTTCACTACATTTCAGTGACAGGAGAATGCACTATTCTACTACACTGAGCTACAAATGCTATATAATGTAATCCTGTTGAAATACCTGTTTGCATTTTAGTTTTGTAGTGTTTATAATCCTTCTGTATTACCAAAAATTAAGATCAGTTTCAAGTATATGTATTTTTGAGTGCTGTTTATTTCCACTTTTTTACTTAGTCTGTTAAATGACTCTTCATCACATTGACTTAGTGTATTAAAAACACACAAATCTGGTGATTGATACTAGTGTGTGGACTCTCCTAACAGTTTAACATAGTATTGCTTTTGCTACTAGCGTAGAGGTATTTCTACAGCTTGTCTTTGCAAATAGGTTGTCTTCATTCTTATTGCTAAGACAATATGCAGTAATGCTTGCAATATTTTGTACCTGTCTTTCTGGAGAAAGAGAAACCACTTATATTGGTTAGAAAGGCTGAAGCTGGGAAATGGGATATTCTATCTGCCAAGATTATCAAGCTATCAGGAAAATATGCAATGGTCCAAGTCTCTTGCAGTTACTTCATGATATCTCTTGTGTTTCACTCTCTGTAGCTGTAACAATCCTTGTGTGTCAATGGGCCTGGTTCCTTCATGTAGCTGATTTTTGGGCCATTTCTGCTGTAGTAGAGTAAGTGAAGTCTCTTTTGAGTAGAAGCATGGAACAAAGAAAGGATTAGAATCCCTATAACGCATGCACAGCTTCTGAGTAACTCAATAAGCTCAATCAATGATGAACCGTAACTCTTCAATAGGAATCCTATCAATTCTGATAGAATTTTTGACATCCTTTTTATCTATTCTTGATCAAATCTAGACATATTTTTAGAAGAACAAAACACTTTTTTAATCCAGTATAGCTATCACTCATTGTCATAAATGTGAAAAGTTAAATGACTATTTTTCTGGTATAAACTATTAGTTTTATAACCTACATTTCAAGAGGAAGGGAGAGATAATTGCAATTACAGGAATTTTTGGCACACTGGTTGTTCAGTTTTGAATTGTTGGACATGAACAGGGAATACTGTGATAAAAAGTTTTATTTTTGTTGCCTTTATGCTAAAGACAAACTCAAAAATAATAGCTATTATTTCTGTACATCCTTCAGCTCTGCCTGGTTGAGGCAGGTAAAATTAATTTCAGAGGTTTCTGGAAAGGATTTGCTGGAGCAAAGAATTAACCAAAAATAAGTGAAAAGGTAGTGTGCAAAGAGTGTAAGTGTCAATGGCAAAGAAATAGGTAATACCCAGAATCTTCAAGTCATGGCTTGCCATCCTCCCTGTAATCACCGAGATATTATTTGAAGACCTCACTTAATTTTATGTGGTTTGGAGAATCTTCAGCACCTGCAGAGCAAATATGACAGAAAAGACAAAAAGTTACAGGACATTTTCTGCATGGAGTTAGACTTTCAACCACTTCGCTTCCACATGATAATGGTAAAAATTATTCTCCTACTTCTTGTACTGCACAGTTCAGCACTGTGAAAAACAGAAAAGCAGATTTCCTTTTCAGCATTGTAGTGGAACTTCTTTAAATGCACTTAAAGGCAAAGTAATAAACGGAGTTTGTGCCAAATATACAAAAGGAATATTTGTTTTTTCCAAGGTTTGAAACAATGGAAATCATAAATATACTAAAATCTGTAGCGGGATTTTTAAGTTTGGCCTGTGATAACCTCTTCTGATTATTAATCATGATGACTAATGACTAACATCACATATGATTTCATATGATTTCAGTCAATTGTATCATTCATCTTGATCTGGAAGAAAAGAAGCAATTCAAATTAATACTAAAAGAAAACACCAATGCACCAAAACATTTAGAACCTGAAGCAGATAGTATTTGAGAAGTCTGGGTCAGGTAGATCCCATAAGTTGTCTTCTGTGAGGACTGGTGCTTAAAGTGAAATACCTGCTTGGATACTTCTAGGCATGAGGCATGTCTTTAACATTTACTATAATAGCATCTACTCTGTGTTCTCAAAAACACTTGGAAGACAAAACAGGGAAATTATGCTCCTTTGAGCTGTTAAAGGTAATTGTTTTCATTGATGATCCTATTATTCCTGATACTAATGCCTGTTCTTGCATTTACTTTCATTCTCTAATCCAGCAATTCCTTGACTAGAGAGATTAATAAAAGTTTTAATTATCTTAGTTGATGCTTTTTATTTAAGATGATCATACATTAAGTGTTTGCTTCCACTTTTGTTTCTTGCTTTGGATGTTTAGTGCTGTAAGAACCCAACTTGGAATCAGTCTGCAGCATTCACTGAAAGAGAGAATACCTGATATTTCAGAGAAGGGAAGTCACAGGATATGTGCCTTTGCCCTGGACTGCAGAGTGAGAGAAGAAATTTTAAAAACCACCATAAAAGCCATTGATTCCTTTAAATTTGGAGGTAGACTGTGGGAGCTTTAGCTTGTGCACCAGTTCTGAGGTGTCCATTTTCTCACTTGCTATCTGCCAGTGGAAATTTTTTACAAGGAAACTTCACTGGGAAATTTCAGCATAAAAGAAATGTGTGGAAAGACTAATACAACCTTAGAGTCTTGTAAGGTTTCTATTGCTTCCCTGTTGCTACCTGTGGATATTTCCATTTTGGTCTTCATGGTCCTTGGAGAGTTTCCACCCGATGTGGACAGAGTCACAAAGCTGTGAAGGCGACTCATACTTGTCTTTTGAAAGAGAAAGACCTATGTACAAAAGGAGAATCTCCACAAGGGTGTGAAGGAGATGTTTCCATGCTTGCCAAAGTAAACAAGTGAAATCTCCTAGAGAAATGTTCTCTGGTCACTTCCAGAGGTGTTTATGCATTCTTGTATGTCCAAGTGACCAGCATATCTGAGAAAAAAACTGTTACTGGAGTTTAAATGCACAGACCCAGACACATGGGCTCAGAGGGAAATGCAGGTTCCTTAGAATCCCACCTAATTTTGCAGTTTTGTTTGATGCTACAAAATAAAGTTGTTGGAGACAAAAAAAGAAAACCTGAAGAAAATTTATCTTAGACATTAATTTATCAGTTGGGACACTAAAAACACACCAAAAAATTGATGGATATTGACTTCTTCCTGCAGTTTGGGAAAAATATTCTTTTTAATATATAAATTCTACTTAAAGCTTTGCTTTAGAAAGCCTCCCTGATGTGCTGAAAGGTTCGAAGAAGTTGTAGGTAATAACTAGTGCAAGACACAAAATTACTGCTTGATGAAGAAGCAAGCAATGGATGCAGACCCTCAGGATAGGAAATAGATTTTCAGATATTGTTCCTGATTTTCTGTAACTGTCTGTTGTCAAATCAAGCAATGTACTTCTAGTCTGGTTTAGAGGGAAAACATGCTCTGTTTGCTTACCTGCAGTATAGGATTTTGTTGTTATTTTTTGCTATAGTTTTGGTTATGGTAAATATTTTGGAGCTGGCTGAATGAAAGGGCAAAAAGAGATGTTGCTGTTCTATTTTCCCTAGAAGCCAAATAGTCTGCCAAGGTGTGCTTCTGGATTTATTGCCTTTTTCCTTGAAAGGCTTTGAACCATCCAGGGACTCCAAATCATCATTGTGTGTACCCTGTTAAATTTCCAAAAGGATGGGGGAGGTAGGAGATGGATCAAGGAAGATGCCTTTTTTCCTTTGCACTTATTTCACTTTAAAATACACATGTGTCTGCAGGAAAAGTGGCTAAGATGGGCTAGGAGTTTAGAGTAAATACTGTAGAATGCTTGGATCCAAATGTTAGTATTCTGCCTACAGCTATCTAATAAATCTAAACAAGGAGAGATTATAATCTACTGGCCTACATTAGACATATGCTTTGAAATGGATCTGTTTTGTATTTCTTCTGGATTGTTAATGTGAGGAGGAGAAGACAAGCATTCCAACTCTATGAGTTTACATTATCTTCTTTTTTTTTTTTTCTTCCTAAAATAGCTAAGGAATTTACATGTTTTTCTGACCTAAAATTATATTTTTTCTATTGTCAATTACAATCCAACAGCCAGATTTGCAGTCCTACGCTATTGCAGTAAATAATTTAATATCTCTCAGTAACTTTCTACTGACACAAATGTTCATTCCTGGAATCTTTTTGTATTCCCAGTAAAGCAAAATCAAATAGACAATTTAATTATATATGTATCAAAGATCTATTCTATATCTTTTCTCTTTTCCTTTTCCTTTTCCTTTTCCTTTTCCTTTTCCTTTTCCTTTTCCTTTTCCTTTTCCTTTTCCTTTTCCTTTTCCTTCACTTGTAAACATTCAGGATTCCTTCAGACAAAGAGAATCACTTGGATTTATCACATATTGTGAAAATTTTATTGAGCTAATTTGCAGGCTACAAAACAATAATCCAAGAAGTTAACTACCTGTCAGTGTTAATCCCATGCACCATGATATGCAACAGAAGAGAAGCCAGAGGATTACTCTGCAAGTTGTAAGTAGAGCACCCGTGCAGTGCTAAAATAGAGCTTTCAAGGGTGCTGTGGAAAGTTAGAGGCGACAAGCTGAACTAATAAAAACATCTATCCCGCAGGTGAATGAGTAAGCAGAGTGATTTTTCAGCTCAGTATCAGCTTAATACATAGGCCAGAAAAGGAGGGATAGTGTAGAACATAAACCCACATTTTGTGGGACAGAAGAGGAGATTGTTGCTGGTTTATTGGCTGACCTGCAGCTAGACAGAGGGCTTAGCCCTTGCATAGGAGGAGACTGCTGGAATTTTTTCCCTCATGGAAGTTATCCAAATCTACAAATATTATTTGGTGAGAGGAGGCCAAATTTGGACCCGTCAACTTTGACACATCTCCTAAAATATTCCAAATGCTAGCAATGGTGTGTAAGAGAGTTGTAACAAAGGAGAGATTTTCAGCTCTTTTAACAGAGAGCTATTTAATCACACTTTCTTGTAGAAGCATTCAGTGTGAAGATCTGTCAATAGAAATCTCAAACTGTGAATATACAATTGCACTTTATTATCCCTTTGTTATTTTGTAACTGCATAGGTATGACAGACAGAAACTGATGTAAAAAGAAATCCGCAATTGTCAGTGTGTCACATGCATGAATCCCACTGCTGGAAGTTTTTCAGTAAATCAGCATCTTTGGGTAGGTACACCAAATGCCATATTTTAACAAAATGTTTTTGCTCACAGTAACACAATTGATGGAGAATGAACATCCTAAGACTGTGTTACTGTAATGCACAGCAGACAGATGGTGCTCTGTCTTGCACAAAGCAAATAAGGAATTAAACAGTTATAAGCACCAGATAAAAAGTGCTGAGGGGACAGAGTACGTAGAGAAACTTTCAGTTAGACCCATTGACAAGGCATGGCAATGGAAGCCCATATAAGCAAGTAAGTGCTGTATTGTAAAAGAATAATAATGTGTAAGACACTCTAGGTGTCCTCAAAAGTCCTTTGACTCTCTAAGGAGTGCAGTGGAAGAGTACACAGTTGTGTCCAAACGTTCACACACCAGCGAGATTTTTTTCCTTTGTGTCTTAGGGATTTATGGTGCTACTGTTCTTGGCAGGGCCTGGAAACCAGCCACACACAGAACAGAGAGAGATGGAAACATCTGGTGAACTTCAGAGTTCCATCTTTTGTGAAAGATGAAGAGACTGGAGCAAAACTCTGTCTGAGGGTTTGTTTTGGGTTTTGGGGTTTTTTTAAGAATTAACTGCATTTTGTATTAAAATTGATTAATGAATTATTTGTTTCAAAGTTTTGGGGAAGATGTGTTGGCTATGCTTTTTCTGCCAGCTCAAATAAGCTGTTTGTGGCAGTTGCATAGCATTTTTTTCTTGCCTTGTGCCAAATTTTGTTTGCCACTGCCCATACCTGTGCTCAGGTCAGGAGCTTCTGTTTTTAAGGTGGTTAGGGTTTGAATTCCAAAGATTGGCAAAATGTGTCTGTTAGGATGTGCATGTAACAATTACCTCAACAGTTTCACTTTCCTGAAAGCTTGTGTCTGTGCTATATTTATTAAATGCATAGACTATTAAAGGAAACAACAATTCAGGTCCTTTAATCCCATTTCTGACAGGCCCACGTGCAAATCCTCCAAGAGACCCATGCATCTGTGACAGAGCTGACGGAGCAGCAAAGCAGAGAGGGGGCTTGAGATCAGCTCTCCAAACAACCAGACCTCACTGAGTGACAGCTTGTTTGTGTCCTGAGTGATGTGCAGGATCTGGTTTGGAATCTCACAATGGAACCGCCGCTCTGTGACAGTGACCATAATGTACTTCAATTCAGTCCCCCCACAGGAGCAACAAAGGCCGAAAAATCCACCACAAGTATGCTTAACTTTGAAAAGAACAACTCTCTGAAAACAGGGAAGCCCACTAAAAAGAAGCTAAAATGGGCCACTAAAAGAATTAAATTCTTCCAGGCAGTAAGATCTCTGAAGTAGGGACACAGCAGCAGAACATGCCCCATCCTTTGGGAAGGACTTCAGAAAGGGTGAAAGAGCCTGGCATGGCTAATCAGCAAAGGAAAAAGTGCTCTTAGAAGTAGGAAAGGTGATTTGGAAAACCAAAGTTGTGTCCAAACTAAGTAAGAAGGGCTGCATACTAAAGACTAAAATTAAAACTGTAATCAAACTAGCCAAAGGAGTTTAAAGGCTAACCAGTTCCAGAGATCAGAATTTTCTCTAATTTTTTTTTTTTTTTTTTTTTAAGGAGAGGGTGGGGACATCAGCATGGGTCTGAGGAAGGGTTAACAGTACCAAAAGGGAGATCCATGCTATTTAAAAGTGCACAAGAAGTTTGGTGACGATGAGTTCTTCCAGGTAGTAATGATGAGGATCAGTTGTGAAAAATTGGCAAAGTGATTGGGTAATAAAATTACCCAGATGAAATTCAGAGTAGATAAATGTGAAGTATATGTACGCTGGGGAAAAAAGCCTTTCTCATACAGAAGATGATGGGCTCTGAACTGATGATTACCGCTGAAAAGTGAGATGTGGGGGTTATGATAAATAGTTCAATGAAAAGATCATCTTGGTGCTTGGCTGTAGTTAAAAAAAAAGAAGAATCAATAGTTAGAAGTTATTAGAGAAGAGAGAACAAACAGAAAATATAATTATCCCACTGTATAAAGCCATGCTACAGCAGGACATTGAAAATTTGTGCAGTTCTAGACACGTCATTGCAAAAATGATGTTTTAGAATTGGAAAAACTCCAGAGAAGGGCAGCAAAGATGACTTAACCAACAGCCTCTGTGCAGAAGCTGGGAGGCCTGATAGCATTGAATGGAAGCAATGTGAGCAGCTGTATTAAAGATCTACAAATCCACAATTGCTAGCAAGAAGGTATGGGCAGACTCAGTGCTGTCTCTTACAGTGCAAGAGCTGTGAAAGGAATGGGAAAAAGAAGTTTAAAACAAGAGGAACTTGATGCAGCGGATAAAGGACTTCTGCAATTCCTTTCCAAAGGCTTTAATGAGCACAGGTTCTCATGCAGTCAAGGGCAGACCAGAGTTTATAGCTAGGACAGTACTACCTTATGTGTAGCATAAGGTAAAGCACAACCCACTCAGAAAATCTCCCTAGCTGAAAATATTCAGAAACTACGAGAGTATTAGGGGGGAAAATATCATATGTTCTTGGGATGGTTTTACTCTCATCTGGTGGCTGCTGCTGACCACCTCCTAGACTGACTGCATCCTTTCTCTGGCTCAGTATGGCTGCTCATGTGTGTGTGTGATCACAGGTAATTACAGATGCAAACTTTGCACATCCAGATGGATGTAACATATCTTGCTAAATTAAATCATGGGTTTTTTGAGAACAAGTGTCAAAATGAGATTATGGTCTTAAAACTAAAGTAATACCATGACACTTTATAATTTGTGACTTGCACTATTTGCCTATAAGTTAGTTCCTAAAAATGAGATTCAGTGTTGACTGTGGGAGTTGAGACAGTGGTGCCTTGTTGGGGGGGACAGTGTTTATGTGAGCAGGTTCAGCTGGTGTTTCAACCTTCATTCATCACCTTGAACAAGAAGCTCAGGTTCACTTCTTTTCACCTGCTAATTTCAGCTGAAATTAAGAGACCTGATTAACTAAAAAGGAAAAAGGCCTTTTATCTTCAATAGCAGAGCGTGTGCCTGGCTACCATTTTGTACTATTATTCTCCTTTTATGCTTATATTTCACTGATCATTCAGAAATATGTTTAGCATTTTTTTTGCCATACATTGAGTTCTTTCCTCAGCAGCAACCTTTATTTTTGTAGTTTCAGTATCATTTAATATGTGGAAATACGTAGATTTTTTTTTTTTAAATAGTTTGAGCATTTATTCATTTATTGAAACCATCTTTCCAGTTTCTGATGTGTTCCTTCTATTGTGTTTGAGCTTGTCAGTATTATTTTTTTGTAATAGATAGAATTGAGAAACACATCTCAAATACATTCTCATACTGCTTGTTCTAACTGTAAGAATCACTGTTGTGATACAGCCTGGATTAGTATATATTGTAATTAGGTTAATTATAAATGTTCTATGATATGATTTTACTTGAAAATGCTGACTGCTCCAAAGTGTAATTTCTAAGAATGTGTATGAGTCTTAGAAATTTCTGTTTAGCCGTGTTTTTAAGCTTTCTGATTTACAGGTATTATTTTTTTCCGTCAAACAGGAATGAACACTGAAAATGAGGTATTCTGTGCTTTGCCCAGTCCTATGTGAGCCACACCAAGGAGAAAACACACCCTCAGGTAATTTTTTTGAGTTCTCTTGTTTTTAGGTGATGGTTAAAAACACCATAAAGCTGTTCATAATAGAATTATAGTAGAATCGATCCAAGATGGGGGATCAATATGTCACTCTCCTTAAGAAATTTAACAACTCTATAGTTCTTTTTTGCTTGATACTCCACTAAGGTGCTATCTAACATAATTTTATTTTTTTATAAACAACCTTCATACCCTCAACTGTCCCAATTAGATTAATCACACGCAGATTATTAGTCATTCTGGAAAGAAAATGGCTGCAAAGGAGCATGCTGCCCTGAAGTCAGGCACATTTGGCAGGCTTCATACTAACTTGATAGTAATTATGATCTCCATCGAGTGAGACAGGCAGTGAATAAGATATTTAACGCTGTGTGCTTTGGCTGTGAAAACCTTTTCGACTTGTGCTTTCAATTTCTGGGTTTCAGTGTTATTAAAATATCTATGTGGGTATATTTAAAAAGAAATAATTATCCTTTCCTATACACACACTATTTTTTTAATCTCAGGGAATTTTCTCTGTTTACTGACTGCTCCCCAGAGATGGATGCTCTAACCACCATGGAGAGAGCAGGACCATAAATATTCTTTTGCAACACAGGGGCTGCAGTTACAGGGTAGTGAAATCTATCATCTCACTCATATAAGATGCAATCTGCCTGCATCAGAAAATTACCCAGAACTTTCTATCCACAGTGACTAGATTCAACTAATTTTTTAATTTTAGAGATTTGATGTGTATATTCCAGGTAATATAGGTCTTTCTATGTAGTTCTTGTATTTATAAATTCCTCTTCCTCTTTGCAAAGCATTATAAATTCTTGTGTGATTTATGTAAGACTTGTTTTTTTAGCACTGCTAGTCTAACTCAGTGGAGAGTTCCCCAAATATACATGTATAGGCTATGTCAATACTCAGAGTAACTGCTATGCCTGAGCTCCTAAATTCTGTCCTACCATTTTCTCATGGTAGTCCTTTGGCCACCAGAAAGAGAATGCAGCATTCTCAGTCAATGAGGAGCTTAGCCACAAGATGTCTAGACTGTTTTAATTATCAGGATAGAAGTGCTTATAAAATCCCAAGATACAACTCTCCTAAAGGCCTGAAAACTTCCTTACAAACTATGAAGGGTAAAGGTACCAAGAGAATAAATTTGACCATGTTTCATATACAATTGCACAGGATTCAGATAATTCCAAATTGTTCTGAAATTCCTGGAAAAGTTGCTGTTGTTTATAATTATTATTTTTTAAATTGAAATGCATTGCATAACAGCCATGATCTTATTGCTAGGTTTCTGTTGTATCAAGCCTCTAGCTGGAAGTCTAGTATTTATTAAATACATTTGCTAGATCTACTAGTAGAACTCCTATGTCTTGGTTTTTGTGCTGTTCCAAGGCACTTCTTGGAGGGAATAGTTGTAGGAACGAGAGGGTAAGACCAAATTTTCACAATGTTGTAGTAAAGCCTCCAGTCCAGTCAAGAGTAGGAATATGATTGGTGACTTTGCAGTGATATGGAGGGTGAAATACTGACGTGTTACAATAAAAGTTTTTTGAAAGCTCAAAATTTTGGCACTCATGACAAGATGCCACGTGATTAGAAAACGGGTTTGTGTTCCAGACTGCTCTGAAATTGAATGTGAACAGTTCCTGCAAATAGTAGTTCTCTCAAATGTGTTTATTCTAAGCCTGTCTATACAGCAAACTAGTGTGCCCTGTGGTGTGAACCTTGAACAAGCTGATTCAAGTATCAGGAACAAATGCCTAAATGTGGCAGATCTGTGGCCCCTGCGCACTTGAAAAAGCCAGGTAAATACATCTGCAGAGATCTGGCTCCCACACAACCAGTTTGTTTTCTTACCCAAGGCAGCTCAGATGTAAAACTTACATGGTATCGCTGCACTCTGCTATAGTCTAGGAAGGAGGAAGGAAGGACCTGGGGTCCAACATAGCAAAGGACAAAATTGTGGATCTGGGATAAAACTTCCTTCTTTTTTTTTTCTTTTCTTTCCTTTGTTCTTTTTTTTTTTTTTGGTTTATATGTGTGCTTGTTTAGCCAACAAACTTAAGCACAACCTTAGGACCCCTGAGATGTCCTCTCCTCCTCCCAGTTTTGTAAATTACCAGAAGGTAATTTAGATGCAGAGCAGACTGCAGGGAAGGAAGAGCATGCAGAGTTCTGGGGAGTCCAAGTGACTCCCATTGAAGATGATGGCTTCCTTCCTCATCCTTCTCAAGTCCACGTTCAAATGTTACTGTGGTGGTTGTCTTTTCAAATATGAATGGTCCTTCCATTTCCTTCTGCTGCCTTGTGCCCACAAAGTTTGGCAGGATTTCTCTTGAAAAAGCACTCTTATCACAGTTCCTGTACTGCCTTCTGCATGCAGGCAGAAAGTGGGGATGGAGATAAAAAACAAGGGAAAGCAAAGAATATCTAACAATTCTGAACATACTTTTCCTAAAAAAAAAAAAAATTGAAAAAATACTGCAAGATTTGGCAATTTGGTGAACCTAGCATTAATTTATGTTTTTCCCGAGCTAGCTTTCTTTTTGTTTAGCCTTCCTATCTGGGTTAGCTTTTAACAAATTCAGCTGTCACTTTCTATATCAGTGAGAACATTTTTAGTACTATGGATTGAGCTGGCAACAAGTGAGCAGTAGTGTGAGACCATCAGCAGGTGCGTGGGAGACAGCAGCAATTTGGGAAGCCTGAGAGAGTGCTGGTGAGGGAAATCAATGTTAAAAAAGCATAGTAAAAAAAACATTCTTCAATAGTTTCTGAACTTTGTATGTTATCTCTAGGATTTAAAGACAGTTTCCTTTTCTCAATGCATTTGGAAATATTAATCTTCGGATTGAGGTAGGAATTTTACCCACAGTTCCTGAGGGCTGCTTATTTAACATCTGTTTAGAAGCAAGGAGGAGAGAAGTTTCTTGACTCTCATACTGCATCTGGATCAACAAGTCACTGCAAAAAGGAGCATTTCAACAAGAAATACCCCAATAATGGAAAATTTCCAAATAAAATTTCCCAATAATCTGCTAGACATAAAAACATAAATCATATTGAATCAACTTGTATGTAAATATGAAGACAGTAGGGGAAGTACGGTTGCGTGAGCCATCTACACACCAAATGCTTATTAACATGTTTGTTGAATTTAGTCTTAAGTGTCAGAGTGGTTCTCTGCCGTAAAAAGCCCCAGTAATGCCTTTGTATTAGCCCTTTGCAGCATAGAGACCCTAATCTGCCAATTCCTAAAAATGAATGCAACATTCTTCAGGAAACCATGCTGGAACTGGCACTCTGGGTGAAATCCTGATGTGAAGAGGAACATTTTCACTGCCTTTAACAAGGCCAACATTTGTTGACTGATAACAGCCAGTGACAGAATGGAGAATTGGAGTATCAAAGAGATAATGAAGGGTATACTAACAGGTCGAGGTGAACAACACATCAGAAACAATGGCAAGTGTCTTAGCCTCAAGTCTGATGTGCTTTTCATAATGCTGGTGTAGTCCTTTGGTATTCAGTGTGTCAGGATAATCTATACTGGCAGTGAAGTTAGGAATAATACAGAGCAAAAGAGACAATCCAGAAAATAAATTTTTCAAACAAGCTGGGACTGAAGGACAATAAAGTCAGGCTATTCTAAAGAAAACAAGGTATACCAGAGGTAAATAAAATGGGATTATAACAAAGATGAAAATCATAGAAAGAAGGGGTAATGGGAAGGATTCTCTGTTTCCAAGGCAAACAAACAACCTAATTATATAACTCCTTTTACAACAGGACATTAATTGTCCATTAAACATAGGTGCTGTGGAAAGCAAATAATCATCCTTTGGTGACCCAAGAATGCGTATCACTGACTGAAACATTCGTTTCTAATGAGGGATTGACAGTACCATCTATAAGGTAAAAAGGTGTCTGTATTAAATGTGCAGGGAGCACTTTCCCCTCCCCAGTGATATATAGTTTCTTATTTCCTTGGTCCTTTTATGACTCCATGAAATCATCCTGTATTTCCTTAGTTAAATATATGGAGGAAAAAGATACTGAACATTTTACAAAATTTTCATCCATTCTACAGAAGGTACTTGGAGGTATGATTCTCAGCATGAGGTAAGACAGGTATCTGACAGGTATATGCCCTGTTTCATGGAATATTATACTATAAGTATTAGGAAGATGAAAGGGATGTTATTATACTGAAACTATGTATTTTGCAGATAAATTGCTTATTATAGAGTGTTTTTTTACTATGTTCCTGGTCTGAATGAACATAATTCCAATATAATAGAAAAGAGGATAAAAACAAAATCACTAGAGTCTAGAATTCACCAGAATTGTCTTCTGTTTTACTTGAAGAAGCATACTTGTTGAAGTTTCTTCTTTGTAATGAAATTGTTTATCTTTTTTTCTGTTCAGATGCTACCACCTTATGGTTGCATGCCATGTTAAAGACTAGGAGAATATTTATGATCAATAGAAGATACAGAGATGCAGAGTGTACTCCAAGGAGAGCAGAGTAAAACAATAGCATAAAGTGTCTGGGAAAAATAATCCCATAATATTGGGGTGAACTTGTTTTCCTCCAGAAAAGGAGCTGAAATGAAAATCAACAAAATCGATGTTGCATTTGATAGCCTATCCATCTGTCTACAGAGAGAGGACCCAGTCCAGGATATCTAGGAGCCAGAACTTCTAGAAATGCTGCCGGAGTCTGACAGAAAATAATTTAAAATACTATCTAGACTTCATATGTGCACACACAAAAAAAGACAATTGTGATAAAGGGTTAATATGCTGGGTGAATGCTTGTTTATATCTCTATATTGTTAGCACCAGGGTGTTGATGAGCACATATTTATCCATAAGCCACTAATTTACTGCCACTTTGCCCATGGTGTTGGAGAACCTCGTTACTTCCCAGTATCTGATTGGGAGGAGCTGACCAGAATTTTAACAGAATCATGAGAGCACTCCAATGAACTTCATGCCGCAATGAATCGTGTTGTCTAAGGCCGCCACACAGCACATGTAAGTTTCCTTACTTCTGATACATATAACATGTGCTCTAGCAGTTAATAACTGATATGCAAATTCATTTAAAGGTGACCTGCAAGAGTATTAAAAATAACTTCCCAGGTTTAGGGATATATGCTGAGTACCCCAGGCATTTATCACAGTTTTAATATGAGCTGTGACCATTTTTACTTGTAATGCTTCCAAGAGGCCTTCACTCACTGTGAATTGTTGGCACCTTCTCATCATGACCCACTGGCCTGCTACCGGTCATGTCAAATGTACTGAAGAGCCCTGAGGCAGACTGAGCCACCCAGGTATGTCAAAACTCCTTATTTCAATGTTACAGAGGCTTAGAACCTTCTCCATTTTATGTGGATAGGAAATGAAGGATACTAAAAATCCCTAAACACAACAACAAAAAAGCTCTGCATGTTAGAAACATAGAGCTTTAGAAAAGAGATTTATTTAATGCTGTTAAACTAGCCCCATATTTTGCAAAGGGGATAGTGTGGTGCATCAGCTGTCATCTCCTTAATGTATTCCAAAGCATCGTCTCATATAGGAGCAGTTACTACGATGCAGTTATAATTCAGAGGGTTTTGAAAAAAAATTAAAAGAGTAGTTGGGTAGAGAGAATGTGATTTAAAAGTAAATTTACTAAAACTTATTTTGGAAGAATTTCTGTGGCATACGTTCCATGTTTCTAAATCTGACAAGCACTCGATAAAGTGGTTTGACTTTCCATTCCAATACAGACTTTATTTTTGTGCTGAGATTCTAAATTCTGCACCAGTGCATCAGTGTAATTATTTTAATGATTTATTAATTTTTTCCTACAAAATTTGTCAGATAGTCATTATGTCATTTAATTTAGGATTGTTCATACAACCAAGGATTTTCATGTCCATTTCTCAGAGCAAAATACTCATTGCTTTTGCTGGGTGCTCACATATTGCATTCCACATAGTTTTAATAGTAAAATGGCCTTGGTTAGATTTGTTTTGTACTTGTTGCTTCACCCTCTGTTTCTCATACAAATCTAAATTGGTGTCAGCTTTGAATTGGTGGCACACTCTCACATTCAAAATTTGCACCTCTCCCATTTCAGAGCAAGGTAAAATAAGAAAATATTTCTGTTCACATTGGCTCCTTCCTTTCATCGCAAAATTACTTTAGTACAAATTTAAGTAAACTGTCTTATTACAAAAATCTTGGTGCATCCAAAAATTACCCGTTTATAGTATTCTCAGGTGTGTCATTGGATTTATCTCAGTGCTAAATGATGAAGAACCCCCAAGAAATACATACAGGCTTCATCCACTGGGACCCAAAGCAGAAAGCAAATTAGCTCTTTATCTTGTTTGGATTTCTGTTAATCAAGAAAAATGCACTTAATTACTGTGACAGGAAGCAGTGCATGTAGAAACTGCACTGAGCCTGGAGCCAGATGTCATGCAGTCTAAGATAGCTGAAAAGTTTGTTGTGCTGTCTCTCTGTCAAAAGAAGAGAACCTCTTCACTCACAGCTAGAACTTGATATTTTATTCAAATAGGAATTCCAGTAACTCACATAAGAAAAACTTTTTTTTTTTTCATGGCTATAAATGTTTGTTTGTTGGGTTTTGGTTTTAGTTTTTTTTAACATGGCCTCGTGGGATTTGGGTTGTTCAGAAACATGGATGAACTTAACATCTCTGTGACCTTTCAACATCTCAATTTGTTTTGCATCTGGCTAGTGAAAATTGCCAGCTTTGAATCAACAGAGATAAAATATTATTACTGAACAAGAACGGAAATAAAGCAAATTCGTTTTCTTAAGAAAAACTACATTTAGAGAAGGTGAATTAACACAAAATGCAAAGCAGGACTCAGTCAAAAACCTTCATTTTGTTCCCCCTGGATGCTCTGGGAATCACAGAAGTTGAGATCAGGATCAGTTGGATCAGCTTGGATCAGTTTATGAAGATTTTACTACTATATTCTAGTCCATTGCTTTTGAAAGTTCACATATCTTAAGAATGCCTGCTATCATGCCAAAATAAATACTCTTAGTCTTATTTTTATAATTATCAGCTGAATTCTTGAGACTTCTTGTGGCAATACTTTCTCAATTAGAGTTTGAAGAAGTATCAAGCAAAGCCTATACTGTTTGGCAGTCTTTCACAGCTCAGTGGAATTTTATCAAGTCTCCAGACTTCAAGGAGAAGGTCAGGGTATGGATTTTGGATTGCTGTGATGTTACATTGCAACAGTTCACAAAGCATTGCTGACTCCCAAATGCCAGCAAGGAGAGAGTGTTTGCTTTTCACAAGAAATGACCCGAGTCAGATTGGGTGCCAGCAGCAGGATTAAAGCTGAGCAGCAGATTGTGGGGTTTCTTTCTGTATTAGTGGTTGGACTTGATGGTCTTAGAGGTCTTTTCCAGCCTTAGTGATTCTATGATTCTTCTCCCCATCATTGCAGAGCCTTCAAATTTTGACCTTGGAATGCTGCTCTGTGAATTGTCTGGTTTCATACATAGGCTGTTCTTGTGAGCACATTCCATCAGTAATCAATGTCAGAAGGCAAATGAAGAAGGCTGGTCACCACATGTGGGCATACTTTCTCATCTGCTCTTTTCTTTTTTATTTTTCTCAGCCTTTGTAAGGAATGCTAATTTAACTTCCATGTTTATGTTGTTTGGGCACCTATCCCAAATTCAGACCATCATTCAGCAACCTATTACACCAGTTCCCAACAGAGTGCAGGGATCCATGACAAATGAGGGGCAGCCCAGGCAGGGGGTGAAGGCTGTGGTGTGAGAGAAACACTGTGAGAGGAAGCAGATCCCAGTTCTTAGCTCTGTGAGACTCAGCACAAGCTGGGATGCCACCACCTCACAGACAGGTGATAGGTACCAGACAAGTGGCTAGGTGAAACCTAAATGCCTGTTCCGGGCTCCTACTGTGTTCCTACTATCACAGTTTATCTGTAATTTAGGAAAGAAACATATAATCTTACCAATTGCCCTGTAAAAGTTGTCAGCTCCTTGTTTACACAGTTCCATGAAATAGATAGTGTTTCAAGGTTACTTGTGACTAGCTTTTGTTCTGAGGTGACAGGGAATATTGCTTCTAATTAACTCATCATGTTCATCAAAATCAAATTCTTCAAATCCTTGGGACCTGCATTACAGAGAAATTGCCTCCAAGTATGGTGTAGTAAGAAGAAACTAGCATTATTTAATCTATTGGAAATTCATAAAAAATAATGTAACATTTACCCCATTTGACAAAGTAAAAATATAACAATATTACAATATTTCTCAAAATACATGTTCAGCAAAACTATAGTTGTATTAATGTCTAAGTTATTATTTTTACATTAATAGAAAGGCTTCAAAGATAGTTATTTTACTAGGAGTATGCCTAGAGTTACAGAAATAAAATGATTATTTTATATTTGCAGTGCACAATAAAATGTAGTCAATGATGAAAGAATACTATGAAATGGAGTCCGGAATATCAGAAGTAAAATCAGCAGAGAAAAGATTTTCTGCTTTTCTCATCAGCAAAATTTTGTAAATACAGAGTTTGCTCCTATATGTGTGGTGGGTGATAGTCTCACAGCACCAGGCTGAAGGCAATGCTTATTGAAGACTGATACTGGTATATTTGTCTATTTTTTACTTTAATTTTAGAAGCAGGTAGACTCATGGTGTCTTTACTGAATCTCTTACAACTACTTTGATAGGTAACAATGAAGCAAATTTTGACTCAGAACCCCAGGCTGATGGCAACAAAAAGGCTTTGTGTTGGTTTTGAAGAATTGTTAGAAGACATAAGCTAAGTTTCCAAGCATACTGGACTCTTTGCTCTAAAGCTGGTACCAACTCAACTTCTTGGCATGGTATTATTTTGAAATTTTCAAAATATTTTGATTATCTCAAAACTAATTCCTCTGCCCCTTCGTTGGGAAAGCTTGAAACTGTGTAACTTTTGCTAATAAGTAAAATTATTTTTCAAGAGTTTCTCATAAAGTTGCAACTCTGATTTTTCCAGCCTGCTTTAAACCTGCCCTAAATACGACGTAATGCAAAGCTGATGGTTTATGTGACATTTCCAGAAGTGGCTTTAATACAGCAACCTTCATGGCAGGATAGCATTTCATGTGGAACCTCATGTTTAGAGGACTGAATTGGAAGATTGTGGCTAAAACTACTAGAGAAGGGCATAAGTCCTCAAGGAGAACAAACAAGTGGCAGAGGAAATACAAAATCTTCTCCAACAGCACTTGTTTCCTTACTTTCCTTCTGTTTCCAAAACAGGGGATTAGTGTAAACAAAAAATCATAAATGTTAATTATCAGCTCTAACTTGGGATCAGGAAAAGCAATAGGGAATTTCATATGAAAGGTCCTTATTTTTGCCTTTCGCGTCATGCTATTTGATATGGATAGACAGAACTCCCATGCCTACATCTTCAAGGTAAAAAGTGTGATTTCATCCCCACTTGCAGATATACACACAGTATAGAGGCACCCAGTTAAAGTGCTCACTTCCAAGGTGGCCGTGTCCTGGCACCCACATAATTCAAACTGTGGAATCACGGCTTTATTGGCTGGCAGTCCTGCATAGTGCAGGTACACTCTCAGCATTCTTCGAGCCTGCTCTGATCACTAGCTCTGAGTTTAAAGCTCAAGAATAAAGGTGCTTCTGTATTTGCTGGTTTTGTAAGGCAGACACTGTAAGTATTGCATTTTCATGTAGAAACCACAAATTCGACTTGTTTACCTTATTGTATGAAAAATCGTTCAATACTGAAGCTGAATCAGAATAATCTCATTGTATCGAGGATTTAATTTGCTTTATAAACTCAATAGTGGCTCTTTTTTTTATTATGCACCAAATAATTATATAATATATATATATAAAGACTTGCTTTTTACTTCACCTTTATAATCAAAACGAGTTTAACACTTATTCAATCTTCTTTCTACCTATCCCCTCCCCCCAAAGAGGAATATTTTATTGCTGTTCTTGCATTCTGTCTGGTTGTTGTCCATACATTCCGCAACTCCCGCGTTTCTCTAGAATATTAAACAATCCTAGAGGGAAATATTTACGATGGAAAGCAGTTCGTTATTCTATAAGGACAGATATTAGGGGTTCACAGTGTCATCAGGAAGCTGCTGTCAGAACAAAACGCTTGCTCACGTTTTTGGGCAGCAGCCCCGTCTTTGTGGCCGTGGCCGCCTCTGCCAATATTAATTGCGCAGTGCCCCCTAGGGACTCTGCCTCCGCCGGGATCGCCCCGCGCCGCTCCTCTTCCCCTTCTTGACCTTGATAATAACTTGGAATGTCATCCTCTTCCATCTGTAACGATATGACTTGCTCTGTAACTCCTTCCAGGGTGTGGTTTGGTTTTTCAAGTTGACAGTGGTTCGCAGCATTCTGTGTATTCTGAGTGCATGCACATTCGGTTTTACATAAGAGGTTTTCTCTACGTGATTTGAATTTGGTGGTAACGTTTTAAGACATTTTCTGGTTTGGTATTTCTAGGAGTTTTCTTTTCATTTGTTTGTTAAAAAGGAACTGTGTGAATTTCCTTCTCAGAGCCGCTTGATCGGTGCTGGTAGAAAGAGGCTGGAAACTGCAGTACTTGTACAGATGTCACATACCTGATGAATGATTTCTTATACTTATTGATGTGGTTGTTTCAGGGAAATAATAGCAATGATGAGAACAATGGTAAGGACATGTTTCCTTTTACATCACTCACATAGGTGAGCTGAGATGTCCAAAGAAAATTTGTTCATAGGAAGGAAGAATTTTGCCAGAAGTATTTATGATCAAAACAGTTCGGAAATAAAAGATGGTAAAATGAGCAAAGGGCAGTAGGTTTTGAATAGGCTTCATCAGCAGAGGGGAGAGGTCATCTGGGAAGATTAGTTATAGGAGCTATTAAATCACCTCTGTGACACTGTTAGAAGAAGCTGCTTAACATAATCATGTGCAATCAGTAAAAATGCTGTTTATTGCAGAGCAGTTTTGATTTTCGTATTTGATACTGTTATGTAAGATGGTGTAATGTAAGGCCATACACATTTCCCCAGGACAAATTACCAGCATTAATGATTTACGGTGTTTTCCTGACAACTTTTAAAGTAAAAATTATTTGGAAATATGATCCAAACCCATTTCCACCAATATATTTGTTAGAGACTTCCATGAATTTTTTTCTTTACACTATAGTTTTAAACAATTGCAATTGATACCAAGTTTATAGATCAACTAGTCCTGCATCCTATACCTCTGTTTGAGTTTCATTATCCTACTTATTGGCACAATGACAACCATCTCTTTGAAGTGCTTATCATTTAGTAATAAGACTCAAAAAAAAAATAAATATTGTCTTCTAATGTGGTCTCTCCAGTTTGGAATTAGATTTCTCTTGCATATTTTCTTATGTGTAAAGTAGGGAACAATATCATCACTTACTTTTCTTGTATACTTCTGTCCATGGATTATCTCAGGACAGACATGCCAAATCAGAGTTTTGGATTTGGACACACCTTGGTTGTGAGATGTTAAAAGTTGACTGTCACATTTCATGAGAACTAGATAGAAAATTTGAGGGTGATGGAATCTTTGCCAGGGTGTTTTGTTGAGTTTTTTTAAATTATTTTTTTTTTATTAGTTTTCTGGCACATATTAGCATCTTGCAAGATACTAGCTTATAATTTTCCCCTGAGTTTTCCTTCAGTCCAGATCATAATCTTGTCAGGATGTATGTTTCTATGGCACGAAGTACAACAGATTTCCAGATAAACTGAGTCAACAAGGGGATGGCAAAGTACTTTCAAGTCAGCAAACTTAACTGAGTCTGTTGTCATTCTGCTTCCATGCAGAGTTGGGGACCAAATATCTACTAGCCAGCTACCAAACTGCAGCAGATTATAGAAAGGCTGTGCTCTCACATATTTTATTATTTTCTATAATTCTGTCTTGTCTATACAAAGTAAAATCATGTCAGAAATCTAGAGCTGTATTTTTAAATTTTACTTCCTTATTACGTCTTAGTTTGGTATAATTCAGAATATTCCTTGCATATTCTTTTACCTCCATTTTTGTGATTTATTAGATGGCATTAGCATGTGTTGGCTGTTTCTTTCATTTTCCCTGATAATCTGGCAGCTAGAAAGAACTAGAATGAGGTACAAGTGCAAGTACATACTTTTGGAAATAATTCTAAAGCATAATATATTGAAATGTTTCATAATGAATCCTTGTTTGCAGAAAAATATTCAACCATGCCAGAAAATTATCTGTGAGGAATAATTCTAGCCCCTTGTTTCCTCCCCCTCTTCCCAATTTGTGTTGCTTGGAAGAGGAGACGAAAAATGGCACAGATGCATGCAGTATTGCACAAAGAGTATATATGGACATTTCAGTCACTGATATTTCCCCATTTTCTGATGCTAATGTAAGATATGTTGGTTTTGCATTTGTAATTAAGATGAACAGATGGTGAAGACTTAGTTTAAAGTAATACTGTACATCCATTAAAATAATCTCTGCTGACAGTGATTCTTTACTATAGCAAGACTTAATTGCATATATAACATGTGTACATCAGAAAGAACTCGGTCTTTAGCCATTTGCTCCATTAGGACAATAGTAAAACAGACGTCACCAAAACAGAATTTGTCCTGGAGACTCCTAGGAGTAACAGATGCATCTCTGCTGACAATATTGCTTTGCTTTAATTAATGAACACTTTGTGAATAAAAGAACACATAATTTCAGAAAATATCCAGGATTTCTTTTGATAAAAGGGGCTTATGTTTTGCAGGAGGAAGGCTCAGGAACATGACAGTAAAAATTTTAACAGATAAACTTGATGTTGCTTACACTAGTTCTCCCATGGAGTAGTACATGTAATTTGAGTGTTCCTTGACAAGCTTTATAAATGTCTTTTTTAACTGGATTTTTGTTTTAAATTAGGTACATTGTGACGGGTCTGACTGAAGCAAGTACTTAAGCCTCTGTGAAGCAAAAGCAGACCCCTGCATGTTTTCTTCTTTCCCTAAAAATTATACAAAATGTCATTTTTCAAATTGTTTATATATGGGTTATATAGAAATATTATTATATGATAAGATAATAAGATCTATACTTCGCAGGAAATGGAACTTCGGGTTACATATCCAAAGTAGGTATCTATTCTTCACCTGTTGTATGGAACAGCAACACATTTGTTGACCAGTAATACTTATTTTTCAAAAACATCATTTGGTGGTAGTATATTTATATACAACCCCTTTCCTGTTTACTTCTTGTCCTGCCTGCCACCACCACACTGGTAACTATTTTCCATGATAATGAAAACTCCCAAATACTAACTTCTGAGAACATAGTTTGGCAGAAATTCTTCCTTCCTTTCCCCAAGCTTCTTTTGTAAGGACATACATTTTACTATTGTTATGATTACCAAAAATTAAGCATAGGGTTTGATTAGCATTTCTGCAAGTTTTTTTAAACTAAAGTACATCTTCTATTGTGCCAGAACTATCAGCAAGATCACCATATAGTAGGTGAATATGTGTTTACTGAGAAAAACAGTTGTCCACACTAGTTTCACAAAATCAGTGAATCTCCATTTTTTGTTTTGTGCTTCATCTGTCGAAAGCCTGGGCTCCATACCCTCTCCTCCTCACGAGCTGTCACTATCCAGGAGGATGTCTTGGAGATTTGTAGTGTGCCACACTTTGGTTTAAATTCCTTTATTTTTTCCTGTTAAAATTCTGCTTTGTTTAAAAATATTTAGATATTTATTGAAGCAAAGACTTGAACCCTGAGGCCCCATTTTCCACAGGAGTACCAGAAACTTCATGTTACTGAGTCATTTTCACTGTGCCTCAGAATATTTGAGTGTATTAAACCAAGTGGAATAGCACCAGCAGGAGAGATTGA
Organism: Poecile atricapillus; assembly: GCF_030490865.1. Lineage (NCBI taxonomy): Eukaryota > Metazoa > Chordata > Aves > Passeriformes > Paridae > Poecile > Poecile atricapillus. The sequence continues at coordinate 20,958,189 of NC_081253.1, read as the reverse complement.
GAGAGTCTTTATCCTAGAATATGAAAATTCTGTAACATGGTAGTTAAATAGTTTTCCAGGAGATATGGTTCAAAACCCCTCAGGCAAAAAAAAAATAATTGAACCAACTTTTTTTTCTATTCAAGATGGGCTGTAGGGTAAAGCAGGAGAGAGGTACTGCTTTCTTTTAATCAATACATTCATTTTCTTTAAAATGTCTGAAATTAAAATTAAGTATTTCTCTTCTGTGTGTGTACCTCCTTCCCATCCCACAGCTAAAACTACTTAAAAATCATTTGGCCTGAAATTTGTGGTTGGGAAAGAATATGGTTTAACAGGCACACTGAGAGAGTTTTTATTTGCATAGATTTCATTCTGGTGACAGAATCAGAACAAATAATTCAGTAAATACAACTGAGGTATATGGGCAATGCTCACTGAAAAAGGAAATAAAAAATACAAGGAGTGAGACAGACAGTGACCCAAGGGAACACAAAAGGCTGCAAGTTTTACAAAACATTCATTTGTCTAATTTATTCAACATAATAAAGCATGGATCAATTTATTTGTGGAGTTAGCAGAAATTATTGATTAGAGGAGTAGCATATTTACTGAATATGGGATGGATAATGTTTTTGAATGGATATAGAAAATATCTCTCCAAAACTGGAATGATCCATAAGTCACAGGATGCAGAGCACAAAACACCAACAGACTAACACACTGAGAAAGGCTTTAAACAATAACTGAGTAAGTCTTGGAAGAGTTCCAAAGAAACCGGGAGCAGAAGAGGAACTACATGCACAATAATGGGGTTTAGACAATAGAGATAGTGCAGCAGACGTTTGTGAATGGAGTATTAGCTCTTTAATTATAATAATTACCTAAGTTTAAGGTCAAGGCACCTGTGCATTGCTGTCTGTGAGAAACTGATTAAAAAATTAGAAGTAGCATTTAATCTCCGTGATACTATTTCCAAAAATTCTCTTAGAAATTTGGATATTGCCGAGATTATTACTTATTATTTGTACTGTACCTAGAGACATTGACTGAGAGGGGTCCCATGGCACCACCCTGATACCATTGACATCAAGATTGACTCTCTTACCACTTAAAATAAAATATAAAATGAAAATTCTCCACAGGGAGGAAAACCATGATAAAGAAAGACTCACATCTTATTTTATTCTGCTTTCCCATTCATACTGAACATGGAAATGGAAGGCTTCATTTTGTTCCCTTTAGTAATTCAGAAAAGTCTATTCCTGGGCTTGGAAATTAACTTTGTCGTTGATCAGTTGGTATAACCTGAGATTTGCTGCAAGGAAACCATATCTGAGAAGCAGTGAAGGTGGATCCTGTCACTTGGACATGGGTGAAGTACAGAGCTCTGCAAAGTGTCTCTGTCTGGAAACAACACTGCTCACATCATCCCGGTTAGGTTCATGGCTGTTGGAGGCTGATTTCAGAGCAGGAGAATGTGACTGTGGGAGTAGTTTGTGCTGCTGGGACCCCACGTGCAGCCAGAGCGTGACACCGGGGTTGGTGGCAGGTTTTGTGCCGCACGGTTCTGCGCTTTGCTCACCACATTAGGCAAGCTCAAATTTGAAAGAGAGCAGGCAGACATCACCAAGGAGCATCACAGAGGGAAAGACTTCTTTTCCCTTTCCCTTCCTTACCCAATGTACAAGTATTTGGAGGTGGATTGCAGGTAGGAAAAGAAAGCCAGTCCCAACAGGAACAGACACCAGCACTTTTTATTGAGAACACAGAGGAGAATTGAGTAAAGAATTGGTGTTGAGGGAACTAGGGAATAAACAGAAGAGACAGAAAAGAAGGAATAAAAATGAAGAAGGAAATATTAGAGGTGATGGAGCCAAGGTATGGAGATGTGTTATATAGGAAGAGATTAACTAACTAAAAGCTTACAGGGACGAGAAACATAAGGTTATTTCTAAAAAGAAGGGAGCGAGTGCATGAAAAGAAGTCATAGGAGAGGACAAGAGGAAATATGGAAAAAGAGACTGGAAAAGTAAATGTGACAGTTTAGAAGTGAATTCCTGTAATTTGTTATAACTGTTGGTCTACAATGCCATTTCTGACAGAAGAATATTTCCATCCCTGTAAAAATTTGAAAATTTTATACACCTTTTAAAATGAGTAATTTCTAGTAAAACACATATGAAAATTTTAGTATACATTTTTATTTCAGAAAATGGTCCTGATTTCAAAATTTTCATTCACAGTTTCTTGACTTTTCTCTCTTTTTGCTACTTCCTCCTTTTTTTTTGCTCATTCTAAATTAAATCTGCACCATCTTCAAAAAAGAAGTATATTCCAGAGGAATTTTGACAGTCTAAAAATGTCAGAAATTATGAAAAGCATTTCACAAGTGCACTTGATAAGAAAGAAAGAACTGCTTTTGCAAAAGGTCACACAAAAGAATAAAAAATACAAACTAAAACAAATGCAATAGTATTTTCTGATGAAAAAATTTAAGTGACATGTCCAGAAAAACTTCATTAGGAAGCAAAGACATTTTCCTGTTTGTATTTCTCATATTTCGGAGTGAAAAAGAAAATATTGAAAGGATTTATTAAAACAAATGCAACCTTTGGATCTCTTTCTGACCTTGAAACAAGTGTCGGGTTATCATTGCAGAGGGCAATGTTTTCTCTCCAGCTGTGGCCTGTGGTTGATAACCAGACCTTTTACATTTCAGCTGTAAGTGTTAAAGATGACATAAAAGAAACAGAATTAATGTTTTTTCACCACTGTACGTGCTCACCCCCTTTTGTGCTTTCACTATTTCAGGGGTCATTGTTTACATTCACATTTGAGGTAAAATCTGCTAGAGATGATCACTGGAGAAAGGAATTCACAGAAGATGAATTGAGAAAATGAGGTGCCTGTGGTGAAATTCTGGGAAAAAGCACAAAATTAACTGTCATCCAAGCCCAAGAAGGTGAGTAACTCCAAGTCAGTACCACCATCACTCTGATTGAAGTAGTGGAAGAACGTTGAAAGAGCCTGTTCTAGGTGAGAATAAGCCTAAAGATGAGGAAAATGGTTAGAAGATGAGAGGATGGAAAGCTTTTAGTGAATCAAAAGCACCTGTTAACAATAAATAAATAAATAAAAGTGAAGAAGAAGAACCTTTCTTCATTTTCTCTAATGTTTTGGTCAGATAAAACCAAGTCTTGAAGTATCATTTGACTGTATCTTGTGAGAGGGGTTGCAATAATGTTAAAATATGGCAATAAATCAGTAATATTTCATGGTTAGAATATTGTTATGGTGAAAACTGAGACTAGGGCTGATTGTTTTCAATATGATTAAGAAACTGAAAGTTTGACTAGAGCAAAAAAATAAACTAAAGCTCTCTAGGATTGTTTGCTTTATAATACCATCTGAAAACTTCAAAAGGGAAGGTTCTGTGAGTTAATATGCAATCATATTTAGAAGCAGTTGCTGCTTTAAAAAGCTTGCAGTTTAAAAACACAAGTGAAAGGATGGGAGGAAGAGCAGAAAAGGAAACTAGTATAATTTCCAGAAAAAGTTTATTCTGAGAATTATTTAAAAAATATGATTCTAGAAGCAACTTGACAATATCTCAGGCTACCTGGAGACATCAGGAAAACCTTACTGGAAATCTAAGCAATGTGTCTTGCATAATACCTGTTTTTGTAAAGTGGCTGGACTGCATTATCTTTTAGGCTGATTCTAGCAGAACATTTTTTGACTGGGAGGAAAAAAAAGAGTGCTGGCTCTTATTCCAAGCTACCCAGTATGTTTCTCAGTGACTTTTTAGGGGAAATAGCATGAAACTTTGGCTGTCATTGCAGTTGCACTGTGAACAGCTTCTCCTCCAGTGGTATCCAGCTATTTTCTGAAGTAGTCCAATTAATTTAAGTTTGCAAATAATTTCTACCAGAAGCAAGAACAGATTCATAATATAGCCCTTAGTTTTGGGGCTGGGGTGAGGGAGGGGTGGGGGTTCTGCCCTAAATGTGATTTTTTTCTTTCAGCTAAGAATTTAATTTGGAAGGCTCTTATGAGGGAAAATTTACTTAATTCTGTAGAGTGCTCTGAGATTCCAGCATCAGAAGTGCTAAAACCTTTGCAAGATTTTCTTCCCCAGTAATAAACATCCCAGTGATCGGATGGGAATTTGTAGAGTAGGCTGACAGTTCTATGTAATGATCTTATATTTTAGATGAGAATATTTGTACTTTCTGGTGATATTTGCATTGTTTACTCAAGACAATGTAGAGAGTATAATTCTTCCTGCTGGCATAGAATTACAAGGGTTTAGCAAGGCAGATTTGAGAGAGAATGGCTGCCAATTTTTTCATTGACAAAACTTGTCAACAGTTAAAGGTGAGAAAGGACAGTAAGTGGGAATGATGAAAGTTTTTTTTCCTTTTTACCATTTTAAAATTGACAAATACCTCCACCAGGCAGAAACACAGCAGAATGAATTGTAATAAACACAGTGTTTTGGTAAATTATCTTTGTTAGTGAGGAAAAATCAATGTATTGATTTTTTTATTTTTTTTCAACATGCAGAATCTAGTTATAGAATGCCTCATAAAAATCATCCTTTTCATTCTTGTATAAGAGTAAAGGAGAGAAACTCCATTTCAGATCACAGTGTTTCAGTCTTTTTTTGCTTCTGGAGAGTAACTTTGAAGGACAGAATGGTAAAATCATGTTCTTAGTGATTTTGAAGGGTACTTAAGAGTAGCTGCCTTAGCTTCAAGTTGGAGTAAAAAGAAAAGGTGTGTGTTTGTGTAAGTGAATTTAGCCACTGACTTTCAGCAGTAGCTCACCAGAGTAGAAAGCTAATGGAAAAAAACTCTGTAGACCTGAGCAAGGCACCTTTCTTCAGGGCAAAGGAAGAGAGGGGGTTTTTGGAAGATTTAATTAAACTTTGTGTAAGTGATGCCAGAACTGAGCTGTGTGCTCTTCTCCATATATTTTGTTTTCCAAAGATACTGGAAAAATATTTTAATTATCTTAATTTTCATCTCTAAGTTCCAACATACCTCTGATAATGTGTCCAAAGTTAACAGACCCAAGCACACTCCTAGCATACTTCTGAAGGTTGTAGGATATAATTTGGAAAAATTAAAAATTACAAATTTGACACTTAATATGAAGTAGAGAGGATTGAACACAATCACCTGACTCTGTATTATGGGCATAATACAAATACACTTTTATGCAGTGGGCAGATACATGGTACTAGTTCTACCTTGTTAGTGTAAATGCACTGAGTCAGACTGAGTTATACAAGTGTAAAGGTAGCATAAAGGAGAAAAGCAACCTAGAGTATTTCAAAAGCACATGAGATCTCATTTATGTTACTGTGCTGCTGAAAGCAACTCAAACACTTTTTGCATAGTGTTTGTGTAAACGTTTTAGGTCTGTGTGAGAATGCCCTTCCCTGGATTTTAACATGGAGCAAAAATGCACAGGCTTTTTTTTCCTGCTCTGGAGACTTGAACAAAGGAAAAAGCATGTTAGCTTGGTTTGAGGTGGTTCTGTTTTCACCCACCAGATTTATTTTGCCAATTAGAATCACGGTGAGAGCCACTATGAGATGATGTTGAAGAGAGTGTTCAGTGAAAAATGCTTCACCTATTTGTTTCAATTCTCCCAGCAGGTGTTTAGTTGTAAAACAGTAATTTAACATATAGAGTAACCTAGAATCTCTGACAGATGCTTATTCACCTATGCTGTTGGCTTAAGTGAAAATACAGGTGACTGGACCAAACTTGATGTTTGTAAAGTCATTAGTCATGGGAATAAATGGGATTCTTCATGGTTCGTTTTCCTTTAAAAATAGAAGGAAATAAAATTCAGATGAGTTAACACTGGAGGCATCGAATTTCCTGTATGTTTCTAGAATAATTTCTTATAAAATTTTTCAGGCTTTTAAGTAACATGTGGTCTTTACAATCCTGATTAATTAAAAAAGAACGTAAGCATAGCCTGTTTCATGTGGTTTTAAGCATAAGCCCATGCTCTATAATTTTTCCAAAATACTTCCTCAAGTTTTCCAGCCTGTTTTAAGCCATTTTTCAATCATTTTTTTTATTATCTCTGCTCTGCAGTTGGACTTTTTTTTTTTTTTTCAGATTAATTCCTTGATTTGTGAGATGTCATAGTGTCAGGTTCCCACTTGAACCAGGTAGTGCAGAATTTATGGCAGGAGCGTTCAGGGTAGAGCACACTTGACTAACAGCCAATGTCTGATACACTTCCCTGTGTTGTGCTGGGATGAACAGAGGTAGCGAGAACCAAACCTTCCCAGCCTCAGCAGCTTCAGCTCAGGTACCAAGGAAAAGTTACTTGGCAACAGTTCACAAATGGGGGAAAAGCTTTTGAAAAGTAAAATGAGAGAAGCATGTGTGCCTTAAGGAGTGTGTTTCTTTGTCTTGCAGAAATTCTTTCTACAGTTCTCATCTGCTTCAAATATATTTTGTATATTCAGGTTTTGCTGTCTGACAAATTCTGTTCAATAACTTCTAGAAATCGCAGATCTGCATCCCAGAAATGTCCCAGGTTTTTATACTTATGGTTGTGTAAGATTTTCCCTATTTTTCCTCTGCCTTGTTCTACTTCATATTTTGGCATTCATATGCCTCATCTTTTTGATATACAATATATTTCCATGGTGCATTTGTGTGTTTGTGCACTTTGTGAAATTTCAGTTCAGCTGTGCTACAATATGCATGCTGTGTATATTGTACAGTGAGAATCTATTGTCCTGCCTTTGTCATTTGATCTTGATTTCGTTCCTTTCCAAGATAGTGTAACTTCCATGTTTTGACCTTCCACCTCCTTTCAACATTTCTCCAGAGAACTGATCAATACCTGCTGCTTTCCCTTTATTCAGATGATGGATAGTTTTGGATAACTCTGTAATCTTTTTTCTCCTGTTCACCATCAGATTCTCCAAGCACTGACCTTCATACAGGAATTCTTCAATGGCATTCAGGAGTCTCTTTCCAAATTTTAAAGAAAGTCCAGTGAGCTTCTCTTGTTATTTATTTAGATTTCCTGAAATAGAGGAAGCAAAACATAATAGCATTTGAGTTGTGACCTCTTGTAGGATTCCATAAAGCTTCACCAGCTGAGTGTCATTTGATCCCCTTCTCTGTTTCTGTAATCTGTACTTGACCCAGTTCTAAGTGTGATCCAGCATTTTCCAGGGGGTTAGTTTCACATGACTGAGTGTTTAAGTATTTACAGGACGATGCCTAAGGGAGAAAATAAGGTATTTAGTGCTCAAAGAATATAAGTCTGATGTTGAAGCTGCTTTCTAGTTCTCTGAAGTGATTCACACAGGGCTAGAGATGAGAAAAATTTTCAGAGGAATTTTTTATAATTCTGCAGAAAGCCTCCCCTTTTTACTCTGCAGATTCAAGAAGAGCAGATCTGTTCTTGCCACATAGTAAGGCAGAATCATGAGTAAAATGGAGGGTAGAATACACCTACTTGTGCTTAAAGTTAGGACCAACAGAACACTATTTTGAACTGAAGGAAGGAGAAATAATGAGCAATTCCTATTTTGTGAGGATGTAGGCACTGACCAGATGATTCTAAATCTGAGTGCAATGGTATCCAGCTTCCAGCAGAGAGGCAGCTGGAATTGCCTAGGCACAAGGTGGTAACCAGGAGGAACTGACAAACCTGAAAAAAGTGAATGATTTTAAATGAGCACCAAACCTCCACAATAACTTTGAGAACACTCTCTATATTATCATTTTGAATTGCCTTTTGAAATGTCTTGTGGGTTTGTTTGGGTTTTTTAATTTCAGATCTATGTAAGATGCATTAATTTTTAGATCTGTCCCTTTCTATTGTTTCTCCTTACTCTGTGCATTATGCATATTTGTATCCAGCTGTGCACATGCTTGGGTGCATCATGAATTGGTCTGTATAGCAGAGTCATGAAGTATTTATGACTAGATCTTAGACTCAGATGGATAAAATTGCACCAATATCTCATGATGAACACAAAACAGACTGACAACATGTCAGAAATATGACTGAGTTTTGACTTAAAATAATTGAACTGACAATGCACAATAATACCAGACTCAGTAAGACCTGCTGAAATGATCTTGATTTTAAAAGGGCTTTGCCAGCATAACTTCTTAACAGTCATATTAGAAAGCAGAAAAAAAACCCCAAAAAGCAAATTTCAGGTGGAGTATGTGTGCTACTTTTTAGCACATTGTCCCTTCTGACTTTTCTTTCAGTGTCCCATTTTTGAAAGTATAGGTTTAGGAAGGACTTACTTTGAAGGACCTTTTGACAAGGCAGTAACTGATTTTATACACATCCAGATCGATACTTACACACACCTACTTTAAAAAAAGTGTATCTTATTTCATTACTTTAAACTCAATTCAGTTTTTCAGTGGAACATAAAACATACATAGATATTAGCAGAATTTTCTGTTTCTTCTTCTATAAGAACTAATTTATCTCAATGCCAGTACCAGCCATCCTCCTCAGATGGCACTGAGTCCTCATGAGCTCAGACAGAAGCAGAGAAAGGAGTATTCTGGAGAGCATTGCTTGACAAGGGGAAAAAGATGTTTGGGGGCTGCTGCTGTAGAATGTTCTTCTGCCTGATCTCATTAGACCTCTGCCCTCTGCACCAAAATGAGCTCCAGATTTAATTGATCTGGAGAGTGTAGTTGGCTGAGGTGTCATGAGAACAAATTCTTCCTTTCAGTGCACCAGGAATGGCTGTTTGAACTCAGAGGTCAAAGCTGTGCTGCCAATATGAAGACTGACTAAATTTGACTGACCAACATTCAGGCAGGCATGGATTGAATTTCACCATGGAGAAAAGAATGTAAATTCTGGAGCAAAAAGTCTTCACATTTTATATATGTTCAAAAATAAATATATATGCATTGACATATGTTAATGAAAAAGGTGCTAGAGGGCTTGGGGTTTTTTTTTCCTCTGACTTCCAAGTATATATTTTATGTTCACTGGAAAATGACAAGCTGTTTTTAAGTGATGGCTTCATGTCAGTGCTAAAGGCTGCAGCTATGATTGCCAGAGGGATAAAATGCCCATTAAAGATGACTATTTTACTAGCACTATGGGATTCCTGGGTATAGTGAATTTAGCCATGAAAAAGAAAAAAAAATGAGGTTTTAGCAGAAACATGCACTTTTTCCTAGATTCAGTTTATAAATACCAGCCAAAGTACCATTGTCTCTATCTGTATATATGATTACTTTCAAGATGGAAAATGGGCATTTCCACATATCTTGAAAGCTGCGATCCTTGAAAACCCATCTTTATTCTCTGTCAAGGATGACTGGAGTAGATTACACTGGAGTATTAAAAATACTAAACCACAAAAACCTTGAACCATTGCCACAGCTAAGCCATCATTACAATGGTAAATTTTTTTAAAATCTAGAATATGCAGTAAGTGTCAGCTTTCTTTTTTAAATAAACTATCACTTTATCACTATAAGAGAACTTACTTATCTCTTGCAATCTGCATTTATTAGTAACACTAACATAAAAATAGAGCAATTATATTTAAATGACAGAGCTAAATATTGTGTCAGTGGTATGAAGGAAAATGGCAATGTTGCTCATTTCTTGAAGAGTAACATACTTCATGAAAGCTACTTTTCCAGGTTATGAAACCCAGCAGGGCCTTTCTGTCAACAAGCTACAACTTTCAAGGAAATTACATAATGCAATACCAAGTTTCTAAATTTCACAAGGTTATGTACACATTGTGTGTGATTTTTTTTCCCTGCTCAGAAAAGTTCTTTGAGTTAGATCCCACTTCTCTGCATACTAATGTAAATTGTAAAAAAACCCCAAGGAAATTAACAGTTAAGCCATTCAGCTATTCACCTACACTCCACTCACTTAGTTACCTCCATTCTGTTACTTCCCACACACATCTCCATCCTCCACTTGAACAACCCACAATTATCTCCATAATAAACCACTGTATTTGTAATAATGGATCTGGGAGCATCATCTATCAGTTTAAGGCAAACTTACCATTGTATGGCCATGTTTTTGGTTATTCATATGAATGAATTTCAGATACCTAATAGAATTTCAGTTATTTATAACCTTTATCAGAGTGATTTTTTCCTGTGTGCATACCTCAGCCTAAAATTTTGGGAAAACTGCAGCCAAAACAGCCATTTACAACAGAAATGCTGAGGCAAGGTGAGTAAATTTGCCCAAGATAATATACACTGGTGATTTTTTTTGAGCATGTGAAAATCTTTAGTATTTGGGCAAGAGTCTGAATTGATCAAGAAAACAAACTTTCTATCAAATCTGTGAAATTCTACAAACTTTATATAGCTTGGAACCATAAGCTGTGTATAATAGGGTCAGACTTTGCAGCTCTGTTTGAAATGAGAAAGGTTCACCCTGAAGTTGTAGGTGATGGACCAGGACTTTTCACTCCAGCAACTTTCAGTTGATGGGAGCTTTGCAATGCCTGCATCTGGGCCCTCAAAACCAATAAGCTCTGCTTTCCCTATTATCTTGTTCATTATTTTTTGTGCTTTTTAGGACCCACAAAGCTCAAGTTATCAGCCACAGCTCCTCCACTGAGTTGCAAAACAGGGCACACAAAAACTGCATTTCCCCGTAGAATAGTGACGCCCGTGAGGAGGCTCCTGTTGTGTTGCTGAGCGTTGCCCTGACACACCAACAGTCAGGCTCTTGCTGCAGTTTCTGAAGGCAAAGTGAAGATCTGAGGGGGGGATTTAAAAAGGCAGAATGTGAAGGCTTTGCAGATACTGATAGACAATTCCTTCCCAACGTGTGAGGGGCAGCAGAGGAAAGAGCATGACTGGGCTTGTTTTGAAGGCATTGCAGTCAGAGGAAGGTACCTTGGCTCATAGACTAATTGGAAGCGAGCACTGACCTTTGATATTGAACATGAGAGGGTCAGTGGTGAGCAGATAGGCCACAAAGGGCTTTGGAAGTCAAGACAAGTCATTTGTGTCTAATTCGACTGAGAAGGCTACAGAGAGCCAGTTCTAGGGAGTGGCAAGGGAAGGAGATTTGTGTCGAGCTTTAGAGAGAAAGGGCTGAGACTGGAGGCGGGAGAGGGAGTTGGGAGAGCAAGGGAAGTGACTGGACAATCTGAGATCAGCAATAGCAATGAAAGGGGGAGGGAGGATGGGACGTTTGAAGCAACCTTCATATGAATGAAAGCTTGACAGAAATGGCAGCAGTTTCTGAATTATTATAATATATTCCAAAGACATGCCAATTCAGGAGTTCACAATGCAGCTGTTGTTTCTGAGGGAATGAGAAATTATTTTACAATTTATGCAAAAGACTATTAAAAAGGTGGCAGACGAAGAAAAAATATCTGCATAAAAAGGAAAGTTAATTGCTTCATAAAATGACTCACTGAGTGGTTCAAAATCTTCTCATGCATAAACAGCAAAGTTTTACTGTTTGGGTTTTGTTATTTGGTTCCTTCATATACAGAAAGAGTAATTTTCACAGGCCAGTATCTCTAGAAATAGTGGTAGTTACATAATTGGATGTTATAAAACAAAGCTGATACCTCTTAGCTTTAGCTTCCTGGAATTGGAAAGTTAAAGGAACTGAAAAAAGTGGTTTCATTTCTGTTTGCTGAATTTACCCGTGGACATTTTTTCAAAGTGGTCATTATGTGCCTAACCTTCACCTTTCCTCTGGGACTATCAAGGACATAACTAGCTGAGCACAAATATCTTGTTACCAAAAAAAAAAAAAATTGTCAAAGTTACAGCCCTTGTAAATTACCAAGATAAAGTAATAAGTGTAATGGGCGCTGGACTTCTGGTAAGCTTAAATGCTGTTCTAATAAATGGCCACTACAATAATTGAAAGTTCTCCATGAAGTTTTCTGTTATTTTATTCTATTTCTCATATGATCACACATGAAGACCACTCTGAAAATTCTTGTTGATGTCTTCCAGTCATGGCTGTGGCTGGCAGTGCTCTGTACAATCCTGAGTCCTCATGAGGACTCAGGATTATAACTTATACTTATGAGTATAAGTTTCTCATACTGTTCTACAACAGGTTTAGACAATGTCCAAAAGTCTAGCGAAACATGGGCTCTGTTCTGATGAGTGATGTGCAGATGTGGAGCCAAAATGATGCTGGCTTTGTGGCAGCTGTCTAATTGTTCGTTTTAGCATGGAGACTAATTTCAAACCAGTGTTCTGCAAAGAACCCATCACTGACTGAATTTTTTGCATGTAGGTGGCTGGTAACAAATCACAGACCTGTTCTTTTATTTCAAAAGCAGCAGCTGGATGTTGTAGTAGGCTGGTGTCTATAAATCCCTCACCAACTCCAAAGAGGAGAGCAATTTTTCTAACAAACTAATTGTAGTTATCAGACTATCCAAGTTCTTTGACATGCATTTTGTGAGAGTTGTCTGCTCACTCTCCTCTTATTTTGTGATCTTAGCTGGTTTTTGTGGTGCTGAAAGATATGTTTCTGGTCATACCTTAATTCTTTACAAAAGAATACACATTCCATGTCCTGTTTTAAAAAAAAGCTTCCTCTCAAGTCCTCCTTCTTTAAAAAGGCATGTAAAGAACCAGAAGGTGGGTTACTGGGTTTAATTTGTGATGGTAGAGCCATTTAGTACACAATGTCCTTCTCTCTAGTAACTTATGAATTAACATTATAAGATAAAATGTCCCCAAAGGTGTCTGTATCCCAGTTTGCAAGGAGAACATACTCTGATCATACTCTGAACATATATAAAGTGAAGGGATCTCATATTAAAGGAGTAATGCTTGGAACATCTGAGAGCTCTTTAATGTTATTTACTCAGTGTTGGCTTGAAGCCAGTGACAGAAACCCTTCAAATACAACAGTGAAGAATTGGGCCCTGAGAGACATTGTAATAACAAATTACCTCTCTTTCCTCCTCAGTTATCTCCACTTGTGAGATGGGAATAGCCTGTTTGTCAGAGCACAGTTGTGAGATGTAATTCATTAATGCCTGTGAAATGGTTTGAGATCACTGGATTGAAGACTGTTCGAGTGTCAGGTATCATTAGCTCTCAAACAAAAACTGTTTTATATTGCTGCATCAGAAACTACTTGGACACTCTTGTTCCATACAAATAATGAGCAGTACATGAGTGACATTTTGTTTGGCTTAACAGGATAGTCTGTTCACAGTGCAGAAGGAAGGGTATGGGCTAGCACAGGGACGTTAGGGAGAGCTGGTAACACGCTGAGAAAAGTCACTCATCCCAGATACATTTTGATTCAAGAATTCAAAGAACCAGGAAAGAAAGAAAGTAAATGATAAAAAAGAGAAAGACAAGAAGATGTTGGTTGGGGCAGGAGGTAGGAGAGTGAGGTGGGAGGAAAGGAGGAAGGCAGGTAGAGCAGAGAAGATAATCTGGAAAAAAATTTGAACAGGAAAAACAGAAAAAGTTGTAAAAAGTGACTTTTCAATTAAAATGAAAAGGCAGTTGGATGTTTATTGCAAAAAAACACAACTTACAAAAACAAGGCTGTAATGCCATCTTGGGGTTTCTGGTGACATCTCAATCCAGCAGAGCTCTGCTCATTTGGTTTGTGAATGTCAACAGAAACCCCTTGATGCTATTGAGGCTCACAGTTGCTTCTTATTGATTCTGTATTATTTCAACAGTGGAAAAATAACACCTTTATTTTCACAGCCAAAGTATCTCACACTGTGATAGAAATGTACATGAGCTTATTGAATCTCATCTCTGTTCATTTCTAGCTAGCTTCCAACACCTAGGCAGTGTTATCACTGTGGGTTAGAGAGATACGTGTTCTTTTTTGGCTATCAAGTGAAAGATTATTTATCAAATATACCATAGGCCAAGTCTTTATTAGGCTAAGGGATAGAAAGTGTCCAGTTGTCTCCTGCTGTTTATTATTTTAAACTCACCTTGTCATTACAAATATTACCCCAAACAAGCCTCTTATTGATTCTTCTGATGTGTTGTATACATCTTTCTCATTTTTCACAGACAGGATAATCAAACTGGAATAAAACCTATTTTGTGAACTGAGTGAGAATATGCACGGGTTAGTAATGAGTTTGTAAAAACCATGTTGGAGCTTTGAGCCCAGCTCTGTAATATGTGAAAAGTCTTTCAATTTTGCTGAAAGAGAAGCAATTCAAAGGTGGCATCCCTGAGCAAGTAGTATGTTGTCTCTTGATTTCCAAAGAGTTCCAGCAAATAGGTGTGCTGGGTTGGGCTGAGATGGGGTTCATTTTCCCCTCAGTGCTGTACTTTGTGTCTGCAGAGGTGTTGATAACACACTGGTGTTTTGGCTGCTGCTGAGCAGTGCTCACATGGCATCAAAGCTGTCTCTCCAGTGTTTCCCCCCTCACTCAGGAAGCTGGTTGTGGGCAAGATCTTGGGAGGGGCTTTAGCCAGGACAGCTGACCCAAACTGACCAAAGGCTATTCCATAGTGTGTGATACCTGCTCAGATATAACAGCTAAGGAGAGAGTTAGAGTGGGGATCGGGTGAGAATTTGTTATTATGAGGTTTCCCTTCTGGGGCAACTGCTACACGTACTGAAGACCCTCTTCCTGGGAAATGGATGGACATAGCCTGCTGATGGGAAGCAGAGAATAATCCTTTTGTTTTAATTTGCTTCCCCATGTGCTCTGCTATTGTTTTTTAAACTACCTTTATTGTGACCCATGAGTTTTCTTCCATCTTATTTTGTCATGCTGAGGAGGGGAGAGGTAGAACAGTTTGGTGGGTGCTTGGCATCCAGCCAGGGTAAACCCACCATAATAGGAAACAAATCCATTGTAAAATGTACAGCCTGAACTATATAGTTCTGTATATACTATACTATCCTGTGCATGAGTCACAAAAATTTTATTAATTAATTGGAACTGAATAAATTTACTGTCTGTGTTGCCAGTGGAAAAGACTAGCAGTTAAGTTCTAGAAAATGGAAATGTTATTCTGCATATAATGCTCCTAAAACAGACATTCTTATCATTGAGAAATAATCACAACTTAAGAATTTTATAAGGTAATTTTATATTTCAGTAATCAAACTGAAATATTTTTGTGCCTCAGAAAATAATTTTGTCAGTTCACATACACCTAAGCCTTCTGTAACAGTTGTCTGCCTATCTAGCCTAAGCTAAAATCTCTTTAGTGCTGAGAATTCTACAACCTCCAGGTTGGACATGTGCATTTCTGTCCTTACAGCTGGAAAGCTTTTCCCAGTTTTGATTCATGGCTTCAGACTGAAATGGTTCTCGCTTGTTCTGCTTGTCACAGACATGTAGGAAACTGGCCACCACCCTAACTATAATATCTTTGTGCATTAGTGAAGATGTCAGCATAATCTTTTCTAAACATTATTACCAATCTTTCCTCATTGGTCATGTTTTCTAAATTGCTCTGATTTTTTGTTGTTTTTCTGTGGACTTTCTCTGTTGTCAATGTCACTTGTGAACAGTGATGCCAAAAACCAGCCATTAGTTCTCTTGCTGAGAGCTTGTACATACTGCATAGATGACCTCTGTTACACTACTCAGATTCTGCTGCTGAGACATCCCAGAATGGTGCTTTATGTTTTTCCCAGTTTCATCTCAGTGTTGGCCACATTCTGCCTTTAGTCTTCTCCATCCTGCACTGCTGCTGTCTGCCAGGTATTCTTTTTTGTACTTGTATATTTGACACTTGCTACCTAAGTAAAGAACATGTTTTTGGTACTAAACACAAAACACTCCTTGAACTGAGTGAGAATTTTGAATACAGAGGCACTACATGTTCTGGCTGAGGATATGGATCTGGTTTGGTGAATTGCCTTGAAACCTTCTCATTGCAGTAGAGGACTCCTATTATCAGTCTCAAACATGTGTATATTGCTTTACATTTGGGGGGGAAAAAACAACAAGCCAACAACTTGATTTCAGAATTTTAAAATTATGCTTTATTTTCTTTTTCTTAGCAATGAGCACTTTATTCTGTCTTTACCAAAACTTTATTGAAAACATCAAGAGTTACTTGAAGATACACTTGACCTGGAGTGAAGTATCAGGAGTTTTTAAACATTTAACTTATAGTGTATATTAGTATGAAACTAAGTTGAGCAGAACCCATTAATGTCACAGTGGTCGGTTACCAATGGAAATAAATAATTCATGATGAAGGGAATTAGTCTAATTAGCAGGCAGTTTGAGTCCTTTGATAAAACCCAGCTCTAATTCCGTGAAGGGCAGGAAGTGCTGTCATCAGTCAGCCCTGAAAAGATTAGCATCTATTATGAATGAGGTTAGACACCCTAGTGAAGTCATGTGTGTCCTGGAGACAAACTTAATATGTTCCAGAATGGGACACAGTTTGTCTCACCAACACATCATGATTCCTACTGGGCTATTGTATGTAATAACAAGCAAAGATCAGTGCTCCTTCCTATCATTCTCCCCTTGTCCATCATTCTGACAACTGTGCAAATACATTTTCCATGCAAAGCAGGGAATGTGCCCTGAATACTTGTAAAATTGCACGAGATGTCAAAGAAAATGTATTACCTTTTCTCAGCAACCTAAAACCAAACAAACCAAAATACCACTGCAGAAAGAAGTATAAAACATATCTGATAAATATATGGGGTGTAGAGGAAGGTGTATTAGTTTAGAAGTACATTGATTCCATTTGAAAGCATTATTGCCATCTGTCACAAGATGTGTCAATAAAGCTATAAACGTAGGTCTGTTTGATAGACAGGTTTTAAAATAACTGGTGATGCTATAAGGTTACACTATTGGATGGAGAGTAATATCCTGAAAAATTGCCTTAAATTCTGGAAGCATAGCCTCCCAAAAAAAGGGAAAAGCTTTTTTGTGTTCTGTATTTTCATTTAGAAATATTAGCTGCTTCATTTGAGGAGACTAGCTGTGAGCTGTGCAAGCTTCACAGTTTTGTGCTACATGCTGACGCAACATCAGCTGTGTTTCCATTTTTGCTTATGAGCCTTTTGAAATTATATGTTTCCGTTTTGCAATTTGATGCAATAATGAAGAAACTCCACATTTGTACGTTATTGTATTGCCTGTTTTTATTGTAGGAAATTAATTGCTTCTTTTATTTATGTTATTAAGGGGGGGAGAAAACAATTTTGCAGTATTTTATCATTTGCTGTAATAATTATCCTACTAGTAATACAACGGAAGACTTAGAAACAGTATATTATGTTCAAATGTCTGAACAGTACTTAATATGTTGACACTTGTGGCTGGGGAATGTTGGTCTTCAAGATATATTGAAAAAGGTAACAATAAGTGATTAATAATACCCTTGGCAAGCTTAAGATGATTTATAATACAGAAATGAAGAGGAAAGGAATAAGTGTAGTCAACACAAGAAATTATTTTCATAGAAGCAGAACAGCTTAGCAACTCTGCTGTGCAGATACTAATTGACAGTGAGGCACTGATATTGCAGAGAATGCCAGGATCAAGTGCTACACTAACTTCAAGTAGATTCCTGGGTGAAATTAAAAAATAGTGATCTTCTCTGTAGGGTTTCTTGCCCTGACTTCCTTGAAGAAGGAAGGTACAAAAAGTAGCCAATCTTTATTTGTTCATTTTTGTCTTGAATTCACTGACTAGTAAAAGAACAAAATTCAGTTGCATGAGCATTTTTGGGGTTTGATTCTTCGATTTCCATGTGCATCTTAAAAATTATCTACAGTGTGGGTGTGCTCTGGGCTGAGAAATGGGTTCATTCAGCTTACTGAAATGGATTTATTTATACATTATGTGTGAACGGGTGCATACAATAACCACCATTTTTATCCCTGTGTTGGTAGGGACATGCTTGGAAGCAGAAAATTTTTATGTTCTAGGAAACTTGGAGTATTAGGTACCAGTTTAGGAAAGTAACCACATGTGCCTTAAAGTCACATAAGACAACTGGAATAAACAGGCAGAAGAGTGTAAGAAAGAAAAATTATATTTTTGGGTTTCTTGAGGTCATTAAGTGGCCACCTAGCCTTGGCTATTGCAACAGAATACAGGAGCTTCTTGTTTAATTCACGGGTATATGTTAAGTCTTCCCTGGGGTTCGTAGACTGGCTGGTACACTTTTTTCAGGTTCAAAATGCTGCTGAGTGTTAACATAAGAATATACTGAAACATTATTTTTTCCATATATCCCCATAAACATCCATCCAGGTCTTACTTTGGTAGTATCCCCCAGACAGAGAAGTAGAGCAATGAATTTATTCTTCCAAAAGCTCTCCTGTCCTTTTGTGTCTTAGGTCTAAGGAAAGCTGAAGTGACTCAACCTAGATACTTTGATACTAGATCAGGTCACTATGGACTACTTTACTGCTGCTAAACCCAGCCCTCTCAGTAAATAAATCACAAGCAGCTACACAGCTCAGTGTATACCAGTATGTACAGCTCAGTTACACAGTATATACCCACTGAAGACAGATGCATACTCTGAGTGCTACCAGAGATAAATTCTTAATCTGCTGATTTTCCTTGAAAGAAACAGTACTTCATTCTTATTTTCTGATTACTCTGCTTTCAGTACCAAGAAAATGACACTGAAAAATGGACAATAGCATAGCATTTCTGATTTTTATACTGTACTTATTTTGCTATATTCCTGTGACAATATCCATGTTCTTATATGGATTCACTGTGTCAGTAAGGAAAACTTGGAAGTTTTCCCACAATATTTCCCATATCATGTGACAAAGAGAGCACATGCCTCAGCCAGCCATGTTGCTATGGATCTGCTGTTTCACATTTTACTGAAAAGATGAATTCTTCAAGACTTATATACTTAAAAAAACCAGAAAGCTAGCGAAAGATCTCTTTACAGAGTCACTCTTTATCTCGACAGCTGTCTCACCTGTCCCCTCATCAAGACATCCTTATGGGATATCACCCATTAATCAATTCTGCTCCTTCCTGCTATTTTGTTACTGGTGTTTACGTGTCATCCCGTGTCTCTATTGTCCTTATTGTTCTCACACCCTCCCACAACAGCCATACAGCAAGATACTGCAGCAAAGGACACATCAGCCACATTCACAACTAAACCTATGACATACTGAATCCTTTTCAAGGTGTAAAAAAGTCTGTGTAATAGCCCTATGTATTCTCAGCACTGATCATGTTTTTAATCTGTTCTTGCCGCATGTTTTATTCAGGGCCCTTGTCAAACATATCAGTGTGAACCATCTCTTTTGTAAGTAAAGGACTTTTTAGATCTTCTTGCAAACATTAACAAGAAGCTAAAATTGTTCTGATGAATGCAACATATTGGTGAAATGCTCATTCTCAGGTATGTCTTTGATTCATGATTCTTACAATATACTATGCTATCTAAACAAACAACTGTCCATTTTCCCCATCTCAGATCACCTTATGTTCTCCATTATCTCCTAAGAACATTAGATACTTGCCACTTCTACTGAACAGAAACATGAGCAGAAAAATGTATGGCCCTCAGTTTTGTAATTCACCATAAAGTTAAATTCTGGGGGTTTTATTCTGCTAGTAATGTACACTCAGGTGCAGCAGCTCTCACTGAAAAAAGCTTTTTCTGTATTTAGATCTACTAGATTATTTTTATAAGTCTTCTCCAACTAAAATATTCTATGCTAGAGTAATGAAGTATAGCAGGGAAAGAAAAAAATACACAAATTGAAGTAATGCCATATTACACACTGGTTTTATAACATTTATCGGCATCAAACCCACCAAAGTTTACTTTGAGTTAGAGAAACTGGATAGAAAGGGACTTCAGTAAATTTGCAGGAATTTTCATCAGAAAAATATTCAGTTTTCAGGGCATTGCTGAACATATAGCAGCATGACAGGCAGGAGAAGGAAGGGACTATGGGGGTTAATATTGCAGCAACACCGATAAAACTGGAATGTGAAGTCAGTAGCATACACTGAAGGAGCTATCCTGAGCCCCATTATAAAGAAGCTGGACCTTGAGATAGGTAGAAAAGTGATTAGGCAGCTGAGTCTTTGAAAAATTACTGGGAAATAATACTTGTGCATTACAGGCAAGTGAACTTTTCACTGTCTTAGTTCTAGCTGGTTGTACTTTTTATCATATCCTGTCTGTCATCCATGGGTTTGCAGGTGAAAAATGCAGTTCATACTCCAACTCTCTGTGTGAACCCAATCCAGAGGAACATTCTGGGACCATTTCCTGTGTTTTGGACAGAATAGAAGCCCTGGTTAAATGAAGAGAGAAATGTAGCCACCCCTTATGACCCAAGAGGAGGAAACAGATTTGTCTTCAGTTTTACAGCCTAAGATATTCGTATGTCAAGTTTGCAGTCCTGATCAATGGGAGAGTCTTGCTCATCCATCAAGGTGAAGTCTGATGTAAGTAGCCACAGTAAATTAAACTCTTATGAAAAGGTTTGACTAAAATAATATTTTATATTTATTTGTAGATGACTCACTTTCTGGTTTTTTTTCATTTTTTTCACCTCTTTTCCTGACAATGCCTCAGGCCCTGTTATCTGCTGCTGCCTTTCTGCAGACTCACAGCATCACCTGGAACCTGCTGAGAGTGCCATCAAAAGAAGGAGCAGTGAGAACCCACTGGTGAGATGCTCTCAAATATCAGGGGATATTTGAGATTTGGGATTTCCATCAAGAAATGAAAGAATAGGAATCAGGGCCTGCAGTTGAACTCAAATCCTGCATGACTCATATGTGCAGCCTCGCTTATGAAGAGCACATTTCAGTGTTATGACAGAATTGTTTGTTGAGTTTGTCTCCAAACTGAGTAGCATTGTGACCTTCACCTCTAGTACAAATTATATGAATGAAAAATGTGTTTTACCAATGCATCAAAAATTTGAAGCTAACAAACCTCTGAGCAGCGTACTGTAACTTCTGTTCTATAATTAAACCAGAACCCCTCTCCTGGACAGGTTCACTCAGCTTTGCCTTTCTTTGAGTAATACACCTTCAGACCAGTATTGTTTTGATGTATTACAATGATAGACTGAAGAGTTCATGTAATATATCATGACAGGCAGCAGTTGCTGGACGCTAAGGATTGAGAGACTGAGCCAGCTGTTTTTCTGATGTGTTCTTGTAATGCATCACCAGCTGAGGGAAACTGATAATGTATTACTTCAAAATGACACCACCCAGAAAAGGAAGAGTCCAGAGGTGCAGATTCTGTATAATGAGGCATTCAAAGTATGAAATGGGGCTGCAAACTCCTGGAACAGGATGTTGGTAATAAATCAGCTTTCTATGGTAGAAACACATTAGCTATGAGGCTACACAGCTACACACTGCTGTCTGATTTCCAGTGCCTCTATGTGGTGCTGGTTTTGTGCAGAGCAAAGGTAACCCTAGCAGCAGTTTTACCTTCACTCTTCTTACAACTAAACACTTCACAAGCCAAGCAACTTAGAACAGGGGATAGGGCAGAATTATATAGGCTCAATGCATTCAAATATCTGGGATTCCTCCTCATCCCAGGGTACTGTCAGAACTACTCGGATGCTACTCTTTTAGTGAACTAAGCTCATCCATGGCAATGGCACAGACAAGAACGGCCTTTTTTGGAGGAGTATTGCATCCTAAAGGGACAGAATGGGCTGGCCCAGAGCACTGCAGTGGTGATTGACTTTTTCTGCAGATTGACTGAAGGCAAGAAATGTTCTTTTGGCCATCTCTTCATCCCTTCTTTGTTTATCTTTCACCTGCCACAAACACACAAAGAGTCAGGCCAAACAGTCATTGACCCCAATTTATTGGAACAGATAGCAATTCTGAACATTTGCCTACAAAACTTTATCTCTTTGATGAAGCAAAGTGTGTATGTGTAAAAGTATTTCCTCTGAATTTATTTTTAACCCTAGACTAACCATGGGAAAACAGAAAAACTGGAAGATAATATTTTAAAATCCTGAGTTACATCTCTATGGTAGCTCGTTTACATGCTCTTGTTTGTTAAATGCAATACTGTTTATAATTTTGCATATATAAGCAGCATTATATTTTTGGCAAACCCTTGAAAATAAATAGGTCCTACACTCAAATTTTACTTTTTATTTACTGATGTTTTGTACTGCAAATAAAAAGTAATTCTATTTTATTAACAATAAGTACACTTTTCTGCCCATAGTCAATTATCCTAAATCATGACTATAAGACATTAAATATGGTCTTGTGACATGTGATTCTAAGTCAAAAAGATTCCAGTCTCATATATAGAGATGTCCATACTCACAGAACTTTGTAAGCTCAGATATGATCAGGGATTTTTGAAGAGGAGCCTTGTCTGGCAGACTCCATACAGGGTTGGGTAGAGATTGTGTGCTCATGTCTGATCCATCTACTTCAGCTGCTCTCTTCATCTTTGGTACTCCAGGGAGCTGGGGGTTTTCCACCCCTGCCTGCCATTCATCTCAAAGCCAGTGCTTAGCACTTTGCAAGGACGAGTTCTGCAAAATCATATCTGCAATTCCTGCAGTTCTAGGTACAAAATAGATTATCGGTGCAAAATTCCAAGTGCAAAAGATCTCAATAACCTACCAAAGATTTCTTAGATTGAAAAAAAAAAACAACAAAAACCAAGAATTTTCTGTGCTTGCTTCTTCAGACTACCTTGTTTCATTCCCAAGATTATATACATGATTGGCCGTCAATATCGAAGCACCACAGAAACATTTCGCTCCGTCTTGATTGCTTTTATTTTATTTGTATTTCATTTCTATATTTAAAGTATTTTTGCTTTATTTTAAAATATTCTGGCTAGGGAGAAAAGATTATATATCAGGAGTTAGGTTTGCAAGGGACTAGTGGAGAATGTCAGGTGTATGTTCCCTCTGTGACAACATTTTGTCACATTTAAGTAATGATTATTAATATCTCCTTGAAATAGACTTTATGGAAACTGCAGTTCTGAACATGCAATCAGCTTATTTATGGCCTAACAAGTGTTTCCCTGAGCCAGCAGCTGACTGGCATTTGATCATTTTTGTAAAACACACCTTATCTGCTACTGTTAGACACTAAGATGGCACTTTCTCTTAGTTTTTGGCACACAAGAAGCATCTCTACAATCTACAATCACAAAACTTGCATTTAGCTCTCCTCAAAAACTTGGACAATATGACAGGTTCCTAATCCAAATAATTGTTTGAGATTATTACAATGATAATTATTGTAGTGATAATAACACATTATTTCAGCTGACAATACATTAGTTCCATGGGGAGATAAACTGCAAGGCCAATGGATTTATCTTGATATCAAAATGGATTACTATTAACTATAATGGTAATTTTTCCATCCATGCACAAAGAAATTTCCTATTGAGTTCATTGTCTTTTGACTGAATGCTGGTGTGAATTTTGTATACATTTATCTAACAAGACTGGATTCTGCACTAGTACAATATTGATACTGTTGTTCTGTATTGTCTGGACAAGCTCCAAAAGCCTATAGCTTTACTTGGCACTTAAAGCACAGGATTTCTGTATTAAAAGGCCTCTTAAAAATAATGAAATGCAAGACAAATTACCAATTATAGCAACTGTGAATTTATCAGGATTTTTCAGGGCAGATTTTTAGATGAGAACAACAAACCTTAACCTTAACTACAGCTTCCTGTACGTAGCAGCATGGAAGAGATGGCTTTACTTCCACGCTTCCACCATAAAGCCATAGCTTTTGCTCTACCTGTGATACAAGCTTTGAACATTGTTGTTCCAGCTCCTTATTATGATTTTGGGCTGTAGCAACTAACATATTTTGTCCCTGTTTTTTTTATTCTCAGTCTGAAAAGTATACAAGGATATTTGATCTAGAGAATGATTTTCCCAGCAATTATGTTTCTGTAGGAGGACAAACATACAGAAATGTATTGTCAAAAATCTACAGACCAAGAGACTTTAAAGAGATTTGGATCAGAACCCGAGTCAGCACTTAATGCTAATATACCAAAACTATTATAATTAATAGTTAAAAATCTATACTTGTTTTGTTTAGTTCATCTGGTCCATTCCTCCCCTATATATTTATCATTATGCTGTACTGGCTTTCTTATTTTGTCTTTAAAAAAATTAATTAATCCAGGTCAAATATATTATAAAATTCTTTGGAAATTTTGAAAATTGTCATGGACATTTATTTGCTAAAAAATACATTTGACACCATAAGACTGACATTAATATGCAAATCAGTGGACTATAAAATTCATTTTCATGCCTCCAGGGCAGTATTTTTATAAATACAGAAACATAATCATGCATCCTCCAGAGAACTAAAAATAATTATACAAATTTACAACAAAGCCCAAGGCAGTGTCTCCCTTTAACTGTCTGGTTTTAATATCATTTAAATCTTGTTAAAACTTAATTACCAATTCTCTTCCGTAATTTAGGTGGAAGAGCTGAGGTCTAAGCTTGCTGTTTGAGAGAGAGAACTTCATCTGAGAAACAAAGACACCAAGGCGCAGATTGACAAAATGAGATAGTACACAGAAAAGCTTGGTAAAGGAAAAGTCATCACAGATATCAATGAAGCACAGAACTTGTATTTGTCTATTAACATTGTCCTAGTTTAACTCAGGTCCACAATTAAGTTCTATACAGCCACTCACCCATCCCCTTCCCTCCACTCCTGCCTCCCCATGGCAGAACAGGGAGGGGAATCAGAAAAAAGGTAAAACCTGTGGGTTGAGGTAAGAATAGTTTAATAATTTAAATACTTTAAAATGTAACAATAAAAAGGAAAAAGACAGAGGAAAAACCCCAAGAAATGCAAGTGATGCCCCATACACTGGCTCCCCACCTTCTGAAACCCAGCCCATCTCCAGCAGTGATCAGGCCCTCACATCCAACTCCCCCTGTTTATTCACTGTCCGTGACATTCTGTGCCGTGGGATATCCCTTTGACCAGTTCAGGTCACCTGCCCTGGCCATGCCCCACAGCTCCTTATGCAGCTCCTCTCTGGCAGAGCATGAGACACCGAAAAGTCCTTGACTTAGGGTAAGCATTACTTAGCAACCAAAACATCAGTGTGTTGTCAACAAGAATTCTATAGTAAATCCAAAACACACTGCTGTACCAGCTGCTAGTAAGAAAATTAACTCTGTCCCAGCCAAACCCAGGGCAAACATCCACATAAAATGGAACTGAGCTGATGCCTTGTGTGACAGAAATACAAATAGGCTGGAGTATATATAAACCTCCATAATACAATATTTACATCTACGTACACATACTTATATATAGGTGGTGATTTATTCATTAATGCTGGAGTAGCTCGAGCTGTATCTACCTGGGAGGGGAGTTGCAGGATCAGTGCTTTCATCCTCTTAGTTCTGTTTTCTGGGAGATGATGACTGCTCAGAACAGATGTAAAAGTGAATATCTCCAAATTCAAAGCCAGCCTGGCTACAGGCTTTAGGTGATATTTGGAGTAGACACATTTTATCAGGAATTTCTGCTCTATGAATACCTGTGGATATATGTTTATTTTCTAAGGCTGCACTTCAGAGCAAGATAATCTGCTCTGTTCCTTCATGACTGATAGAAGAGGTCACAAAGGCAAGTCTGCCTCTGTATCAGAGACATGAGGTCAGGGACAGGGCCTCAACTTTGTACCCCAAATAAAGCTAAAGGTAAGCAATTTGAAAGTAACATTGTACTAACGAAGCCTGTTTCTTTGGACTAATTTACAGAAGAATCTACACCATCAATATCTACTCTCTTTACATTAAAGGTAAAGCAGAGAATAGAGCATACTGCTTCTCTGTGCTGTGGTGCTGTGTCCCCTCACTCCTTTCCCCC
The DNA here is from genome assembly GCF_030490865.1 of Poecile atricapillus. NCBI lineage: Eukaryota > Metazoa > Chordata > Aves > Passeriformes > Paridae > Poecile > Poecile atricapillus. Next base: position 20,932,337 of record NC_081253.1, on the reverse strand, counting down.
AACTCTACCTTTGCTGCCAAAAAAGATGAGGAATCTTGAAAACAGTGCATTCTTGATTTCCTCCCTCAGTGGTACATATCCCATCAACACAGAGACTGCTGCCCCAGGTCTATTCTTTGTGCCGTGTTTGCCAGCCACTGTTTAGTAACAAGTGTCACTGTCTGCTCCCCTGCTTTGAACTGGAACACATTCCTGTTAGCCCTCACATCCAACTGAAAGCAGCTCTGTATTGATTTAATTCACCCTTTTTAGTATGACCATAGTCACAATGAGGGATGTGCATCCAAACTTCCAGCTTTTGCACAATTGCCACTGGGCAGAAATTCAAGTGATTTGGCACAGCATCTGGTTGGGAATCAATTCCCATTGGTTCATCTGTCCAGTGCATGCCTAGCCTTTGATTGAAGTGCCAGGCATTTGTTAGCAGTCCTGATGCCAGTATTGACAGCCATCCTCATAGCACGGCTCTGTCCTTTAGGGCTGCATGTTCACAGGGTGTTAATGGAAGTGAGAAATGCAAAATATTAGAGAAGCCAGAATGTGATGGATTTCACATACCGGCATCATTGCATTAACAAGTAACCTGTTCATTTACAGAAATACATAAAATCATCCTATTTGTGATGGACACTTTGTATGCCTCAGTTTTCCCTAGAAGGAAGATACTTGCACTTTAACACATCAGAATTATTTTTTTATTTAACTGCACAGACTACTCAAAAATCTTTCATATAGAAAAGGTATCCTTCAGAGCTAGAAGTATGGCCTATTTAATAAGTCTTTAATAAATAACATTTAATAGGACATTTAAATCAAGTGTTAAATAGGCTGTCATTTGCACCTGTGTGAGTTTGAGGAGTTTCCTGAGTTGGACTAGGTTGTAAATATGTTGGTTGCACTGGGCTCTGAATCCATCATTTCTAATGATTTTTTGCCATGCTGCATGACTGCAATGGGTGTGAAAATGGAAGTGTGATATTTTCCAGTTTGTTGCTAGTCAGGCAAAAGTTAGAAACAGCAAGAGTCTGAAGATGACCTTACTAAATCTGACTATGCTCTTAATGCAGAAAATGCTGCTTTAAATATTTTAAATACAGTAATGTGTCTCTCTTTCTTGCTCTCTGGTAGAATTACCAGATTTTTTTTTGCCTCACTTGGAAGTTCTGGATCTATAGTTCTTACAACTGAGCTTTGTAATCTTGTCAGCTTTTAGGTAAACCTGGCGGACTTGGGAACTTTTCTGAACCTGCTCAAGCTATAACCAGTAAGATACAACACTGTGGAACCTTGGGTCTGTCTCCGTGGGGGAAAGTCCAGAGGACTGAGGCTGGGAAATCTCAAATATATATGGGGAGAAGGTAACTGAAAAAAATGTTGTGAGCACATTTAAGAAATGTGATTTATTTGAACAGTCCAACTAAATGGGGTTTTATTGCTAGACATAGGTTTTCTAGTGCTATTTCAAGAAAATATCAAAGATCACAAAAATAGCAGGATTTTGTCAAATTCAGAAATTGCTCCCAAGTGAATTGCAAGCACCTTTACCATCTTACTTCTGCAAAATGTGACATATTTAAATATTGCCAAAGAATACACTTCTTAAATGTCAGTATGTTTTTAGGAAGTATAAAGGCTCCAAGATGTGTGTCAAAAAAACAGATTCCTCAGATGGGTGCCAAAGAAAATCTTTTTCCAAAGAAGCTTCAGAAATTTCAGTCTAATGTGTACTATTAATGTGATGCTGTGACAGCTCTTAAGAGAGCTGTCATTATCAGGCTTGTTTGGACTGGACTGTGTCAGGCAACCACAGGCTGAGAACTCAGTGCTCAGCCTTACTTGCTCTAATGTACCTTAAGTAGGCATTCTTAGAGAAACCAGTGCCTACCCAACAGTGTACCCTGTTCTTGCCATACCTTGGAGGCCTGCAATTCCAAATAATGCCCATATGTGCAAAGGGAAAAAAGCTCCTGTTTGCTTTGTTTGAGGCTTGGGAAATACTAATTCTTATAATTCATCTGAGCAGCTGGTGACAGCCATGCTGAAATGCCAAAGAGGTAAGCAGTGGGAGGTTTACAGCATGTTAACATTGCCTCATCTCCTTTGTGCTGAATTCCTCTGTAGCACATCCTGTCCATTTGTCACCAAGAAATAAGATATAGTGACCAAGAGAAAGTTGCTTCAAGTGAAGGATTAATTTCATATCGCATAAGAAAGATGGCTATTGATACTGCATGCAGGAACACTTATCATGCTGATGAATTTCATGTACCTGATAGTGTCAGGCACCAAAGATTCGGTTTTAACACAGCCTTCCTCACAGCTTTTTCAAGTTCTGAGGCTCAGTTAAGCACCAGCACATTTTAAAGTTGAAGCCTTGCTCAGTAAGGTGGCATGGGTAGATTGAAGCCTACCTATTCAGCATAAAGTTCCAATTCTCACTCTTTAATAGCTCTGATGAGATAGAGAATAGAGAATAAAGTTTCAAAGCCTCTCAGTTGCTATATATCAATAGCTTCTAGTTATGGAGAGAAAAATACTTTTTTTCATTAATGTTAAATAGATCTTTAACATATAGATACTAAATTTTCTAGAAGATAAAACATTTCCTTTGTGCCCCACATCCCTGAAAGGGAACATGCAAACATTTTCAAAAGCTTTCAGGGGAGATAAAATATTGTGGATTTCTTTTCTAACTGCCAGGAGTAGTGTAACTGCACAAGCCCTACCCATGGGTTTGGCTGAGAACAAGGCAGGATGACGCACTGGATGCCTTCAGGTGGGTGAAGTTACAGTTTCTGCGAGTGGTGTTGTGACAGTTCCCAGCAGCAATACTGCAATCACAGCCTAGCAGACTTTCAGTGTCAGGGCTGTGTTTCAGCCTCCAGTCTCTGCTCTCTTCTCCAGCTCTGCACTGCCTAGCCCAGGTTATCTAAACTTAAATGATTGAAAAGTATAGATAGAAAGAGTTCAAAACACATCAGGAAAAAAACACAGTTCCCATCATATTTGCAAAATTTCTGATTCTGTTCTGGTTTAGGATATAAACATACTAACTCTGTCTCTTTAATTTGATGCTGCTGTAAAGGACAGGGGAATTACAAAACTGTGCTAGACAACTCTGAGGTGGATACTAATATATACTTCATGGATTTCTCTGTCTTCCTTGGGGCAATGGAAAATCAAAGGCTTGTGACATTGGTCCTTAGTGCTCCAGGAGTTTTTGAGAGTGGGGGCAACACATTTAGGTTTCAACATATCCAGATGTCACTATTCTTTGAGAATATAACCTCAGTCTTCAATTAAAAGGAGTGACTGGAAAATTGTTGGTAGCCACACAAAGTAACAAATTAAAAAGTAAAATAATCAACAGTCATAGCTGACCATAAAACTGCTGAATGCCCCAAAAAAGTATGTGGTTTCAGCTGTCTATCTTCCTGCATGCTTTAAGGTAGTGTCAGTGCAGTGTTGCACACATATTTTTCTGCAGAAGTCCCATGGAGGAATACAAAGCAAATCAGAAACTCCTGTGTATGAAGATCGTATCTTGACTACTGCACAGGTGGAGTTTTAGTTTATCCCAAGTTATTGCTCACAAATAGTTTAGCAATCCATTCTATCCTAGGTATTATTCATGCCACTACTTGAAAGACTGATCTATTGATCAATGAAGAAAATAATACAAATCAAGTTGTTGCTTAAAATTCAGTTAATGATTGACCCACTGGAGTTAATACCTCATTTAGATTAAACATTGAAAAGTTATGCTTCTGTAAAATAATGTATTAAAAATAATTTTGTCATTTTGATTTCTTACTGATCAATTTCTCAAAAACAGTAGTCCCTGGTGAATAACAAAAATTAATTACTGCAAGTTTTAAGTGGAGTTCATGTTAGTAAATCAGTCATTAGTCCAACTAATTACTGTTTGTGTCGAGAGATTATTTCTCAGATCCTGAAACAACCAGAATATCTCCAGGATCACAGACATTTAAAACAGTGATTGCAAAATACATTATTGAGATGTAAAATATCTGCCTAGTTTGCATGTAGAGTGAAAATTTTCTGTTATCTTTTCTCTGTTGAGGCTGTTGTTAGTAAATTGCTAGATTACTAAGAAGACTTGTGATCACAGAACAAGCCTGCATTTTTTTGCTTTGTAACAAAAATTTAAAATAATGAAATATGTGACTAAATTTTGCTTTCTTTGTGTGTAAAGTCACTTATTTAATTTTCCCCACACTAATACAATTTTTAGATTTTACTAGATAAACTCGAGGATACTGTGTTTATGTAAGGGAGACAGGGAAAAAGAGTTGGAGACAATATATTAGTAAAGAAAGACTTTTATTTGAAGGTAACAATAAGCTTCAGTAAAGGGAAGGTTTGGAAAGAAGAGCAAATTCAGTGTCAAGAGAAATATCCAAACTAATAATTAAAATATTTATGAAAACCAGTTCTGAATAACCTTTTACCATTTCTGGTACTGACTCATGATTTATCAAGCTGGCTTTTTGGACCATATTGAAATTTCCACAAGCTTTGAATTTTGGTACCTGATTACTTTCTCCACACACCGTTTCCTTTTTTTTTTTTCTTTAGGTAGATGGATTTCTGTAAAATTATATTAATTTTGATAAGGAATACATTTCTGCAGTTATTGTTAAAACTGTAAAAGAAGATTGTCTCCGTGACCCAGAGTTCAACTCAAAATTTTTGCAAGAAAATTTCAGTGGCTGCTGCACACAGTGCTTGAGTTAACATCATTAGGGTCCTGGAGCAGGTAGGAGTTAAACCTCTGTAAATTTCTTCAGCTCAAAATTTTAAGACTTCTTTCAGCTCTTCTTTTGCTATTGCAAAGAACTCACTTCACAGTTAGAGCCATTAAAAAATAGTAGAGAAAAAATATTTTGAATGTCATTAATAACTGTGAGAATGGGTTGTGTATCATGGCCGAGCTTCATTTGGAGGCTTCCAAAAATAGCTCAGCAGAAGAGTCTTTGCACAGAGACCCGAAAGATCTGAATTTAATCCTGGTTCCCTCACTGATCTGCAGGGTGACCTTGGGCAATCTGTGTGCCATTTTCCTTCTTGCTAAAATGAAAATAATAATACTTATTGCCTTTGCAAAGCACTTCTGGAGTAAAGCATATGAATCGATAACATCTTCTCCTTAAGTATGTGAAATAGCAGAGGAAACTCTTCCCACTTGCATTAGTGTGCTTTTAGCATTTAGAAATGTGAAATTATAAAGATTATTACATAGGAGGGACAAGCCCAGAGGTGTTCCCCTAATCAATAAGTTGCCAGCTGGAATGCAAAGGAAAGCAAGGTAATGTACCATTTAGTGTAACAAAGAAGAAAATATATGCTTTCAATGTGAGTATGGCAGCTACCAGTGCAGACATACTGTATTATCTTGCAGTTGAACAGTATAAAACATACAAACAGTTTGAAATCCCTACACTAGTTTTCAAGACTCCCAGTTCTCCTGGAGAGATCTGTCAGTTTAGATAGAAGGGAAAAACTAGACTTAAGTGCTCTGACCACGTGTGTGTGCCTTGTTCTGCATGTGGGGACTTGCTTCCCCCTGGAATGCTGTTTTGCTTTCCCCCAGGAGATCACCAGCACAAGCTCTTGGCACAGTGTGCTTAGCAAGAATGACAGCAAACACGTTTTTTCACTTGTGTCCATAGGCTTGTTGACCTGCAGAGCCTTTTTGTGGTCCATGAAGATGGATTCCTTGAGCTTGAGTACTCATACATTATGTTAATAATTGTATATAATTGTATATATATTGCTCAGTATTTTATATCAGGCACTATACAAGTCCAGTGTCATCTACTGTGCAGCCTAGGTGAGCCCTGGCAGTAATTAAAGTATTTTAAACCATCTGCTTAATTGCAAAAAAAAATACACTGATGAGCTTGCACTGTTTGAATGATCTTCAGGAAACTATTAGGCTAAAGCAATTCCCTCTTGGCAATGTTTAACTAATTCACAATGTTTGTTCTGTGAATTACAGTTGGTCTTTACACCATTTGTTAGTCTTGTAGCAGAGCCCTGCTTGCTGCTACTGAGCCAGAGATTCCTCCTGTTCTCCTTCACTCTGCTTCCTCATCTCTGCCTGTCAAGCTCTTCATTGAAGTGGAGACTGGGAGCAGAGCATGAGAGAAGCTGGGCAGTGAAATCCAGCCCTCTCCCTTCCCAGCCGTGCTTGGAGCCTTGACCCTGAGAAGAAGAATCCCTGTGCCAGCTGCTGCCTGCGCACTCTGGCTCTGTGCCAAGCATCCCTCACTGCTCGCTCGGGCACCTGCCGGGGGGAGCAGGGCGCTGCTGGGGCAGGGTATCCAAGCTGCACTTGAGCTTCCTCAAGCAGCTCCTCAGCTGGAGCCTCTGCTCAGCCCTGGCTGAGTCCCTGTAGCAGAGCACGGCATTTCCACGTGCTCTCAGCGGCGGCAGCAGGGAATGGAGCCACGCTGCAAGGTCGCCCTCCCAGAGAAATAGGAGGGGCTCCCAGGCCCAGGTGCCTCAGGAGCCGTTCAGAAGGGGTGGGTGAACAGAGACAGTGGTCTGACATCGTCACCTTGGGGAACTTGCCCTTAGGGCTGCTGTGAAGGCATGGCATATGGCATGGCATGGCATCTGCACATCCCAGCTCCTCCGAAATGGGGAGTCCCCAGCTGCCTGCAGCTCTGGGCTCTGCAGGCACAGGAGACAGTGTTGGCCATTCCTGCTGCACGCCTGGCTCAATCATCCCTCTGCCTCCCAGCCAGGAAAAAGGTACTGGAGACACAGGAGAGAAGGCTACTGAAGACATAGATAAGAACCGTAGGCTAGCAGGCCTGCTTCAATTTTCATTAAAGTAAATTAAAGTAATCCTTCCATAAGCATAGGAGTCAACCCATCCAGAAGATTGTTTGAGTATTCCATCCCTGCCACGTGGGCAAGAGTCAGTGGGTAGTTTGTCCTGAGATCAAGCCCCACCCTTTCTATTCAGAAATCCCCCTTACTGTTTAATTAAACTGCCTGAATGTCTCCCAAAAGCCACCATGTAAGTATCTAACAGTCTGGATTACAAATATTAGGATAGTATGGGGTAAAACCATTAGATTACCTCAGCATAAACTGAAATAAAATTGTAATGTTTATACATTTTACTTGATATATATGCAAAAAAGAAAATTTGCTGTTGGGTGTGGTATAATGTTTATGATTAAATGCTTTATTCATACTTGTATGTCAATCTATTAGTGTGCTGTTAATTCAAATGTTACTATGATGTATTCTACCGCTGTTAGCACATTTATCACAGGTAGATGTGAAACTTAGACAGAGGTGTACATTCTCATTAATGATGAGCAGCCTATTCATCTTACTAGAGTGTAATTAATGTTAGTTACAATACTTAATTTTTCACTGTTTGTCATGGTGCATATTTAGCATTTCTTCTGTCCTTTATCAATCTGCTATCCTATCACATGAGCACATCAAAAAGATATATGTAAGTATCTGACCTGTTTTGATGCCTAATTTTTATACTTTTCCAAGAACTGGAATATTTTTAGTCTTATCATATAGGCGACACAGTTAGCTAAAAAACAGACTGTAAAGTGTTGTCCATACTTTGGGGTTTGGGTTAACTTCATTTGCAATAATAGTATAAAAATCAGGTAATGAAGTAAAGCAGGGCACACCATGAAGACACAGGTACTACTTGCTGTAGTATTGTGCTGTGCTTATGTGGGGCTGTAGTGGTGCCAGTTGTTCTCCTGGATTTTCCATTACATGTTTTTTGTACTCCTAGGCTGTTAGTGCTAGTTAAATATGTTGTGTGGGTAATACAGCTCCAAAACCAACAGAAGCATGGAGTATCTGAAAAGTGCACGTTATTCCATAAATAAGTGCTACAACAGCTCGTTGTTATACTTCAGCAGCATTGCTTTGTCAATAACGTTGTTAGCAGTACAGAGCCAAACTACAGTCCCATGTGCAGTGGTGCAAGAGGGGAAGAAGTTATGGCTAATGTGTCACACAGCAGGTGGGAAACAAGTCCTGCAGAGGTGGGTAAAATGGACTGAGCACTGAACACATTCTTGGATTTTCTCCCCAGCCTAGCGGTAAATCCAGCTGAGCTGAAATCCTAGGATAAGTCCATACTTTTGTATTGGTCCAGAAAAAATACAATCACCTTAGCTGAAACCTGGGCATCAAAGCATTTCTATTTCTTGATCATCCATAATTCCCATTAATCTGGATTGAAAGACAACTGAACTTTCCATTAATTATTGCTGAATGAAATTTCTTGGGAAAAATATTTGAGTTGGGTCAACTGAATGCGTAAGGTGCAGAATGGACTTGGGATGTATTTTCTCAAAATTTCAAGGAACTGTCTCTGAAAGAAAGCACATAAATTCCTATTTGTTAGTCTCTTAATTGGTGGATATTACACTTCTAATATATTAGGAATTAGCTGGTTTTTTCTGTGAAATTACTTCTTTTGTAAACCACTGTTCATGCCAGATATGAAGCTGATCAAATATCCAACATAATGACATCCATCTTAAAATTTCATTTAAACCATCAAGGGCTTGCAGAAAAACATAAATTGACTAGAAAATCCTTAAAATAATTAATTCGTATGCCTTGGATTAATCATAATTTCCTTTTGACCCACCACAACTGAGGTATAAGGGAATGAAACACAGGAATGTAACATATTTCAGTATGAAAATTCAATTTAGACACAATTACAAGTAGGTTTAATTGTAATTTAGTAGTAAATTAAGAATAGATACCCCAAACTAGGTTTAGGCATTTTAAACAAAATGATAGTTGAAGGTGTTCCATAGTGATTTAAGTATAATAAGAACCTGTAATGGGAACAGAACTGAGTAGGTTTTTTTCCCATGCTACCAAAGCAATGCCTTATAACAATGACTTATATTTCTATGACTGCACCAAAATCTTTTTACTTAAAAAAACCCTTTCCTTTGAATTTTCTATGGCAAAAAGACCAAAAAGTTTTCCATCAAATAACAAAATTCCCTAAAATAATAGACTCTGACATTCTCTTTCTCCCCACTTATGCTCAGCCCTGACTCATTTGAATAGAGGGAAATGCTAAAATTAAAATGTCTCTTTTTAACAGATAAAGATTAAATACAAAGAAACTATGAAGTTGCCTTTAACCTTCATGGCATTACAAAGCTAGGTATAACAACAAGCTGTAAAACACACCAAAAAGATGAGCATTTCACTCCATTTTGATTTGACCATTTTGCTTTCAAAAGGAATTTATAAAACCACCCAGGAACAATGAACATTTGAACTCAAAATGGTGCAGGTTTATTTTTACTCCAAAAGAAGAAGTCTCAATAGAGATATTGATTTTCTAGCATTCATCCAATATTGCACAGAAAATGGACCTGACCTTGCAATCCCTAGTGGAGACATGGAAGCAGTCATTACAGTCATGGTTCCCATTGATTTTAGTGGGATTACTTGCATAAGTAAGGGTTTTCAGGATGTGACCTGGTGTCCCGTTAGCAGTAAGACCAAGAGTACATGGGTGTCAGTCCCACTCCATTCAGCAGGATGCAGTTTGCCTTCCTGTCCTATATTCATCGTATGGTTTTATTCCTTCCTATTTATTCTACATACTTTTTGTTTTCTGTCCCACAGAGCCTCATCATTCTGTGAAAAGTACCAGTCCTCCTGTCTGCCTCAGTGTTTTTTTCACTGTATCTTCAGATGTCATTTTGAGCTGAGAGTTGATGCTTGCACTTACAGATCTTCCTTCCCTTGGTTCCGTTGTCTATGATAAAAAAAATACTTTGTACTAGGCATTACTTTCACTGTATTTTCTTAATCTCTGGGACCAAAGGAGAAGGAGACATTATTGTACTTTGCAAAGTAAACACAGAGTAGTAGAAAGGTAAAAAACTCAAAGAGATTGATTTTTTTTCTTAACTCTCATAACCTCAAGAGGTTTCTTGTGCCCCATGTCTCCTACAGGAATGCTACTCCAGAACGTCACTGCTCAGATGGATAGAAACCTCAATCGTGACTTTAACTACACCACCAACATATCATTCAGGTTTGTTCTTGTGACAAGCTTGTCTTTTACCTCAAAAGGTTCTTTTCCTTCTTCAGTATTTCCTCACTAATGTAACTATGATACATCTTTTTGCTTCATTAATTGTGAGCAAGGTGCAGGAGAGGTGTGCAAGAAACAGGAAGACTACATGTTTGTACGGCACCATGCACAATTGTCCAGTCATGGTTCAGGGCTCCATAGGCTGACTTTGTTTCAGCAGTGAATAATAATGACCCTCCAGAACACACTGCATGCTTTATTCCAGATGGACACCATTAATTCCTTCAATTTTCATTGAGATGCAGAGCTTTAGAAAAAGAATACTAGCAATTGGTTATTTTTATCACTGGTATTTTCAAAGAAATGAAGAAATGAAATGTACAGTATATTTCAGTTTGCAATGATCATTCTGTTGTTCCATTTGCAATGGAAATGAGCATATAACATATTCATGTGTACAGATAAGGAAAATGACAAACATTAACATCCCTTGCTCTATTCATTTATAATATTCAGTTAAAAAAAAAATCCTTCCATTCCATAGTTTTTAGTTTTGTTTCTGTAGCACAATGCAAAACAACAAAAAGAGAGAATTAATGGATAAAATACATTTAATTACTTTCTAAGCTAGTTTCCTGGAAAGGAATATAATCTAAATCACGAATTCTTTGCAAATCTATCTATTATAAAGATATCATTCCATGCCAATTTTTTTTTTTAGATCTCTACATGTGTTTTAAATATACAGTTGCTTATGAAATCAAATAAACCAAGTGTGTGTGTGTGTACACACTTATATTTTTGTGGTCAAGCAGCCTTTGATGTGCAACTCAGCCTGTTTAAGCAGGCTGAAGTGTTTGTCTTCTCAGTGTCAGTCCATTTCTGCACAATTTAATCTGCCACTAAAGAGAAGTTTTTTGTGCTTATGGGTATAAAACAGTATGCCAAGGATAAATCGGTGCAGCTTGCCTTCCTTAAAATTTTAGGCACAACCTGAAAGTGCAGCTCTTTCCTTTTCTCATCTCAATGGGATGCTAACCTAACAATCACAATTTTAGGACGGGGAAATTGTTTTGAGCAGAAATAAATTGTCCTGCCAGTATTGTTTCATGGGGTAACATTAAGGTACATTGGGCCTGGGGTTCACAGCTTATGATATCTGGTTTTGGAGGACTGGGGTGAAAGTAAGAACATGTAGAGAAAGAAGAAGAAGAATTAAATATGAGTTCTAGATAGTTCAAGTGAGTTGAAGCAGCTCAGCAATAGACATCCCAGAATCCTGCAAAGAGGCTTATTCTCCCACCACCTTCCCTGGCACATTGCCATCTCTTGTCAGAGCCCCTGAGGAATTATCCTCTTTAAGTGTGGATTCCCTTTTTGTCCTCTTTTGTTGAGGTATCTGAAGATATTGGGCTTTAACTTACAGCTTATACTTGCTGAATAAAACAGGAAAAAATATCTGTGGTTTTCTCTGCAGCTGCCAGGAAAGAGAAGTCCATTATTTGTAGCTCTAGGGGAACAACAGAGGGAGGGGGCTTTTTGTCTGCTTTCCAAGGCCTGGAGTGGAGGCTGCTGTGGTCTGGGAAGGGCAGGTTGGGGCAGCCACGGCTGCAACTTCACCAGCATTTCCCTGGGAGACTCAGGCTGGGCACAGACCTGTACATTCATACCTCACCTGCTGTGAAACAGAGCTCTCAGCTTCAGATCTCAGAGAGGACACAATGAGCTGCCCCTCAGGAACAGGGACCTGAGGCTGGCCTGTCCACAGCCCTCCTTCCCCCAGGGCAGCCGCTGGCACCTGCAGAACGTATCCTGCAAATGTGGCCGCAGAACAGCAACGCCACAGGTGTAAAATCCTCCCCGCTGTGACCCTGAACAAGTTAATCACATCACTCCTCTTGAAGGTTCATACTGCCACGATGTAATTTATGTGGGCCCTCAAAGATAGATGGAGACGTCAGCTATTGATCACAAGGAATTGCTGCCAGTCAGTCTTTTTGTTGGTTTCCATCCTCGTGATGTGTTTTAAAAAAATATTGTATGATTCAAAATTATACCTGTAAAACCTACAAGTAGAAAATTACTGTGTGCATTTATCTTTAATAACAACCTTGCGAATATTTATAGTACTAGTAGAGTAGAATGTGTTATACTAGTTTATTTCCCAGTCTGTTTTAAATGATATTATTCATTAGTAGTTGTGAAGTGGTATGACATATTTTTTATGTTGCTTGTTTGTAACAAAGGTTCTTAATACCTTTTCATAATGAAAGGGGATAAATGCTAACATGGAATATGGGAAATTGTGCTTGCAAGAGCACAGTGTTGTCTTAGGGTATTAAATTAGCATTTGGTACTGCTCTGCTTTGTGTGCATTTCTAGCAAATGTTTCAGCTACAAATCACTATAATACACCTGTATTCTGGTTCTTCAATTCATATAGCGTTTAAATCCTGCCAATACTGTGTCTTATAAATATAAATACGCAATTTAATTTAATTCAAGCATGCAACACATAATTTTTCTTCTAATTAAAATATGATATTGCAATATGGGAGCTGCCTGGGGCAAGCAGGACGCGTCAGATTGCCAAGCCGAAGGGAATCCTGAGGCGGCTCTGAAGGTTGCCAGGGGAAGGGGCCGACCCCCGAGCCCTGGGCAGCAGCGGAGCGCGCACGGAGGCTGCGGTGCTCGGGCACCCGCGGCTGCAGCCCGGGCTTGGCGGCGGCGCCGGGGAACCCTGCGGGCACGGCCCGGGAGCAGCGGGGCCCACGGCCCGGGAGCAGCGGGCCCCACGGCCCGGGAGCAGCGGGCCCCACGGCCCGGGACCCGGCAGCACGGCCCCGGAGCAGCGGGCCCCACGGCCCTGGAGCAGCGGGCCCCACGGCCCGGGAGCCGGCAGCACGGCCCTGGCAGCGCTGCTGCCGCCCTGCCCAGCGCTGGAGTTGGCCGATGTGCCGCAGAACTCCGGCCGCTCTTGGGAGGAGGAACTGCCCCACGGCAGCAACTCGAGGGATTCCTGCAACGCTCCCTCAGAATCGAGCAGAACAACACGAACAGACCTTCCGCATAATGACTCAAAAACTGTTAATGGCCATCTTTAGTAACATAGCAACAGCCAAACCCTTGAAAAGAGGAAGTTTTCACTGGGAAAGCGTTTCATTTTAAACATTGAAATTTGGTATAATGTAGTGTATGAAATAAGTTTTGAAAGGAAGCTGATGATTAAGAAGAAATGCAGTGGGCATTTAATAAATGGAGGAGCCGCAAGATAATTAACTGGCATGCATAAAGATTCATGCTTTATACCAAAATTTTAATTTTGCACATAAATGTGCCTGATGTAGGCAGCATTTAATCACCTAGCTGACAGGAGTAACTACTTTCATTTAACCTTGACTGAAGATCATGAATTCTAACAGGTTTAATTGGATACATCATTTAACAGAATGAACAGAGCAAATTTTTCTCAATTCATAGGTTCTGATTGACATGCACCAGCAATAAGGCGTTGCACAATTAAAGCTGATCTGTATTCCTGGCCTGGGCAGCAATTGCCATAGTGATGTGACACTGTTTGATCACTGTGGCACTGAAACTATACTGAATTTCCCCTTGTTTTGAAAAGGGCAATGCTTTAAAAAAAAAAGAGCGAGAAAGATAAAGAGATTTTGGCACTTTTTTTTTTTTTTTTTACATTAATCACATTTATATGCACAAACTGTAAGGGAAGGAACTTGTCTTGTTATCAGTAACTCAGAGGAAAGAAGGAAAAATGGTATATTCTTTTATCCATTTAGCACATTATTTACAGAAAGTCAAAAATGTGGATAGTCAAATGAATTGTAACACATTAAGGGCCTGATTGTTCTGGGCTTCCATTTGAATAGGAAGTAATTCCGTGCAGCTCCACTATTCACCTGCAGTTTGGCCTCTCTGTCCTTGCCCAAATCAGTTCCACCTCGCAGATAACTTGCCAGCTGAGTAAAGGTACTGAGAAGGGGTGCTCGTATTGCAAATAAAGTAGAAAAGGATGAGAGGGAAGAAGTGGCACCCAACAGTAAACTGTTACATACTTTTCCTGGCACACAGTGTTTCATACATAAAACCCTAAAAAAATACATGGAGGACCTGGCAGCTTCCAGTTCCCCGTATGGCTCCTGCCAGCACTTTCACTGCCTCTGGCACCTTTCACAAGTTCTGAGTTTGACCTTCATGAACTGGAATTGTTCTTCTATTGTTCAACCATAAACATATACATACATATTCACACACACACAGACATATACACATATATTTATACACACACAAATGTGCTCTTTTATGTCTCTATCTTCCACTTAAATTTTTGCTACCAATACTTCCTTTTAATTTTTTTCTTTTAGAGGAAGGTTTGCCAAACACTAAATGGTCTGAGGGCAGAGAAGCACATAATGTGTTTCAGCCTGGCTCAGTAGAACTAAAACTGCAGTAAAAAATCCTTCCTAATTCCTGAACGACCTCTAAAAAAATCTTCAAGCAAGTTCTGCTCCCCAGCATGAGCATTGCAGCATCCATGCTCAGAACAGCAGGTGGCTTTTCCACTTTTTTCTCTCTGCATTCCCTTAGTTTCAGTGCCTAAGTGCTGGTCCTTGGTCTCACCTGAAGAGAAACCTATTGCTATCCATCTGACAACCTTAAGTTCTGCTTAGGCAATGTATATACATATCAAGCAACAAGATTTGTAGGAGTGCATTGCAGTGGAAGACAGAAATCTTGGGGAAAGCTGGAATCCTGATTGACTCAAAGACACGAACTTCAGAGTCAGGACAACTAGATGCATCAAAAAGGACTTTTTTGGTCATTTTATAAGCCTCTAAAATTTAATTATTGGTAGTACCTTCCTCTGTCAGAGGTATTTGCCACATGATTCATGGTAATACTGGCAAAGGTATTTGTCAGTATAATTCATCACTCACTAACATTTTTAAGTTTCAGGTAAATGATGGGACCACATCCCCAGCCTCTGCAGCCACATAATGTGCCTTGGAGCCACAGCAGGTACCTTCCTTCATGCATGGTGAGTTTTCAGCTGGTGCCTGGATCTTTCCTGTGCAGGAAGGAGAGGCAGGATTCAGTCAGTGTTCCTCAGCCCAGCCAACAGGACTCGTTTCTAACACAGGTGCTGCCCGCGCTCCCCTCGCACGGGGCCACACAAGAGCAGGGGTAAAACTGCTGGGCCCTTCTTTGAGGGGTATCTTTGGGCCCCATTTAGAAATGCTGGTGCTGTAATTTACTCCAGATTTCTCCAAACCTTCCTCATAAAATAGCCATCTGTCCCACCGCACAGTTCCTTTTAATGCCCTCTTACACAGCCAGGTTCCACCTCACAGTGTCCTCAAGGCAGGAAGACTTGAGGCACCCATTCACCTTTCTCTAGGGTGCACAGAGCTTGTCAGCAGCACGGCTGGGATGAAGAACAGCCCTTTCCCAGGAGCTGAGCTCAGCTCTGACTTCCCCTGGGGAATACTAAGGAGCTCAGTAGAGCTGCATGGAGACATATTTGCAAGCTGAAGAGAATACATATTTGCTGCTGGAGAGAATCATTTCTCAGAGCCACTGGCTCTGTTTATGGGCACCCAGTTCTGGAGTGCCTTGCTATGCTGGGGCCTTGCAGCATCCTTCTGACCTTTCCTTTATCAGCTCCCCAGCCAGTTCATCCTCTGCACTCAGAGTCATTTGGGTGCTCTGCCCATGACTCTCTGGAGTTACACGTCATTCTTGCCTTGTCTTCATGTTCAGTCATCCATGCTGAATTATCTTCCACTCCTCCCTCTGGGAATAACCAAGGCTTTGACCTAGTGGGACTGTTTGTGTGCTCAAATGTTTTGATGTACCAGACACTGAGCTGCTTGCTCCCAAATCTAAGGTGGCTGGGGATTTCAGGCTGTTTTCAGAAACAGTGTGTGCACTGGGAAGCATAATCTAACTAAAAAAAAGTCAGCAAAGGGCACCGACTTGTGCATTTTGAAGTATTTTGTCTATCATCTGTAAACCCTTCTTTTTTCTTTAGTTTCCAAACAGCTGTTTTTTCAAGTTTGGGATCTCCTATAGAAGATATACAGCTGTAATGAGAAATATATTTAATTTCATTTCAGGATCCTCAGGGAGAAGGGGATATTCCTTTTTTGCTGATACAAGATCAAGTTTGTAATTTCATTTTGAAGGCTGTTCTGAACAACTGGAAGAAATCAGAAAAGTCCCACTTTTCCCCAGGTTTTCCTGAGTCCATCTTTTGACCACAACCTAAACAAGATTCTGAGCGCAGTTAATGTTTACACCTTTCTTGCACTGTGTAATTTAACTTTCAGCAACATAAAATGGGATAGCAGAAATATTTTTATGTGTTCTTACAATGTCTAAAGTTGTTTGTTACTGTTTTTATTTGAAGGAACTAGACACAATCCTGGCTGCCTTAACCACTGCCTTTGAGAGAGCTACAGCTGAGAAAATCCGCTGCCAGGAAGAAGTGAATAGAACTAACAAGGCTATTGAGCTGGCCAACAGATTAGTGAAAGGTCTGAGGTGAGGTCCTACAGGGCAGGCTAATGAAGCAGCCTACAGAAAGCACTTCTTTGTTATACACTACTGATCTGGCAATAACAGAGGCACTTAGCAAAGAACCTGATGAGCTGAAAAAATTATGTCATTATCATTCATTTTTTTCATAATAGAAACATGGTTTTGACCTTTGCATTTTCTTACATTTTTGTTTCATTGTGGTATATCTTAACTGTAAGATTACCTGGTAACTAACCTATCCACAAACATTAAGGGAAGTAGTCGATTGTGGATATTGACAATGAAGGCAATTTATTAAAATGCAATGAGTATATTTGTAACAATTAAACAACACTAATGATTCTGCCCAGGATTGGGATACATGGAACCTAATATGATTTGCACTACTTAGTTAAGCAATATGATAATTCTCTAATTATCTTTCTGAGATTTGCAATGGGTATTTCATGAGAGAATAAATAATGGCAAAGCCATGAATTATCAAAAATCCATATTGTCTGTTGATCCAGGCTGACTCAAGGGAATCCATAGTCACTGATGGATTTTTTCATTTATCATTTCATCTACTGATGAGACTGCTTTTTATACACACACACACACACACACACACACACACACACACACACATACACACACATATACACTTTTTACAGATACTTTATTTTATTGCAACATTCATTTATGAAATCTCTCATGGTGGCTCACTGCCATTATAGGTTTTCTCCTCCTCTACCCAATACTTTCAAGCTGAGTTTGATAACCAAACACATAGTAAACAACAAAAATAGAAGATCCATTTTTTATTGAGCAAAATTATATGTCTGAGTGTAGCTAGTGGAACTTAAAATATAAAACAGGGTTTCAGAGTTATTTCCTGAATCAATAGAAAGAATTTATTGACTAAAGGGGAGGGAGGGCAGTGCAGAAGACCCATTGTTTCTGTTTAAAGAAGCAAGATGAATGCATTAAAAATGTTAACATCCTGGCTGAAAGTGTAATGTATTTTAGTGATTAATAATGCCTGTAAAACTAAACCATGTACCTAATACAGAATAATAAAGTAAATAACATAGCAGACCTCTTTAAAGTGTGACAATAAATGATTGTTCTAATATTTTCTTCCACCTAACATATCATATTGTTTGGTTCTCCCATGTGCCTCCTGCTGGGCCTGACAAGTGCTGGAATAGCATATGTAGAGAGATGAAAGGCAAAGTGTGGGTATGCTGGGGGGGGAGGCATAATGAAAAATAATCTAAAGGAGGAAACAGAGATGAAAGGAAAGAAGGAAAGTTGAGACATGCGCTAGATGAAGACAGTAAAATGAGTTTTAATGGAAAGTCCTTCAGCTAGTACCTCCCAAAGCACCAGCCCCATGAAGAAGGTGGCCAGCTCAGCAGATTGGTGATGGGAAATAGAATTCATTCCTGTTGTTAGCTGTACCACACTTGGCCAAAGGCAGTAATAACCATATGACAGCTCTTTAGTGACTTATAGAAAAAATCTATTTTAATCTACTCTCTAGTAAACAATAGGTCACTGTTTGCTATTAGCAAACAGTGTAATACTGACACTGCTGTACTGTCCCTGTTTCTTTGCCTTATTTTTTGCTGAGAAGACACTCTCTTATTTCTCTAGTTGTATTGTTGTGAGGAGAATTTCTCAAGAAATATGAAAACAAAATTATTCACATAATTTTTTGTAATAAGCAAACATGTAAATGTTTCTTTATTAACTGGTCTTTATAAACACACTTTTACCATGACAATAATAGTAAGTAACCAAACACATGAGTTTTCTTCTAATTATTAGGGAAAGTATTGACCAAAAAGCAGAAGAGTTGATCATGTCTATCCCAGGATCCCAGGGAAAAGCTTGCACCAAGTGTCACGTCAAATCTCTTATTGACTTTATGGCATAAAAGATCCTGCCCAGAAGTAATTTTTTTTTTTTCTGCCATGGCATTCCAGGACTGTTTTGGGTGGTTGCATGAGTAGCAGTTACTCTGTACCAAGGAATTCTTTGCTTCTGCCAGGTGCCAATTATGCTGTGGACATCTGCCCTGAAGGCATTGAATCAAGCTGACAACTCATTTTATATCAATCAAACAACAACCATTTTCAATAACTTCCCATCCAGCTGGGACTGAATTTGCTTAAGTGATCTATGTATTAGAGACATTACCAATCCACAGAGACATTCAGAACCATGATTATGTTCTGTTTTCCCACAGAAACTCTTGCATCTGCACAAGAAAGCAACAACTTCTTCCACTATACAGGAGGATGCTGACAACTCAGTTTTGGTCACTTGCTGCCAAGCTCAACTTGCAACAGTCAACTTATGTCAGACTAGAAGGGGATTTTTTTTTTATGTCTAGCTTGCCACTTGCAAATCCTGTATGTTGATCCTCTAATCGATGTGGATCTGCAAGGTAATACTTTAGTATTCACTACTATTTAGCCACTGTAATGGGCATTTTTTTTAACAAACACAGAGTAAATGAATGGGAGTTTTTATCCTGTTTTCTGAGTAGAAAAGGAGAGATGGACTTATCAGCAAAGCATTATTAGGAACAAGAGAAAATATGATGCAGAAATGTTCCAGATGGTAACTTTTCTTCTCTGTGATAGTTTATTTTCAAAGTGGTACTGGCATGAGCCCAAATCTCATTCTGCTTTGTGCAGATAATACCTTTTTCACAGATATATATTTTTAAAATACATGGTTAATCAGAAAAATGCCTGGCACTGATTCTATTCCCTTTTTGACCCGTTAAACCATGATGTTGCTAGTATGCATTCCTTCAAGTACTTTATTTAATAGAACAGTATGTTTGGAGGCAAGGAATTGGTAAAATGTTCTTCTGGAAAGGACCAAAACATTCTCTTTGCTAGTGTTTGAAGTACCTTTCACTATCTGACTGGAGCTAGAGGTGACAACTAACCCACAGACCTTGGGAATATGGTTAGCAAAGCCAGAACAGTAGGCAGGCTCACCTTCTTCTTGTATTCTGTCAAGTGCTGTGCCCTGCTGTTTGCATAAGGGGACCAGCTTTTATTATTCTACTCTGTCCCTGCTACTGTGCACCAGGGCAGCACAAAGCAAGATTTAGTGCTTGGATATAGTATTTGCTTGATAGCAATTGTTATAGTTAAGGCTGCACTGAGACTTCTGTCTTAACCTGCTGTTCTCCCATGCTCAGAATATTCTTAAAAAAAAAAAATCCCTTTCATCTGAAATTTTTCATGCTTGTTATCAGCTGAAATATGATTTTTTTTTTTCTTGGCAAGCCTGAATAAAATTCATTCATTCATATTTGAATTATGCAAGGAAGTGGGTGTAAGGAGAAAGGTCTCTTTTTTTGCACATTCATAATTCACAAAAAAAGCTGCATATTACAAGCTGAAACTTTCCAGGTGGCTAGTTTTGACTGAAGGGTAGTCTTCATGCTAATTACAAAGAGAGAATGACTGAAAGAAAAATGAAAGAGAAAAATTAAAAATGACATATATTGTGATTAACTCATTTGTTTTGTAGGTGTGTCATACAAAAGTTACATTGTGAGCCACTTAGAGGAAGTTTAAAGTTACAATTTCATTTAAGTTAAGATGAACTACCATAATTACATAATATCAATGTTTTGTGCCACAATTTCACTAAGAATCTCCCTACAGAAGCTGCAGAAGCTTTTACTTATGCAAATGTGGAAGCTCACAGTGAAATCAGTGCAGAATCTTATGAATCATTAACTTTGGCCAGAAAGCCTGTCTGGGGAAGGGGGGAATGGCATGCAGTGGCAGCAACTGTCCCTATGCTCTGGGTCTCCCTGAACGCTGGGTTGCTGAGGAAAATAACTCAGGGTTTTACAGTTTCTGCCAACTTCGTACACCATCAGGGACAGCAAACCACTAAAGCTTTGTTATTCTCCTTTCCTTGCTGTATTTCCATATACTTGTGGATGTAACAGGAGGCACATAATCCAACCACCAGTGTGACTGACTGTCCATGGTAACAAAGGATTTCTTCAGCAGAAGGTACCTGGGCAGCAGAAGCTGGGAGTGTTCGAACAGTCTCCCTTAACCCACAGAAAAACGGTACTGTGACATGCAGCTCCATGTTCTCATAAAACACCTGGAGATAATGTACAAGCATATAAATAAAGCAAATATAACTGTATATATATTAGCATATAAATAAATACAAGCATTTAAATAAAGCAATATAACTGTAATTTTAAACATCTGAAAGAATAACTGGCAATGGTTCACATAGCAGTTGCTGACTTTGCTCCACGTGGAGCAAAGATGAGTTCAGAACTTCCCCACTACTGAGCTCCAAGTAACCTCTTGGAGGCCAAAGAAGGATTGTTGGATTCAGCGCAAGAATCCTCATACTTGAAGCCTTTGAATTTTGGGTGAAGTTAGGACAAATAAATTTTTCCCAGCAACGTTGCTTCTTTTTGCAAAAAAAACCCAAAAAACAAGTGAGTGAATTCTGAGATATACTAGCTTCTGTAAGCAGAAATTTAAAACTTAACCTTTATTATTCCAGGTCCCTATTCCAGGGAGCAAAGAGTCCTGATCCAGTCACTGAGTGCATGGATGCTACAATTGCTAAATAGAAAAATGACAGCAGTGCCTGGCAATAATACGGCCACATAAAAAGTCCCTGGTCTCACATTTACAGTCATCATTGGCATAAGATCAAACCTCAGCAGTGGAGGAAAAACTGGATAAAAGTCACATCTGTTTCAATATATAAATTATCTATTTGAATCAAAAAAGGACAAGTGTTAGTGAGAGTAAAACCAATGCAGAACTATGAAGGAAACGTGGCAACTCTCTTTCTTCTGAGTGCCTGATACTTATTGCCTGAGCTGTTAATGCCCCAGCAACCATAACAACACTGCTCAAGCCCGTTCCAGCTTTCCATTCAACGCAGTGTAGCAAATGGGATACCGTATACTGGCATCGTATCTCTTATCTTTGGCCAGTCCCCTAAGGGGATAACTCTATAGGTGTGTGTCACACTGAAGGTCTTCCTTGCTGGTGGTCCTGTTCTGGCAGAAACTTGGAAGAAATTATTGATCTTGTGCTTAACCCAGTACTTGCAAATTATGTGCAGAGTATTTTAATAGTCTGTTATTTTCTTCATCAGCTTTCTCTCTGATTATGTTCTACAAGTATTCAAAGTAGCTTCCTCTGAAAACTTTTCCTATACCTGTATGATAGTTATATTAACTCACAAGGATTGCAGTGCCCAAGATGCCTTGACTCCAGCTGGATTTCTGCTTGTCTATTTTTCTTATCTTATTTGCACCCTTGCATGAACTACAGTTCAATGACTGCAATTTGAGCACTCCTTCCTATCCAGCTGAACAATCTTCCCCAACACACCACCGTCCTGATGTGTAATCACTCAGGAGACATAATCATTCACTTAGAACTAAAATAATTCTCCTACCGTTTGCTCCTTGCCTCCATTCTGCCCTTTTTCTCTGATTTATTGCACTATATTCCTTATGGAAATATTTTGACGTCCATCCCCTCTATTCAAGTCTTATACCCACCCTTGGAGGGAGTGCTTTGAACAGAGGAAGGCCAGGATGAGTGTGTATCTCATATACTCACCCTTTTATTCCAGTGTCATTTCCCCCACCTCCTCATTATATTCCTGAGCCCTTCCCCTCCTTCTAGTTTAGCTGTACCTACTATCTCTCCTAGAGCTGAGTCCTCCCTTCCCTCCCCTGCCCCTCTAGTAAATGTCAGAAAATATTTCCTCACAGCATCTGCTACTCAGGATTGTGTCTGAATATAGGGATCCTGAACCTCAGACTTGTCTAAGCTCTCTAAATCACTTGACCCCAAAAAGGTTGCCATAGGACAGCACTTACCTAGAGCACAGGCTGGAGAGAAAGTGCTGTTAAGGCACTGAATTCTGCCAGCTCTAAGCTCTGCAGTTTATTTAGAGTGCAAGAAAAAATTTAGTCAGCCAGAGCACTGAATTTGTTACTCGTTAAGTTTAGTCAAAATTACTGTGAAATTCCTTAATTAAACAGTTCAAGCTGAGAAGCAAAATGCTTTCTAATCCAGCCACCACAGTGCCCCACTCAGTCCTGTACCTTTGCCTCTTCTTTCTTACTGCCCTCACGTTGTCATGTTACCTCGCGTGCTGTCTGTTGGTTTTGCTTGCTATGAGTGTGCCCTGACCCCCACGCTGCACCGACAAGCAGAAAGCTCTTTATGCCAAGTATTGACCTAGTGGTGTGCACCAGCCCAGGCTGGAAGTGCATCTTGAATTTCTTGCTCCCCCAGGAGCATTTGATTAAAGGAGGATTTTCATGGGGTGCTGAGATTCAGAACGTGGCTGCTATTCAGTAGCTGCTAGTGGCAGTTCTGAGCCGGAACACACACTGGAGCTCCACTCCTTCTGTGGTGATAAACTGAGCCCTGGCACAAGGCATTCTGCACGATTTCCTCCAGTGTGCAGAAGAGCACAAACAAGGCCATGCTCACACTTGCTGCCAGGCTGCTGTTCCTTCACTCAGGGACACAGGTTTCACCAGATTTTCAGTGATTCTCCATGGAAGGCTTCCACACTTGCTCTCTAATGTGTCTCTTACAGCTAAAGAACTTGAATCAGCTTCACTGTGACTCGAGGTATGTGCGGTCAGTTTGGAAACATTTGGAAACTGAGGACATTTTGTAAGTGTCTGCACAACTGCACAGGGCCCCAGAAGAGCACTTGCAAATGCAGGAGACCTCACAGCCCAGTGTGCATTAAATTATTATTTCACAGGCCTCAATGTGCTCAGCTGAATTCACAAATGTACACATATGGTCTTCAGAGTGCTCAGAGGCATACACAATCTAAATTAATTTCTGCTATTAGAAACCTTGAAAAACTTCTCTATGGCCCAGGAGATGGCTCTGGTGTCACAATACAGATATGTACAGTTATACAGAATACAGTTCATAATTTTGTTTCTTCTCTTCCTAGGAACTGAAGTTTTAATTAATAAAAACTATGCTTACAATTAAGTAGGAAAACAGAATATTTTAAGCAGAGGTATGTATTTCCTTTATTTCCTATGGTTTGATTTATGGATTTGCAAACTTACCACTTCAGCCTGAATTCATAAAGCAGAAAAATTACTTTAAAATTAAGTTGACAGTGCTTTAGGATGAATTATGAATACTTTTTTTGGCTTCTGACAGTAATTTGCTTTGGGGTATTTTTCTGGCTGAGAAGCTGTAAACAAGGCAGCAGCAAAAATACAAACAAAGAAAAACAACTAGAAGAATTCTATCAGCTACAGTATTAATCATTTTGATGCTGAATTTGGCTCCTTTGGGTCTAAACCAAACTAACTGTATCAATTCATGATCTTTATTTTTCAATTCACTTATCCATGGTGAATATATCCATGTGCATGTGTTTTCCCTCCAAGATTCACTGTGTCTACATCATAAGGAAAATAAAATAAAACTTTTTAAATTACTACAAGACTCTTTAATTTATTTAAAGCCTGCAAGAGAGCAATTCTAGTGCTCCATTTTACATATCATATAAATGAAGCTTTCCCGGGTACCTTTTTCCACAACTCCTTATGGTGCTAACTTGTTAAAAATTGTGCCACCGTTTATGTTATTAACTGGAGCCTAGGACTACAAGGAGCTGCTAAAGCACTCACCCAAGAGAGCAGCCAGAACACAGGCACTGCAGTGGAAGGATTAGTGATCAGGATTCTCAGACACTCATTTCCAGCTTGGAGTGGCCACAGCTGACTGCAGTTACATCTGGCCACTGGATATGCACCTCTCCATGTCAAAGTTGTGGATACTGAAAAGTCAATGAAGGCATTTTCCAGCTCTGCAGGATGTATGGTGTTCCTTTCTGCTCTGCTGATGCACATAACTGAACCTTGTGCAAACAGTTACTGGACACACAAACCAAGAAGTAGATGTTGAAAGTCATTGTATTATTAAACAAGGAATCATATCTAATATAATATCTAACAAGAGAATAATATATCTAATTAAGAGATAAATATTCCCTTACAAGTAAGCAAATGTCATCAGGGGATATCAGTTGTACTTGCATATCTTTCCAGTCATCAGAGTGCTTCAAACACGTTCTCATTCTACATAAGTACAATATGTTTCTCTGAAACAGGAAAACAAGGTTTTTTCAGGTGATGCATGAAGCAAGTGTTCAAAGGACTTGTCCAAAGAGTATCAGCAAATAAACTAAAAATGAATCCTATCAATAAAATCCTTACGGGAATATGTCATAAGGGTAGTGTTTTTGCAGTTGGGATGCAGGAATTTAATGGGCAAGGAGTTGAAAACTATGACCAAGACAGCTGGCCCTTGGAGCTTCATGTTTGCCTTGCAGTCCGCATAAAAAATTTGGAAATTATCTTGGAGCTTCACATAGTTATCAGTCCTGAGCTGTCCTGATGACTGAAAGTAAGATGTTTCAAAGAAACAAGGCGATGATGATCCAGGTGTTCATAACATGCATGTGTTTGCCTGGTCATGGTATTGTCATCACATAGTCTAAATTTAGACAACCTCAGACATTACAAAAATCAGTGTTTGCATTGCAATTATGAAGTTTCATACTTCAAAATTCTCAAGATTGCAGAGAAACTTTTTCAGAGAGAAAACAATAGAATATTTAGAAGGAGGAAACAAATATTTTTTAAAATAATTTTTGGGAAAAGCCTTCAAGGATTTTGAAAAAGGCACAGTCCTTTATAACTGTATGGAGCTTAAAGAGTCATCTACCAAGTTCTACCATAGCTGCATCTGAGCGATAAATTGTGGGAACTCACAAAATCCCAGGCAAGGAGATTCCCCTTACTTTGGAAATCTATAGATTTTAAGCATAGTTTTCCATAGTAGTTTGTGATATCACGTATCACAGTACATTGTGCCATCATTTACATGGGTGAAGTAAAGACTGGCAGCAATCTGACTGCTCACTTTGAACTGAACAACCAAGATGCTGACACAGAAAATCACCCTTTGATTTCTCAAGAGTTAAATTGCATTGGCAAAATATGTCAAGTTCCATTTGGACTAAGCTTTGGTGTCTGTCTAGTGCATTTCTGTCACTGGTTTATTGGGGTTTTTTTTTGTTTCTTCAGATAAGAAATGTCTGCATCTTAACTGCTAATGAAAGAAAAGCGTAATTCTGAAATGCTTAGTCACTTTTACACTTTTTTACTGATGCTGGGAAGAAGTGACAAAATCCTATAGTTAACATGATTCAAAAGATAAGGGGGAGGAGAAGGTGGAGAAAGATTATATAAAATACATTTATATTGCTTCTACAACTGAATTGTTTTCAGTATAGTGTCATGCTCTCAGTGTGGGGGAATTCTGCATGTGTCATGATTCTACAGATGTTCTTGCACACTACATGCAGCTGTACTATTTGTCATGGGCAAATTTAATAGCAAGATGCTTGTTACGTGTTCCCTCTAGTCTTAGTTCACAAAAACATGGAGGGGGAAAAAATCCTACCTGACAGTTTGCTTGATTCCCTTCTTTATAGAGCCTTTTAAAACACTTTAAAACAAATATTGGGAACACCATCTTTTGTACTAAATTCTGTAACACCTGCAATTACAGCTCTATTACCTTTGCTAGAATGATCTTGTTCTTTCTAATGTCTATAATGCTAATTAAGTAATTTTAAGTACCTGAAGAGGTCATATGCCTAACAGTGGGTGCTCTTCAAGAGCTTGATCCTTCAAAAGGGAGAATAATTTCTGCTAAGTCCCGAGTACCCTCTGTTCTCAGTGCCTTGCAGATGAAACTCAGAAGCACTCCCTACAGCAGCACAGAAGAGCCAAGTGCTGTCAGAAATTTTACAGTCAAACTCAGAGGAGTTTCCTCCTCCTGTCATTTTAAAATCCTGGATCCTCTCCTCTAGGTATTTTCTGTCCTGAACTTTGTTGGTCCGCAGGCAGTGTGTTAATCACCTCTTCAGAATGAACCATACCCTTGGGTTGCAGCTTCTTGCAGATATATCCAGCAAGTAGAACAAGATTCTGCAAATAGAAAATAGGAGAAAGAGAAGAGAAGAGAAGAGAAGAGAAGAGAAGAGAAGAGAAGAGAAGAGAAGAGAAGAGAAGAGAAGAGAAGAGAAGAGAAGAGAAGAGAAGAGAAGAGAGAAGAGAAGAGAAGAGAAGAGAAGAGAAGAGAAGAGAAGAGAAGAGAAGAGAAGAGAAGAGAAGAGAAGAGAAGAGAAGAGAAGAGAAGAGAAGAGAAAAGAAAGAAAAGAAAAGAAAAGAAAAGAAAAGAAAAGAAAAGAAAAGAAAAGAAAAGAAAAGAAAAGAAAAGAAAAGAAAAGAAAAGAAAAGAAAGAAAAAGAAAAAGAAAAAGAAAAAGAAAAAGAAAAAGAAAAGAAAAAGAAAGAAGGGGGGGAAGGGGGTTTCACTTGGAAAGCCTGTAACATGCTGCAATATAGGTTGTTTAGTTAGTGGCAAGGAAGGCAACTGAAGAACTGGCAGTGCAAGGAGAAGTTTGGACTTCAGAGAACAAAACTGACAGCTGAAGTAGAAGCACATCCAACTAAACCAATCAGGACAAAACCCAAAATGAAAGTACAGCTATAGAAGATGTTGAGGGTGTTACACTACCAGTAAGTGTATGAACAAAGAAAAGATGTTGTAAATGAAAAATTTAAATTTAGTTGCTGCATCTCCTAAAGTACAAGAAAGACATTAACCTAATCCAGTGGAGGCTATAGCAGGAAATGTGTGAGGAGAGGCTGAGGGCACTGTGGTTCTTCAGCCTTGAAAAGGCCAAGAGGGCAGAGGGATCTACTGCTGTCTGGAAACTCTTCATAAGAGGCTACAAAGAAGACAGAGACAGATTTTTCTTAGATGCACACAAGGACAGGAAAGAAGCAACCTGCAGAAGTCAGACCAAGAGAAATTCTGACCAGAGATTAGGAAAAATCATTTACCATGAGGGTGGTGAAACATTGGCAGAGGATCCCTGAAAGATTGTGACTCCTTCATCTCCAGATGATGAGGTCTGTATATCCTCTTCTGGAGGGTAATCACATTTAACAGATCAACTAGATATTAATATCTACACTTGTAATGTTTATATATATATATATTTACAAGTATAGTTGAAACTCTGAGTGTTTTTAAAACACAAAAGAAAAGATGGATCAACAGGGTGGTTTTTTTGCCATTGAAAAATCACATTTTACAAATAAATGTACCACTTATGTACAATTGTATGGGAGGCATTTTAAAGCATCTTTAATTTTGTACAAGGTGAAAACTGCATATATGTAAAATACATAGTTGATGGAATACACAAGTTGATGAAAAAGTTCTTGCTGGTAGGAAGCTGATCAGATAATTTTGGAAATATATAACAAGTGCTTCTGTTATTAAAGATGTGCATCTGTGAACACAGTCTGCCAAAGAAAACGGAATATTCAGTGAGTCTTTTCAGAAGAATGCTGACAAATAGCATTGAAATATTTAATAGAGATGTGAAGATATTAGTTTCCAGTCTTCAGATGATTACTTAGCTCAAAAGTTAAACAGGTGTGACTATGTCTCTCATTCTGTTTCTAATAAATCTGAAATCATATATATGAGATCTAGTTGTGTTTGTGTAGAGACCCAACTTCATGAACTACCTCATTTAAACCTGCCTGCTAGTGCCTGTCTGAGTGTCTGTATCTTAGATTCAAGTACGTTTCTTAATTATCCTATACCTTTATCAGGTTGCATTATAGTCTCCTGCAGCTACAAGAACTTTTAACTTAGCACTACAAACTATAGCTCTCAGTTTAATAATCACAGTATTCCTGCTGATTGGGCAAATTATATTGGCAATGAAAATCAAATACTTTTGTTAGCTGGCCTCCTGATGGCAATGAAGAAACACAAGTCAATCAGACTTTGAATTACTCTAATTCAAGAGAAGTTAGGAAAGTGTGAATGTTTCCAAGATCTACTGCTCAGTCATGACTTTGCAGTCATAGCAGGGTTTGCAAATCTTTGCTCTGCACTTCACAAACTATTCAAAGTGACTTTATAGCCCAATAAATGTGATTTTGCCATTATTAGTAAAAAGCAACAGGGTTTGCATTGAGGTGACAGCGTAGGGACTTTGCAATGCTCTGGGTTTTTCTGGGCCTAGATAGATTTTAATTTGGTTTAGCTGTGATAGCAATTGTTCAGCTGTGAGGCACACTTGACTAGATTTGTTTTAGTTTAACTCTAGTTTAGGGTAATAACAAATGGTTACTCATTGTGAACTGAACTGCCTCCAATTCTAGAGTCAGCTGTGGGGAAGAGTGCAGACATATTTGACACAAGTCAGCCATTTAATCATAGTTAGATGATAGTGTTAAGAAAACATATAAAACTAAATCCAAGCAGACACCAGGCTAAGAAGAAAGACATCCCTCTCCCATGAGTATCACACAAATCCTGGTGAAAACCCATCATAATACTCCCCCATTCCTTTTGAGGAATACCAATCTTAAGACCCAAAGGAAAACTGGGGGAGTAAGTGCAACACCACAGAAAGGAGAATTTTTAGTGCAGCAATTTTAACTCTATTTTTAATGAAGTCTTCCTATACTCATTAAGTAATTTTGACTATTAGACTGTTTAAAACATGAATTGGAATAACAATAAATTCTTAGATTAACTTATATTCTTTTGCCTTTTGCCAGTACATTTTTGCCAAACAGAAGACTTTGAGTGTAATAGTACATAACATCACCAACGTCTTTAAGAACCTGGAAACTCAAATAACCACTATAAAAATCACTGAAGCTCACAAGCACTTTTGGCCAGTTGCAGTCAATGCTGCTGTGCTCTATTTTCTCATGGACAAGCAGAATAAAATCAATCCAGTGAATTAGCTCTCACTTGAGGTTACCACTCAGGAAGAGGTCAGTGTGTTTGCGTGCTGCTGTTTTAATCTAGTGCTACCACTGGCTTACCACTTTCCCCCTGGTCACAGGCTTTTGCTGCTGTATTGCACAAGGCAGTGCAGTGAGCAAAACCCTCTAAGAACATGAGGCTGAGTGTAAAGAACCCAACTGCCTGTGTAACACCCTCAACTGTCATTTACCTTGGTCTGTTTGAAAGGGTAAAGCTTACTTTCACAGCCCAGTTAGCTCTCCCACACAGCACAAACCCTGCACGAGTTCCCATCTACCACCCTGTGTATGTACACCTGTATGTGTGACTGAGCAGCCCACAGACCAGTCCTTTGCCTTAAGGTTTTCAGGTCTCCCTTGCATGCCTTCCCAATTCAGCACAGTACAAGGGAATATGGACAAGTTTGTGTAGTTCTGCTTGGGCCTCCTTGCTGTAGCTTGAGCTGTTCATGCTGCCAGCTGCTTCTACCAGGCCCTGGAAAACTCCCTCTTCAGGAAAGATCAGTCTGAGATGCTTCCTACAAACTGCATTCACTCTGAACCAGTCCAAGCTGCTTTCTTGTTAAGGATAGAAAAGCATGACAGCTTCAGAAACATTATTGTGGTTGGGGGGCACCTCTGCAGGGACAGCCAATTTTCTCACTCTCTACTTTCCATCTTCATCTCAGACACTGGGAAATGCATCAACTTTCAAAGTAGCTCTTCATGTCCTGAGTGCTGCTGCCACATGTATATATTCCTCCTAGAAGGAGCAGAATGGAAACAGTGTTGTATAATGATCTCTCATTTAGCTTAAAGTGTCATCTTTTCCTTCACTGCATTTTGTCTGTGAGAAGTATGCTGAGTCTTGTGCAGCTGCGTTCTTGCTCTTATTCGGCACAGATCTCTTCTAAATTCTGTGCCAATACCAAGAGTTTCCTTCCTCACTTTGAAAAGAGTAACAAATGGGTACAGAGCAGAGGAGCCCAAAGCCTACATGGATATGAACCAGGACTAGGTTGAAAATACTAACCTGATAAAAGAGATTTCTTTGGCTTCTAGTGCATGTGTTCTGAGCTAGAAAATAAAATTCCAAATGGAGAAGAGAAAAGGAAGACAAAGAAATTCAGATTCAGATGCTGACCCTACTTGTTTTCAGAGCACAGAATATCTACTATACTGAAACATAAATCAGCCAGCCAGTGAATTCTTGCCAGTATCCTCAAAGTTATCTGGAAGTCAGCTACAAGCATCTTGCACGAGGACATGTGCAATGACTGACTTCAGCAAGGTGACAAAGACTGCTCTGGTCGAGGTTGGGATGCTCAGAATGCTCACCACCACACACGGCAGGGCCCTGCCCTTTGTTTGATACATTTCTCTTTGAGCTGTGTAAGCAAGATACAGTTCTGCTCAGAAAAAACACACTCTGTTAATTATTTAAAATTAACTAGGGTTAGACCAATTTTCATTGTCAGGCATGCTAACCTTTAGAGCAAATCTAGCATTAAATCATGGATATCTATAGGGAGTTCCCTTGGATCATTTGATCAAATTATGCTCTTAAAAGTACACTTCAAAAATGTCATCCTGGTGTAGGAGGAAAAGAAAGAAAATAAGGCAATGAAATTAATGGAAATTTGGAGAAATGAAATGTTGTCTCATGTATTTTGACAATGTAGGCATCAGTAGGTTTGCCAGACAGATCAGCTTCAGATTTGACTTGAGCAAATTAAGCTAGTCTAAAGCACAAGCTACTTGCTAGTAATTTTCTCGGCTTTTTCCTCTTAAAACATTTCACAAGTTTATTTACACTATAACAGCACTGACCAGGTCTCCCACACTTCAGGTCATTCCCCAGCCTTTGGGAAGAAAGCTGGCATCTCACAGGGTGGTCAATTTCTGGTCATAGAAGTGTTTTAAGTAACAAGGTGTACAGGCAGCTAGAGCAGAGGGGCAAAAGATGTGAAGCTGGAGAAGTGAGAGACTGCTAAAAGAATTGTGTATAGACAGCAAGAGGAAAGAGCAGCAAAACACCTGAAGGGCTCTGACAGAGAAATCCCACTGCATCAATTGTTTTATCGTTACCCTGCTTTACAAACAGCACACAGTAGGCACCCTTCCTTCACAGACATCTGCTGCTGTACTCCATTTCTTTCAACAATAAGACATCAGCCAAAACTGGGCATCGCTGAGGGATCCATAATAATACCAAAAACAGAGAGAAATGATACCCAAGAAAAAGTGATTCCAATGAAAAACAATTTCTCACCATCACCAAACCAATGCCCAGTCAGTCTTCAAGCCCCAGTCCCCAGCCAACTTCAATCTCTAGTTTATACAGACAGCATGATACCATATGGCAGGGAAAATCCCTTTGGTCACTTGGGGTCAACTGCCCCAGCTGTTGTCTTCTCAACTTTTTGTGCACCCTCAGCATCATCACTGGTGGAACGGTGTGAGGAGCAGAAAAGGCCTTGACTCTGTGTGAGCAGTGCTCAGCAACAATTAAAAATCTCTGAGTTATCAACACTGTTTCCAGCACAAATCCAGAACACAGCCCCATACCAGCTGCTATGAAGAAAATTAACCCAGAAAATCTACCCCAGTCAAAACTAGAACAATCTTAAAATGAGTTTCCTGGGCTGGAAGGTGTTTGGTGGTGCTAGGATTTTTACTTGTGAATGTGACAAATTTGACTGAAGCCTAAGAAACATTTTTACAGATTGCTTTAGAACAGATTTATACTTTAATACTGTCTACCCTCACCAAACATGCTATGATTTGATTTTCCATTATTATGATGATGTATTACAACACCAAGTAATAAAGACTGTAGTGAATTCGGATTGGAGAATATAAACATCAGTCCTCTTGTCTGATTTCCCTAAATCTTTTTCTGACCTAAGAACTGAAATATCCTGTCTGGTCATAATCCACACCTGGACCATGTGGTCCTCTACCAGAAAACAAAATAATTCTAGGCAATTAAAACACTTGCCCATATCCATTTCATCTGCTAGGTCTTTGGAGGTGCAAACAAAACACTGGACAGGAAGATCTGCTAATGCTGATAGTGCTTTAGATCACTTGATAATCTTTTTCCTGTGATAGTTATTACTGAATGGAAATCAAATGCATGCATGTTAGGACTAGTAACAGATGGCACTTCTGTTCTGTGAGGAAGAAACAGGGGCAAAGGGGCAGCAAAGTTGAACCTCCCCCCTTCCCTGTCTTACCAGGATTCATTGTGTTGCCCTCCTGTTACAGTTGGCTGTGACTCTTTCTTGTTATAAAGAGATGTCAGAAGTTAGAGAGAGACAGATGATAACCTTAAATCCTTTACTGCATTTTACCAGGATTCTGAAAAATAAAAAATAAAAAAATAAAAGCCAGCTGAGGGAGTTGGAAAATGTCAGTGAGGCATTACACAAAGAACTTGATACATTTGTTGACCTTTCTTCTTACTCCACCCTTCTCCTCTAAGATGGGATTTAGTAGTAGTGAGTGCTTAGTGCTATAAGTGCTTTCTTAAAAATAATTTAGATGCTATTGGCTGTCTGCCTGCACTTGGAAAACGTAGCTGTTTCAATGAGCCCCTGCTGAAACGGAAGAAAAAGGGTTTATTGAAATGCCTCCAAAAATGCACCAAAATTTCATTCTTTCCCTTGTCTGCTGAAACCCATCTTGTTCTTGCTTTTACAGTCTTTTGTTTTATTTTTTTAATTGTACCATTGTATTCAGGGTCTTTTCATTCTTCTCTGCTATTTTACGAATGGCGTGTGTGGTATTAAGAGCTGAAGGCAGAGATGAGAGGAGAAGTGTTTTGAATTGACTAATTTGCAGGCAAGAAATAAAGCTCTTGTAAGGTGGTCCCAGGGGTATCTTTGCCATGAACACTATTTGAAATGACATGTAATCTGGTACATTTCAAAGGCAAAACATTTCCTATTCTGAAGTATCTTCCTGAGCCAGGGTTGGTTTACCTGTTTCCAGAGAATAATAAACTCCACTGAGGCCAAGGAATCTCCTTCTCTCCCTTCTCAAAATTCCTGTTCTTTTTCAAAGGGGCAATTGCAGCCAACAGTTTATTTCTGTCCTAGCTTTTGCTGCTCTAATGGCTCAGTGCTCACTACTAATACATAGCTGAATGCACCTCTGAATTAAATACCAAGTAACAGAACCCAGCACATCCCTGTACAACACAATAAATAGCAGTGTGGAGCTCTCTTGTTGTTTCTTACAACCTTGAAAAATTTAGATCTGGTTCTTATAGACTTTTAAAATTTTAAGCATTTCACCATATAGTTTTGATCTGGCAATTTCTTAATAGAAACTGTTCCTATTCTAGAGAAATCTGAGTTCAACTGACCTTGGAATGTTATATTAATACTGTTTCTCAGCACAATTCAGTGTTTCTAGCCTTGTTGATATACGAAAAGGCTTACACACAAAAGTCACACAGATTTGTAAGGCAGAAATTTCAGAAAAGCTTTATGTTTAGAATTTTGTCCATACTTTGGTGAAGGCTTAGCTGGTCTTATAAACTGCCACATTTAATCATCTGTGAACATATTCATATACTCTAAGGAATGTCACTATATGTGTATGATTTAAGCCTACGATATCCAGAAGCTTTATCACATAGTTTTAAATGTTTTAAATGAGGAAATTTGCCACAAATAAACCTCAAAGCTTTTGAGAAAATAAACACTGACAAATAATACAAATAATTTCTATTAATTTAACAGCTGTTCCGTTCTAAAGCTTTTAGTTACTGAAAAACAAACTCATGCTTTGTGAACATTCTGAACTTACACAGATCACTGTTTCAACATTTGCTTGATTTTCTCTTTAACCCTCCATGAAGAGAAATCAGGGTAAAGTGTGTCTACAATAATGACACTACATTTCTATATTTTTAAATTTCTTTTATATTTATTTTTTAAAATAAAAAACTTCAGTTACATTGATTTTTAAAATCCACATGCTTGTGCTCAAATGTACAGTCTCTACATAGCATTTTTTTAAATTGTGGACAATGTTAAATAAATTATGTTACTTGAAGAGAGATACTGAAGGTTCCTGGATAGAACAAGCAAAAGAAATGGATTTGAAATGTCCAGAAAGAAGAAATTTCTAAGGGCATGAAAAGTGAAAAGTTCTCTCCTTTGTTTGGCAGCAAAAAGTCCAGGATGACTTGTGCTGTCAGTTTGTATTACCAGCCTCAGCCCTTTATAGGACATATTTTGTACTGTGAGTGACCCTAACATGCATTGCATTTGGATCTCTACCAAACAGAAGTCATAATAAAATACTATGCCCCAGAGACTGGTCTTACACCTTAATTGTTTTTCACAAGATTCTGTCAACTGTAATTCTTAATTTATGGGAACTTAGTACCCACACAAATATAACTTGAAACTAAATGTGTCCACAAAATGTGGACACAAAAACTTCCAAAGAAGGCAGTGCTGTTCCCCAGCAGTGTTTATCTCCTGGACTGGTCCCCTTATCGACTCTGAACTATTAGATCAGTCTGGACTAGAGCCTATTACTAACAATGATGAGAAAACAGAACACTTACCATGAAATAAAACAACTTTCTACAAGTTAGTCAGCAATACCACCGGTCCTAGAAATTCTACCACAACCAGAGAAACAAACCAGGCCTTTTCCTGCCTGCAGAGTGCTGTTACATGTTAACACACCGATGGCATTACACCTCCAACACTCAGTGTCTGAGGGAAGTTCCAGTGCTTGGCTCAGGCAGCTGCCTGGGGAACACTCGCTGCTTTCTGAAATCAGAGGTAGCTGCTTGCTCTTCTGTATTTGCACAAGTCATCAACCTTGCACAAGTATACTTGAGCAACAGATTACTGAAAATTTGCTAACCCTCCTCTGACCCAACTACTTCCTAATGACAGCATAAGGACTTCTGTTAAGCCTCCTTCATGGCCTGTGTGTAATGTCACCTTCAGGGAGACGTTAACTTAATTTCTTTTTTTTCTTTAGATAAATTTCTAACACATCCACTTCAATGTGCATTGAAATATTCATATAGGCAATATGTAGGGAAGGCATGAGCAGAAATCAACTGTTTCACTCTGGGATGCTTTTCAGAGACAGGAGCATTTTGCTAATACAGAATACCTAGCCAGAAAGTAGCACAATATCCAAGCTCAGCTGATTTATTGAAACTGCATTTTTGAGGGCTGTTTTTTTCCTTTGGTGACTCATGTGATGTGGTGCCATTTTAACAGTGTGTGTAGAACATGCTTGTTTGAACACTTTATTATTTGGCTCGAAGTAGTACAGTATATTGTTCTGTTTAGGGAACAAGTTTGAATTTACCATTGACTCAGGAGAACTTCACAATGCATGGCTGGGTCAAGGACAGGAAGCTGCAGCAGAAATAGCTGTGGAAAAGGCATCAAAAGAAGGCCACTGGGTTATACTTCAAGAAAGTCAAAGCTCTTCATTACATCAGTGCTGCACTGCGGTGTTAAAAACTGAAGCGTTTCAAAATAACATGTGCCTAGATGAAAGAGTACTAAATAGTGATTTAAAACTTCCTTTGTCTTTGCCACAAGAGAAGCACATAACTTCATCTGTATAAGTGAGTATCGCTGAATATCACATAAAATATGAATTGCAACTATCTTGCATGTAGGGAGTCAACTATCATATTTTCCCAAGCACATGATATCTGATTTACTAATTTATTATCCATTAAAAAAAATCCTTTAGTAAATAAATGTGTAGCAAAAAGAATTGTTACGCTGTATAATCAGATGAATAGATACAAACAGGGAAGATTGCTGTCATTATGCAGTGTATTGTGCTAAACAGATGCACACAATTTTTTTCAAATATTGTGCAGTATCAAACTGCTTCCTTATGTCTGGGTTTTTCTTCTATCAATAAAATGTTTCAAATTTCAAATCAATAGCTCACTGGGAGGCCTATTTTTTCCTCCCTTCTCCCCCCTCTCCCTCCTTATCTCTGAATATTTATTTTGTAGTAAAGTGGTTGGACACATTAGAGAAATTACTGAAGAAAACCAGGGAAGGAAGTCAGCAGGGTGATTGGTTTGGAGTGTGGGGAGCCTGCTTCTTTCCCTAAAGCACATCTCATTCCAGAGTGGATTTAGGAAGCCTCCTATTAAAATAACTGATAAGCCACTACCTGTAATACTTCCAGATCGCCATGCTGCACTGGATAAATTTGACCAGGCAAGCAAAACACCACAGAAATAAAACTTTAAAAATGTGAGTATTAAACTTCTCATTTTAAAGCCACTTGAAGCAGTGAAGTCACTAAAAGCCTTTACAGGATATGCAATAGTAAAGCAGAATTAATTTCACTTCTTAAAGATTTGTTCGCATATCCTAGAGTGACTGCACATCTATCAGAAAAAAAAAAAATTAAAAATGAAAAATAATATTTAAAAAATCCAACAAGAAAGTACTTATTTCAATTCTAAAGCATCACATACAGTTTCTAGCTAAGTACCTGTCTGTGTGCATGGGAAATGAAGAATTCGCAGTCACTATGAGTAATTACTGTACTACAGAACAAGAATTAATTTTGGTTTCATCTAGCTTAGTTCGGTTTATCTTGAGATGCACAACCATGTTGTTTTGTGTCTCTGGAATATCTTTTACATATTCTTAGCATGCAATGTACTGGAATTAGGTCTTCAGCTGAGATAAATCAGTGAGGTTCACTACACCAATTATATTCCTAAGGGTTTGGTCCAAAACATTTGGATCATACATTAGAGGAAAGCGTGGCTTGGCTGCTAGGTTATCACATTTTCCTCTGTCCTTTATAATTTTTGTTTTGGAAGGCTTTTAATGAAAACAATTTTTCTTACTGACTCTTAAAAGATTCTTACAAACACAGGTGTGTATAGGTAGTAGTTATAAGCTATGATCAAACATACAGTCAAAGAAATCAAGTATCTCTTTGGAACATAAATCTGTATTAAAGAAAGAGCATCCACCTGAATGCTAAAAAACTCACCAATTAAAAAAAAAAAAAAATTATAAATTGCTTTTCCGGCACTATATTCTAAAAAACCTCATTGAAAATTACAAAGGCCTCTCTTCTTTTTCTCCTGTATGGAACAACCTCTTCCAGCAATAAAAAAGGGAAAAATCGCCAGCCACCCGCGCGGCGGAGGGAATGTCACCCAAAGTGCTGACAGACGCACAAAGAAACCCGCGGCCGCAGCCACGGCCCCAGCACGTTTGTCACCAACTTCTGCCGGCGGCTGTGGCTCCGCCGGGGCCGCTGTGGCCCCCGGCCGGGCCCGGCCCCTCCACCCGTGCGGCGCCGCCTTCCCCGCGCCCGCCCAGGAGCGCTCGGGGAGCCGGGCCGGGCCGGGCCGCACCTCCCGGGCCGTTCCCCCAGGCCGGCGGCTCTGCCGGGGAGGTCGTCACCTGTTCGCTGCCCTGCGGCAGCCCGGCCCCGCGGTACCTGCCGAGCGCCCGGGGCAGCCGCCCGTGCCCGTGCCCGTGCCCGAGGGCGGCGGGGCGGCCTGGGCCGGGCCGGGGCAGCGGCAGCGCGTTCCCGGAGCCAGAGCGCCCCCTGCCGGCCGCTGCCCCGCGGGCCGTGCCGAGGCGCGGGCGGGCGCGGGGGCCCGGCTGGGCCCGGCCCCGGCGGGGGAGCCCCGCGGGGAGCGCCTCTGAGCCCGGGCAGCGCCGCGGGGCCGGGCCGGCGGCCCCGGCCTCCAGGGGAGGTTTCCCTTTCGCAGACACTCGTGTTAACGCTGGAATGGGGGCGTACGGGACTCCCCACGCAGGGCCGCGCTCCGGTACCCGCTGCCAACACCCAGGCGCCGGCGGGGAGAGTCTGTAACCCGCCCCCCGACCCGGAGCCTCCCGCCCGGGCGCCTGTGTGAGCCCGGTCATTACCAGTGCGGGAGCCAGCGCGGCTGCAGCGGTGTCCCCAAAACCAAGGCGCATCCTGCACTTTCTTCCGCAGGTTCCACCCGGAGGACAGGGATGTGACATGGGCAGGAGCCGGAGGTCACAGACCTGCGGGGCTGAGGCGACTCGACCGGCGGCAACTGCGGGCGCCCGCCCGTCGAGCTGGGGCTTGTGCCTGCGGAAAAGCACACACGGCTTGAACGGGCACGCTCTGTTAACTCGTTTAAATGGCCACAAGCACACCGCTCTTCCTGAGGAATTACACCTTAAACAGACTTGGCCGGTTAATAAACCAGCCCTGGTCCCCTGCAGCGGTGACCTCTGATCCCGGAGCAATGCAAAGATTTCTCGTGCCGTGCCCGCGCTGCTGCGGCCAAGGGGCGATAATAACCAAGGGTCCGTGTGCGACAAAGTAGTTCAGCAAGAGGGAGGCAGAAAAGTCCTCTCCCACATCCGTGGGGCATTTGGTGACTGTCTGCCTGCGGCAGTGGCCATGCCTGGCGGGCGGAGGGCTCCTCACTGAGCCTAGCATTTGTCAGATGGTGACAAACAAGCAAGGAGCAAACAAGCCCCTCCGCAGCCCCTGCAAGCCAAGCGCGGCCGAGACGGGGTGTTCGCAGCCCCCATCCTCACCTGAGAACACATTTGCCGTCTCACCCCCTCCTCCCCCGCAGCCCTGAGCGAGGCAGGTGCAGAAAGCTCCCAGCGCCACAGGCGTGGGGTGGGTGATAGCCACGCCGTCCCTGGAAGGAGGCAGGGCGAGCAGGGAGGCAGGAGAGCAACAGGCCCCGCGCACACGCGGCCCCGGCGCAGCGCTGCCCGCCTCCCCCGGCCCGCTCACCTGCAGCGCCCCGCGCCCGCCGCGCTCCGGCCCCGCCGCACGGAGCTCCCGCTGCGGGAGGAAGGAGAGGCGTCCGAGGAGACAAGGGGAACAAAAGGACGAGATCAGAAAAAGGAATAAAAGAAGGAAATGTAGCGAACACTAAAAACAAGAGGAGGAATTTTCCCCGGGGGGGAAGAGAGAGGGAAGCGCCACTTACACGAGCTTTTTTTTCCCCCTACAATTTCTGCAGAAATTCTGACAATGCACGTGCTCGTTTTCCCTTTCCCAGCCCACACAAACCTGTTGTTGTTTTACTTTCATTATTTCACTTTATTGTATTAGAAATGCTGAATCATAAAACAGGGGTTAGTGAAAATGGTATTTATCTTACAGAAATAAGCCCCACATTATTTTAAAGATCCCCACACTACTGCTGTTATTATTATTATTATCATCATCATGCATCTTGGCAGGTTGAAAGGTATCTCAGAACAGTAAGAATTCAGCAGTAATTTAACATCCCACAGCAGTACTTTAAAAGCTTCAAATAGCATTTTGAATTTTAAGTCAGTACAAGTGTAAATAAATGGATGCACTCCCACATGTCTGTTGTTTTTAAACTTGTGGTGATACTAAAATATTTGCCTAACAGCTTTGAGTTGTAGCAGAATTTCAGCTCATATATACACATGCGTGTGATATTGAATTAAACCATTTGTCATTCTTTTTCCATAAAAGACACAATTTGGCTCTCAGCAAACCATTTGAAATAGAAATTATGATGATGATACGGCAGCTCCGTTTTATTTTATGGTACTGTATTGATTTTCAAATAGACAATACATGTATTTTTGTAATGGTCTAAAAGAAGATGTTCTGCCTTTTTATTTTACAGTCCTTATGCTATTACTTGCTTTCATTTCAATAAAGGATGGCATTTTTCAGAGATGCTACCATAAATTGCTTCATTTAATAAGTTGCTACACAGAATAATAATGTTACACCAGAGAGCAGCACTTCATTATTTGGAAGAAATAACATTTTTCTTTTAAAAATATTCCTGTCTCTTTATTTTTAAATTAAAGTTATCTTTCTGCTGTTTTCTTTCAGAAGGATAATCTGATTATTAAAATATTCCTCTTTTTTTTCTTGCAAGCATCAGAACTTGGGTGTGACATAAAGGGGCTAATTAAAATGGGAAAAAAATTAGATTAATTTCCACGGATATAATAGTGATATAAAAGTCTTGTTCTCAACAATGACTCCATAATAGAACCATTTCATTTCTGCCTAAGCAGGTTCCTTATTCTGTCTAGTGAGGATTGCCAGCAGTGTCTTAGTGACAAGGTTTTTATTATTTTTGTGACAGTTTGATAGGAAGTCGGTGCTTGCTTCAGGGTTTGCAGTCTCTTCAAACCTGGATTATGAAGGCTACCATAAAAATATGGATAAAATGCTACCTCCCCAAAGTGCCATACGTTATGGCCTGCACCCCAATGTGGAGATTGCTTTTGTAATAACTGCAAACAACATGCTCCATATGCTATTAGAGCTGCAATTCAAATACTCAGTCACTAAGGAGTGACTGGGGAAGGAGTCTCCTAAGATGTGGAAGACAAGGTCAGTCAAAACATACAGCAGGCTTCAAATTTGTCACAAGACAGTTTTTGCCTATGTCTGTGAGTTTATGTTTGGGGGGGTTTCCTCCTATGGACACTGATTTCAGTTGAATTAGATATTTTCATACCTGTTTTTTTGCAGGGATTCAATCTGAAATTTGCAATGAGGAATCTCTAGTATACATGAGACATAAATATATGCATTATTTTGCACCACAGATTTAAAAATATCTTGCTGGAATGTTAGAATAGCGTTGTGCCATTTAGGATCCTTTGTCAGATTGAAAAATGCCATTATTTCCAAACTGTAAGGCAGGATTTGCTTTTCTTCCTAACAGCACAGGTACACAGGTCTTCCTCTCCTTCTCCATTTCACAGGATAAATCCTCCATATCCTTCATACTATGACAGGAAGGCACAGAAATGCTTTCTCTGCATAAAGTTAAGATACACAAAGTTTATAATTTCCTTTACAATTATGCAGTTGTGGGTACAAGAGACACCTCATGCAACATGATATCTCTTGAGGATGAAGGCAGAGCTAGACAACATAAAGAAGAAATCTTTCAGAAGAAAGGAAGATCAGATATTTTACTGAAACACCAGCAGAACGATACTCACATAAACTAATTTATCTTCCAGAATATGGAAGACTGGATCCACTCATCCATAAGGTAAGGCATTCTCTTCAAGAACTTAGGACTGAAGATATGTTTGCTTTGCTTTACTAATCTTAGGGGATGCATGGCTTTAAAGAGCATCAGTGTAAATGCCAGTAACAGTCAGTTTTAAGTGACACTTGGGGAGCTTATTTCTTATTTCATTTATTTAAAAACTGTGCTTTCATAAGCTGCCTATTCCAAACATGTAACTCATCTCCATTTATCAAATTGTTTTAATTTGTGTGGAAAAAATTATCCTGAAACTGCTTAGGACACTGAAATCCTCTCTCTGCATACTCAGAAGCAAAATGCAAGGCCTCTAATTCCTGTTTCAGTGCAGACATGGAAGTAAGGTTGGTACATTCTTCTCTTCTGCCATTGCAGAAATTTGTCTGTTCTGTTATAACTGCAGAGATCTAGTTTCCACTTATGGTATATGTTACATGGTATATGTTCAGTTGTGTTTTAGGCAATCCACAGGAGAGAAGGGAGGCAGCTGTTGGATGCCTCAAGAGACCTTCTGGTGCCAATAAACGAACACTACTTTGTATAGATCCCTGCTGGAAAAGGCACACAGTTCAGATTGTGTTAAATGATCAACATCTTCAAAGCCATCAGGATGTGGCATTCAACTGTCATTAGGAGATGGCCACTAACTGCAGGTAAAGGTGCAGCATCAGCAACACCCAAGTCCTGGTGTCACTGTGCATCTGGTGAGTGCAGTGAAGCAAGGTGAAAAGGACGTGGGGAACTCATCACACATCTTTGGCAATTTTTGGCAACATTATGTCTCTCAGCACCAACAAAGTGCTGAATAGAAACATGTAATGTTCTTAATCATAAAAGGCCAAATTTTCATAATATCTAGCAATCTCAAGCAGAAATGTACCTGCTGCACTAACATGTAATATACGTTCAGTCACATAACTGGGCAACCAAGTAGCTTCTTAGGCATTGCTAGCAATTTACACAGACAATTGTGGTAAATCCATTCACAGCTGTAGTTAATGCATACCACTCCAGAAGTAGGTACTGAAAATCTAATTCATAGAGCTAGTTTTTTTAAGGGACCTCCTTTTTTGCCACCTAAAATTACCTTCCTTTCGATCTTTAATTCAGAGTAACAAAACATGGGCACTCAAATAGCCATTAGTGCAAGCAAGCCAGCAGAATGGTAGCTTGATTGCATGTACAATTTTCTGTGGGATATCAGAAAGCAAGTTAGTAATTTGGCCCTTTATCATTTTCTCTCTGTACATATGCGTAGGTGGGTGCTTCCATGTGTATGTATATGAATTACTATATCATATAATTACTTAATGCAATTAGAGTGAAAACCCAGAACCTACACTCTTGTTTTTCTGACTATTTCCCCTTTTTAAAAAATAAATGACTCACCCCAGTGCCAAAAGCCAAAATATTCTTTACACTTGACGATTTAGCTACCTTATGTGTTTTTACTGGGGAAAAAAAAAAGCCCTCTATCATTTATCATGTCATCTTATCACAGTCTCTTTGTGAGACGCAAATAGCACACTAATGTTTTCTTTTGTTAGGGTGAGTTGGCAATCTCCTCAGAGATGGAGCAACTACAGACAGCTCTTTTTTTTGATAATCTTCCTGACACTTGGATGAGACTGGCTTATCCATCAACATACAGTTGCTCAGTGGTAAGTCGAATGCCAACAGTCATTCAGTATGGATGGCACTTCATGTCCATTATAAAAAAATAGAATTGAAACTAAAGAATTTTTTTGGCAAATATCTTACCTTCTTGTGTAACTCAGAATAGCTTTTTATCATAAACTGATATTACCAGCGTTATGAAAAGCAGAAAGAGCCTTGCATTTACCTTGCCAATTACTGCAGACTTTGAAAGATTTCTCTAAAATTTGCATTCCCACTTCTTACTTGCTTTCTTTTTTCTCAAGCTGTGTGTGCTGATCAAATACATTTGACAAGTACTGCTGCATTTGACCCAGTATCTGCTACTCAGAAGACCAAGCTTGGGTTCTTGTGTTTTTTGGAATCAGAATTTGTAACAATAAAAGGGCACTGCTCTGAGATGTAGGGTGAAATATTCACCAGAAGAAGAAGCAATTAACAAAGAAAAAACCAAATTCTTAAAAATTAAGAACAGAGAAAAGTTTCAGAGCAAGTAGTGAGCCCGTGATGTTTCTGTTCATCTTAATTGAACACCTTACGGTGTGTCCATCTATCTACTCTCCATGACTGTTTATAATACCAAAAATGAAACTGAAAACAAGAAGTGAAAGCCATCCAAGGCTGGCAGATTATTTCCTTGCTGACATATATTCAATTCTCCACAGGTAGCCTCCTGTGTGAGGCAAAGAGCCATTGGCTGATGGAGCTAACCAGGACTCCAGAGCTGACCAAAGGACAGGAAAGCTCTGCCTAGCACAAAGACAGGTAGCGCTAGAAGGCAAAGCAAGCCCACACTTCTGAGATCAGTTCAGACTTCTGAGAGATCAAAAGTGGAAGAAGAAATCTTGTTCAGCAGAGGGGACATTGAGAAAAGCACCAGAGGTACATTGTGGTGAAGATCAATCAGAGCTTTACGGAATTAAATGCTCTTTTAGCTTTCCTTGATGGAAAACTAAACCACCATAGAGATACTGTGATGTCTGTGATAAATATATGTCCTGAAGACAGAAAGCGTTGCCAAGGGGATATAACACAGTAATGCTAAATTACAAGCTGTTTTCCTGAAGGACAACACAGCTGCTTTCTTTAAAAAAATATATGGGGGATTCAAGCTGGACCTTATATTCATGTTTGGACAAAAGAGGGTAAAAGTACCCACTGATTATATAAAAGCTGTCTTGCAGAACTAGTAGGATTTAAGGTGACAGATTATCTTTTACCATCAGGTGCAAAATGCAGTGAGTCACCAGGGAGCAAAAGCATTGCTGTGAAGCAGTGTTATGCAGCTGGGCTCCAAGACAGCCTCCCTGCTGGAACACAGCATGAACTGGGAGGGACAGTGGAGCAGGTGAAAGGGAGCCACCAGAGCGGTTACGCATAGACAGGACTGGTGGAGTGGTCAGCTTAGCCTGGCTGTCAGTCCCCTGGGTTTGGGGAGGTGAAAAAAAAAAAACAACAGAGACTGAAAAGAAAATTTGAATCAGTGTTATGTGATTCAAAACCCCATAGTAATTGTCAGTAGCAGGAGCTGTGAGCTTCCTCCAGGGAACGACATTCTCCCTGTCGTGCACGCTGCAAAGCACGCAGAGGCCTCAG
The DNA here is from genome assembly GCF_030490865.1 of Poecile atricapillus. NCBI lineage: Eukaryota > Metazoa > Chordata > Aves > Passeriformes > Paridae > Poecile > Poecile atricapillus. The sequence goes on along the minus strand of NC_081253.1, from coordinate 20,887,458 downwards.
TCGTCATGATAGTTTTATCCTCCCTGTTTTAAACCCTTCTGTCTCTTATATACCTACCTGACACGCCACCATCTGAGACATCTGAAAAAACTCCTTTGATTTCTAAGCAGGTGACATTTGAAAGTAAGGTGGGACAGTGAGGAGGTAAAGGGAAATATCAGAGTACGTGCACAGTTTAAGCATGTTGGGCTCAGCAAACGTGTCAGAAACAGCAGACACAAGTGATAATATGACAAAGATCATCAGATCACCCAACAATCTCAGATCTTCAGTTTATCTTCAGGATCATTTTCTGTGTCTTTGAAATGAACACAAATTCTGTTAATGCTTCCCTTAATTAGCTGGCCCTATATGTCACCTATTTCATGTTTCTGTGGAGGAGTCACCTCTTGCATCTAAGCCAGCAGTCTCCTGTCTCTGGCTTAGAGACACTCAAGTATCCCCAGGGCAGATGTGTCTAGTATTTCTTAACAGCAGCATTTTAGGAAGCAAGAAGCAATACCACAGACTGCAGAAAAAACCCCTCAGCTAGAAAGGTGGGGATGTGATTCCAGAGATCTTAAATGGGGTAAAAAGAAGAAAAACAAGCTGATGCTTTCTTTTTCAGGCCACAGAAATTCATAGGGAATTTCTGGGAAATAGAGTGTGGGAAATAGATAGGGAAATAGAGTGTGGAGGAAAGAGAAACAGTGGAAACTTGTGTCATGGGTCATCCAGCTTTCTGGAAATCTACAAAAGACCAACAGTGGGATGCCTTAAAAGAGGCAAAAAATGTTTGGGTTCTGGGCTGTGACTGCATTGTCAGGCAGCGGCTGCAGCAGGCTGAGGTGAGAGCAGCAGTGAATGAGGATTTGAAAGGAGACATCACATGTAGAGGGGACTACGCGAAGGGGAATATAGGGAGCAGAGGATGGTGGGGAGGGAGGGCAGGAAGGCACAAAATACAGGAGCTACCAGAAGAGCGGATGTTCATTCCTTCTTTGGAAGATATTCATGATACACAGATACAGGCTTAGAAACTATTACATGAAAACTCAGGGTTATGGCACTGACTCCCTCACAGGCTAGAAAAATACATGCTTGAAAGGAAAAGGCCCTCAGGGTAGGAGGGTTTGTTATTTGGGGTTTTAAACTGACAGAATCCGCTGCTGACTTGTAAGGTGGGGAGGTATTAACTCCTGAGAAGGAGGAACAAAAGGCAAGGATTGCGATCCTGCGAGAAAAGACAAGGAGCATTGCAAGTAGAGGTGGGCTGGTCCAGAGGGGGGGGTTAAGGATATTCATCGAGTGCTTTGAGATGAAACATGCTGTGTGTTCGCAAAGGTGTCTGTCAGTCAAGTGGGGGAGCAACATTATGACAACCTCTCTTCCAGGAGCAGCAAAGACCAAGATTTTATTCCCTGCAAAGCAGCCAAGAAATTACTGAAATGGCTGTTTTAACAGTCAAAGCTAACAGGGAGAGAACAAAAGAACTCCAGATGCACGTACACACACATCCATCCATCTATCCATGTCCTCCTTTGGCCTCCGAGCTAACTTCCACTTAAAGAAAGTCTCTGACATTGGTGAGAAAACAGGCAGCAAATTATTTTGCTGCTGTAAAACAAAACTATCTCCATTTCAGGGAGGGGTGCAAACTGGGTGTAACTTGCATGAAAATTTCTGAGAGTACTGTTAAGTCTAATGCACATGGAGTCACAGAAAAGAGGTTAGATTTATTTTGAAGGGGTCACTCTTCTTTCATGAATACCAACTTGCTGTCTTACTGGCTACCTTTCAAAGCACAGCTGCTGCTGTGGCTCCTTGAGACAGACAGGCTCAGGTTCCAGAGGGGCTGTCCTGAAAGCCCACAAACACAATATTGCTGCACTTGCTGTTATTCACTTGTCTGTATTTAATTAACAAATACAAATGCAGAACTGTGCTGAAAGAAAAAAAAAGATAGTTTGGTTTGGAAAAAACTTTTAATATTAGGAAGTTGCTTGTTAAACAGAGAGAAATTTGTTGTTCAGCTGCACTCAAAACACAAGAAAAGGGAAAAAAAACATTAATGTGTGCCAGGGCAAAAGCACCACTGTCTTGGCAAGAAACAGAAACATTTGCAAGCTTCTGAGTTAGTATTTGAACAATGGGGAAGAAAATTAACTAGAAAAACTGCCTGATGGGCTGCTGAGAAGAATCTTCCTCCCCCTGCTACACACATTGATTTTTGTGTTTTCTTATATCCAGATAAGATGGACTGATGGTGCAGCAAATAATATATAACACAGGAGTTATACAAGAACTGTGGTATCGAGAACAGAATTTATAGTGGCCTGCATTCCTATAATTCAGTGGAAATCAGACTAGCAAAAAAAAAGTATAATCAACTACTACTGTTCCTTTCTACCAGAAGATACTGAAAACCCAATGAACTTTTTCACACTGTTGCTATCCCAGTATAGGCTGATATAAAATAAAAGCCAAAACACCAAAACCAAACCAAGCCCTGAATTCTTGGTTGAAGAACAAGGTGAGAAGAAACCTTAAGTCTGGCTGTCAAACTGAAGAAACCAGTTTTCCAGTGTTTGCTTTGGTCATTTTCCCTGTGGTGGATAACTTTAATAAATTACTCTTAATCCCTCATCAGAAATCTGCCCTTTTTCAGTTTTATCCCAAGCTCCTAGTAAGCAACTTCTCAAACTTCCCTTCACATTTTGGAGCTATCTTCACGTATTGCAGGTGAGGGTCAGAATTCCCAGTTGCCAAGCTATTCATTAGTATTTCCTTTTAATCCTTTTCCTATACAAAACAAATTTATAAATATTGCCGGCATCAAAGTAAATAATTTTAAATATATATACTTAACTTGGGGCTGGTGGGAGGTAGGGCTACAATTGTTTGCAGTCCAGGAGCTTCACTTTACTGGATCCTTCTTAGCATGACAGGTGCCAGATCAGAGTGTGTGTGCACACAGGGCATTCCAGGTACAAAGTGCATCCAGGTCCTTCCCAGCATCTGTGATTCCTGGGGAAAATCTACACCCAGTCTGCTTCTAAACACTTTGAAAGCAAGAGCACCCTATTCAAACCCTCAGTGTTCCAGCATTTGCTAAGCAGTACATTCTATTATTGAACACTTTCACTGCAGGTTAAAATTCTCAGACACAGATGATACAATGCACTGAGAAGTATTGGCTGGGGGAAAAAAGCCTGTCATACATAGCAGGACTACTGATAATGTGCAGTGCATTACACTGCAGCTAAAATGACTAACATCAAAGCTAAATAGGAATGATTTGTATGGTTGAGACAAGTAGAATAAAATATGTATTTTAACTAAATCAGTTTTTAGGAACGCCAGGCACAGGTTAATCCTTTATAAATATGTTCACAGAGTACATTAGACACCAGCCCGCCTACACAAAATGAATGCAGCACACACTCTGATGTATTACAGAGGCAGGATAAATGAGGGAACTCTTCTGTGTTTGATCTGGTTCTGCTCTGTAATTCAGAGATACTGGAGATGGGTGGTGAGTTTCTCATTGATCCCAAAAGAACCAATAATGTTGAATCCTGTGAAATGTAAGCTTTGTAGAGGATTGGAGGCTATGCACGAAGGACATTGTAGCTTTAGGGGCATATTCTCTTCTCTGGAATGTATGTAACTGGCATTCACAAGAGTCATACATATCCCGGGGAAACTAGACCCTGTAGCTTAGCAATACTTAAAATGCATACCTAGCTCCACAGGCAATTATATCACTCTCGTGGCTACATCTGCATCCAGTTATCAAAGGATAGATTTCCAGCAGATAATAAATGAACCTGCAAATGAATATCTTCAGAATTTTGAAACAATGCTAAATTTGCCACACATCAGCATTTAAAAATGCAGCAGAAAGAAGCCAGAACATCAATCCAAGTCTAAGATATTTAGATAGAAAACACAGAGCTAGCACATAGATATGGAAATAATCAATTCCATTTCCCCCCACACCCCCCATTCTTTCCAGCTTTTTAAATCACTTACTCAAGTCCTTGCTTCTCTGAACTGTATTTTGCATGTGGTGGAGGTGTTAATCCACAGTTACTGCAACAACAGGATTGTGAATTTTAGCTAATGAAAGCTTTTAAAGGCACAATGAAATGCTCAGATGAAAGGCAACAAAGAAGTGCAAAGTATTATTACAGCCTAGCCTAAGTTTTACTGAGAGCATTCTTATACAGGATGGACACAGCATAAATATGTATTACAGATGATAACCTCCCTGTAAAGGCTAATTCCCACCCCTGAAGCTGCCAGAGGCAAGGGGTGGCAGTCTTATAAGACTTAATAAAGTCTCATAATGTTTTCATCCTCTTCCTACCCCCAGGAACTGGAAGAGAACCCCTGTATACATCTGAATCATTAATGAACAGCATGTCCATCCCGGCATATTGCTGGCACAATTGGATCACAGGGAGTGCAGACTAGGATGGTTCAGTGAACACTTAAAGGCAGAGGCAAATACAGGAAGGATGGGAAATGCTGTAGTCCCAGTTACAGCAATTTGGCATACAGTACATTTATAGTGTGTGTCTGTATGCTATCTATGGGAGAGGTAAGCAAGGGGACAGAAATCTGCTTGTCATTTTCCTTGGTAATTTTTGCTAAAATCCAAGTAATTGTGCATGATAACAAAGAGGAACAATTAACACCGTCTGTATTTTGCAAAGGTGAGAAAGGGATAGCTATCAACAGGATGTGGATGAAAGCACCAGTAACTCATTTGGAAAAGAACTAGCACCAGAATAAATGTGCAACAGCTTACCAGGCAGAGAGAGGACAAGATCTGCTGCTCTGAAAGATGGTTTGATCTGTTATGATGGGAATAAAGTCTTCAGTTTGAAAAATATTATTCTCTTTCCTGGGTCTGCAAAACCTAACATTGTTCTAAAGACTGCACCTCTCTGATCAGCTGCTGTTTCACTGATCATAGCCTAAGTGATCCGTAGCCCCCTTCTTTTTCTGCCTCTGTTCAGATAAAAGATTGCAGCTTCATTTCAGTTATTATTTGCATGTTTTTCTCAACAGTTTACTCTCAGCAGCTTCTGATTTAACCTTACGTGTTCTGTAGTTTGGGAAAACGCTAGAAAGATAATTTTTAGATCGGTACCTAACATTTTCAAAGTAATAGCAGGCACCTCGCGCATGCATCTCATGTTCCACCCTTTTGCTAAATGTATTCTAACACTCTACTTACCTGCTTTAAAAGGACTGGCATGTTGAACCAGCTGGCCTTTTTCCATCGCTACAGCTTTTCATGTTATATTCTGCTCCTCCAATTTCTGTATTTCCCCTGCATTTTGCAAGACAAAATGCAGAAGTTTAAAGGCACATAATGTTTATGTGACAAAATCTTGCTGCTAAGTACAGTATTACTGACGGATTAGTTTAATGCAATAGCATAATGTAATTTAATTATAGTAATAGTGCACAGCAACAATCTTACTACTTATGTCAGATTGTGAGACATTCTCTCTTAAAAGCTTCATCATTATTATTTAGTTTTTGAATTTAGTTCCACAGTGTCCCCCCTTCCTCCACATACATTAAATTAATTTCATAGAGGTAGAAGAAGAAACATTAGGTAAATTGCTCTCATTTTGCCCTAAGAATTCACAATACTAACTGAAAACCTATTCTGCATCATTAGACAATAGTCAGAAAGCCTATGATGAAAGCTTGTAGCCTTCTGGGCAGTAAGTCCTCAGACCTGCATTCTACAGTAAAAAGAAAAAAGAAACAAACATCAAAAAACTACACACACACAAAAATAAATAGGAACATTCCACCATATCTACCTTTTGTATTTACCTGAGAGCTTTTACTGGAGATTGATCCAAAATCCTGTGCCAGCCATTAACTATTTCTACATTAATGTAAACTATTGTAGTTCAGAGCTCCAGGTTTTCTTCAGCCCACAGTTTCCACTGATTTCAGCTGTGGCTGACAGCAATTCTGAAAATCCAACCCACAATAATTCCTATTTCTAAAGTGTTTTCTATCTGAAGACCACAGAATTTTCTATCAGCATTTATTTAGCCTCCAGAAAGACAGAAAAATATATCTTCAGCCAGCACAGCTGTATGCAAAGTGAACATCTGTCCATTGCCAAATTCAGTTTAGCTAATAATAAAAAAGCACACTTTATTTTTCTTTTCCAGACAGGATCAGACTGCAAGGGAAAGCCTGGAGAGGATTTCCATGCTTTAAAAAGAGAAACGGGGGAAGACTGAATTTCCTAAGGTCACTGAGGAAATGTGTGGCAGTGCTAGGAAAAGAACTCAGCACTCAAGCAGCAGAGATACCATCTCCACAGCCAAAACCAGATGGTTTTTCTCTGCAGTGTGACATAACAGCACAGAGTAAGTCTATGGATTTAGTGGCAATGAAGTTAAATAAGGTTAGTTTCTGGGTGGCTGAGAGGTGTTGCCTTTTTGTAATTGCATCATGACAAAAGCTCTTCTTGTCTTATTTCAATAACAAGAAGCCAGGTAATGCGAATTAGCCAAATTCAAATTGCAAATCACTGCTTTTTAGAGGGGGGAACAAGATGTACCCTTTTCTTGAAAGTACAGAAACTGCAAAAATAATCCTGCAGTATGCTGACCTGTTGCTGTTCATTTCCTAGCTTGCCCAAGGTTTTGCATATATTTTCAGTGTATACATTTTTAGGTGTGAGGCTAAAGCCACAAAGGCTCAGTACTGTAATGCTTGACTCTTAGGGGTTCTTTCAGCTTAAGAAACCCCTAGCTCCACAAAAGCCTGCATCTGTGTGTCCAAGGGACCTGCATTTCTGCTTCTTTCAAGGGTTTTGGAAGATGGCTACAGGGTGAGTGGACACACTTCTCTCCCCTTTTGACTTCACAACATGTAAGAGTGTGTTGAATTATCTATGCCCAGTGGCTCCTTTTAGTACAACATACCAACATAAGGAGTAAATAAGTTGTGCTAGATTGCCCTACTCCTTTTAAAGTCTCAACAGTATATTTAAAAGCAGTTCTGTGCCATGAGAGAGAAATACACACAGCCTTTTTCTGTTTGATTTTGGGTAGGTGTTTCAATCCAGTATCAATATTTTGCAGCAAAAGATTTTAAAAAATCTTTTTTAAAAGATTTTTGCTAAAAAATTTGCTAAAAGCCAGCCAATTCAGTTAGGTTTTACAATATCAAAGACCACCTGCCACATCTATGGCACCTTTACAAGCTACAGATAGAAACATAATTATGTGCCAATTCATTTTTGCATTAATTTTGGCATGCAGCAGAACCCCTTTCTCTAGCCAGTCTCTGCTACTGCAGCAACACCCTGTATGCAGCAGCAACCTGGACTTTGTTAGAAGTGGCACAATTTTTACACCTTTATGCCCTAGTGTTATTCATACTGTGTACCATTTGCTACCAAAAGCCTCTGCATTCCTTAAAGCTTTGTCTCTGAAGAAAGAAATCCGGGTCAAACTCCCCTGCATGAAAGCAAGCTGGTGGGGGATTTAAACCTTTGTCTTAGCTCCACATCTTAGGTGACTCTTCTGAAGATTTAAGGGCACTAGGAAAACATTGTCCTCTTTGCTGTGTTTTGCATGGAACTTTATTCCAACTGGAAAGCAAGAAGCTGTTCCCAGCCTAAGACCTACTATAGTAAATTAGGTCACTTCAGCTGCGTTCGTAGCAAGACAATGTACAAAAGTCTGTTCCTCCCATTGATAACATTGTTCCCTTGCCTATAGGTCTCAGTTTGGAAACAAACCTAGAGCTACAATTTAAAGTGAAACTCATGATTATTATTCTCTCAGCTATTTTTTTCCCTGTCTTTTTTTTTTTTTTAATTATTTTTTTTTTTTAGTTTAACCATTCCGGTGCAGTGAACAACTTCCGCGCTGCTGTGAGCTTGACTCCTAGCCTCAAGATCTCACCCTCCCTAGTGTTGTCTGGATATCAATTTTTTCAACCCCCAGTCCTTCCTCACAGGTAGGAAGCACATCACAACTCATTAGTAATTTACTGCTACAGTAATTTTTATAATTACTGCCAGGAGGCCTCATTAAATTTGATCTAATGAATAAATATTGTATTTTTCAACGTGATTACCAGAACAGCTTAAGCTGTGTGCCATAAACAATTATTTTCCTCAATATGCAGTATGTCAGTGAGTATTGATTTTTATTTTCTAAAGAATTTACTGTATTTCTACCAATGGCTATTAAGTAATAAATATCCAACCCTCTGAAGCCTCAATTGCCGCAGAGCAGATGGCAAAACAGTATTTGGGGTATGTATCTATTGCAAAAAGTAACAGAATGCACATTAGTGAAGATAAAGGGTTTGTCTGGAGGTTAAGGAGGAGTACTTCAATGTGAATGTCTTTCCTAGCCCTCAAGAAAGCAGTTTCTGATGTGTAAGTCTGTGATATCAAACAAATTTAGGATTTATTAGCAGGATACAGCAAAGCATTTTATCTCAGAGAACTAACACATGAACAAACATTGGTGCCTTGTGTTTCATTTGCTTTTAGAGCAACTGGTCAGATGGAACATTCTTCTAACAGGTTTAAGAAAAATAAAGAAATATACAATATGCTGAACATGAACCTACAGTTCAAACCAAGGCTGTAAATTATATTTACTTTCCAGCATAATTTACTCCTTTTTGTCAGCAATTGCAGACTTTAGCACACAAAACTGTAACAAAGCAGTGAACTGTAACAAAAGGCATGCAGTGGCAATGCCTTAGGATGTACATCAGAGGAGCTCAGGACCAGGATGAAGCCCTGTACATTTTTGTCATGTAAGAATGTTTTTTGCACCTCCAGCTATGGTGTACCATATTAGATAGATCTAATTCCCTAGCTAAAGCACTACTTAAATAATTTTAAAGTAAATTTATCTACATCAAAAAATAGCACTGCTGGTCTGTGCTATCATGTTTTTGTTTAAACAAGACTTTCATTTAGGGCAAAAGAAAAAGGGGTGTGGGTAAACCTAAGGTCATTAGGGGCAATTCATGTACCTGAAAGGATTATTTCCTATTTAATGGACATTTTTGAACCACATTTTCTGCATTTTCTCCCTTGATTGTTTAGGTTAAGGAAACCTGGGAAGTCTTGAGGTTGTTAGCTCAGTCCCCCACACTTGGTCTCCAAACTGGGACATGGTCTGCACTAGATTTCCCTGGGCTGCTCACAGTGCAGTTACCAAGCTGTAACTGCATCACCAGCACACAAACATTACCTCCAATGGGATAAACCAGAGGCAATTGACTCTACACAGGGCCTCAGAACTAAGATCCACCTTAGCTGCTGCTTCACTTAATAACATTTCTACTTCAGGACACTCAGCATTTGCTCTCATAAGGTTCCTTTATACCCAGGATTCTGCTGTGATGGATGCGAAGGAACCTCAATCTCACCAACAATAGTTGAAAAATACCTGTGCTTTCAGACAGGCTGTCAAACAAAGCATAACCTCCCTCATCTCACCAGTGGTGGGAGATGAATTCGCAATGAAGAGCACAAGACAGATCCTCTCCCCTCTTTTTACTTTTGGTGCTCCATGTCCCCAGAAACACACTAATCACAACATTGCAGAGCTCAGTACAACTACAGGTAAAAGCACTAGCAACAGTACCCTGGTCTGACACCTCTAGTACCTCTTATGGCTGCAGCAATTGGTGCCATGCAAACATCAAGAAAATACTGCTCAAAAATTGAGGCAGAAAGAGCTTGAGGTCCTTTGAAGTGTGCAGAGGAGTGTTCAGTAGAAACTAAGCTATTTACAAAATCCATGTCCTCTTGCATATTACACAGCAAGCTGTGGCTCACTGGGAGGTGCAAGGGAGGTATCAGGGGACTCTAAGATATGGCAGGAAAAACATTTTCTTGTGGATCCCAATATGTAAAAAGTATAATGTGCTATCTGTACAGAGGAAAACAGAAGCTACATTTCAGCAGTCAGGCTTAATTAGCAAGTTAGTTAAGCCTGACATCAGCCAAATTGTTCATCTCATTCAGAACTTTCCTTCAGAACTGGAAAGAAAAATAGAAATCAAAAGCTAGGCACAAGATTTTTAGAAAATGCAAAACCAGGTGGGAATAAAACTGATGGTACCTGAGAGACTACAATCTTCTCCACTCTAGTGCATCAGCTATAATGTAAAATATACTTACTAGTATGTCAAAGAAATAAACTAACTCCTGTTTGCAAAGAGAAAGGGTGTGTGTCTCCAGCCTGTGCTTAGTAATTAGACAGGAAAAAAAAAAAAAAAGAGAAAAGCATTATTCCTTGCTGTGGGTAAATCTGCATGCCTTGATGAAAATTAATTGTACTCACATTAGGAACATTCAAGTGTTAATTCTTTCCAAAGCAGGCTTTTAGCTACGTTAGTGAATGGGGTTTTGGTCTTGCAGCTACAGGAAAAGTGACTTAAGATCATACCAGTGGGTTTTGACAGAACACTGTATCAGTATTCTGTAATGGGCACATAGGTATCATACACACAGGTATATTTTTTATTTACTGGAGGTGCTTTTCAGAGCTTTGTAGTACCAATGCTGTTCTCTAGCCACACCAACCATTTAAAAACTAGAAGTTACTTCTCCTGGAAAAAAAAAACAGGATTACATCAAAGCATTTCAGTTCCTCACAACAAAACTCTGCGCTTGGTTTCCAATACTAAAATTGTAACACATCGCAACTTTTTCATAAGAATTAAATGGAAAGAGAAATAAAGGGGGAAGAAAAAGCTTTAGAGTGTTAACTCTCCACGGCAGGAGGAAGCCAGCATGGGCATTGAGCTCAGCACACTCATTCCCTTCTCCCTGCTGAAAGGGACACAAAAAGAACTCTGGCTAAGCATTTATTTTTCTGCTAATGTGAAAGTTTTCTTTTAAAGAGGAAGCAGATTGAACAGAGCACGAGAAAAGAATTTGACTCTGGCTTATTTCCAAAGGGCTTTTTTTTTCCTGATGATTCACTGTTATCACTTGTATTCACATTACAACTAGCCTCAAAAAGAAATACCCAAAACCGAAACCAACCCCCCAACACACCCAACAACAACAAAAAATACACAGCACAAAAGCACTAAGAAATAGAATCTTTCCTACTGCTAAATTCTGCTAATAAGCTATATAAGAAGAGAATCATGTAAGATAAGAGTGCCTGTATTCATTCACATTTGAGTAGTAACTTTGCTAAGCCTCTATATCTGGAACTTTAGAGCACATCTAAAATCAGTGAACTTCCAAGGTGTTTGACAAAATGGTGGACACTGATTGAACTTACTTTACTTCAGCTATCTAATAAACTAGAAACCATCTAAATTTCTCTCAAGTCTAAAATATTTAAATATTCAGTACAGTCTTTCCAGTAGTTTTATTTTCAAACAGGAGTTTGTTTGGATATCCAGAGAGGAGACAACTGATAATTCTCTGAAAACATGAAAATAACAATTTTTATTTGTGGGAGAGCTCTCACCATCAGTCCTAGTGTCAGTCAGTTGTGAAGCTTATGTAGCAATTCACAAACAAGCCACTTTTACATAGATATTCAAGGTAAAAAGAGGTAAGGGAAGGCCAAAAGGAGTGCTGGTAGGGTTGCTTTGTTATTTGTTATTGTGTATGTGATTAAAAGAAACTGAGGATGGTTGCTATAGGCTTCTGTTACTTACACCTCTTGACAACAACCTAGCACATAATTCCATTCTCTGCACCTGCAGTTAGACAAGAAAGGATTTAAAACTAGCTTGAGTCCAAACACAAATCTATAATTTCAGTAACATTTTGTATCTGCTTTCAGGAGTTGATGTAAGTTTTGCCTGTAGACATATTCCCAAGGAAATACTGTATCTGTAGGTTTCAACACAGCTGGAGCTACACTTCAACTGATTTTTTTTTCAAGTCCAAGTAATAAGTACAAAAACTACTAAAGTACTACTACCAGAGACAGATGCAATGCCTTCTTGCTCCATCCTGACCATACCATAACTTCTGGTTTATTTTTTTTCATATAACAGAATTGCCTGCCATCCTTAAAACAAGAGCTTGATCAATTGTAGCTGGAAGAAAGCCTGTACCAAAGAGCAACAAGAACTGGTTTAATGTGACTGCATATCTATGCTCTAGACACATTTTCATACAGATTCAATATCCACAACTTCTTCTATCAGTCACAATAGCATTCCCTGTTCCCCCCTCACCTTCTGTTTTCAGGATTCCTACCCGTCTAGCACCTGTCGTTACATTTTTGAGTTCAAACATTTAATTCCCCTACCGTTTCCCAAGTCCAAAGGGCTTGTGGGGTTTTTGACACCCTTTTAGGAGACCCAGGCATATTATTTGGGAGAATAGTGAGACCCAGTCATGCAAGTGTGGTGCTGTCCTTTCTCTTTGGCATTTGGAGCTCATGTACTCACCTGTACCTACAACAAAGCCCAGCATTATCTGGGTGCTGGTGTTTAGGAATCCATCAACTGGCCAGCCTCTATCTGACAGTTTTATCTTTTCACTCACTTGCTTTAGAGACCAGTGTTTCCAAAATCTCCCCACTAGCTCATGCCATTAGCCATGCAAAAGCTGTACTCATGAAAAGGTGTAAGAGAACAAACTAGATTATGCCAGCAGAGGTCAGTGGGTGACTCTCTTGCCAGAAGTTTCAGATGCACAGTGTATTACAGTTTCAAAGTCAGCTGAGTTCCCTGACCCTGAAACACTTCAAGTCATTCTTTAACTAGGCATCAGCATTTTGCCCTTTTTCATTTCATCTGCCTACCTAAGCAAACGATGATGATGCTTCAGTATGTTGCCATCTCTGTGCTTTTCTCTTCAAAATACATTTTTAGTTGCTGGCAGACAACATAAAGGTGTACCAGCACACGAGGCTAGGAAGGAAGAGGGATAGTTTCCAAAGTTAAAATTCCACTGCAGTTCCCTACACTAATATAACAGGTTAAGCGGCCAAGTGTGCTGATTTGCAACCTTTACTGTATGCTTCAGCCTGTGAAGTAACACTGCTGTGCCTGCTTATGTATAATGAAAAAAATTAAGGAAAACAAAAATGTTTTTTCTCAAGATTTGAAGAGACCTACTACTTCAATGTTTAGCTTAATTAAAAAGTGGAATGGGGAAGAAGCAAACAACATATATATTAATATATACCAACCTAAGAAAATCTTCTGATAATAGGGAAGTTATGGCAAATTTAATCAGTATATACTATATATTAATTATAAATGATTGTATCAGGTTAAAAAAAAAAAAAAAGCTTTTTCAGACCTATGCACAAGATCACCTGGCTCTAAAGCTGAGTAGTGAGGAAATGTAAACTTATGCAGCCTTTTTCAATTATAAATCAGTACTCATTGTACCTCACACATCAGCTTCATTCTTTTTTTCTTACACAGTGATACTCTATTTCCATGCATCTTTGGTTTTTAAAGCTGACAGGAACTTTTCCTCCCAAGTTTCTTAAATTGCTGTTCATTCACTGCACTTATAAATCATGAACTCATTAACTATTTTTCAAGTCCACATCAGCAGCACTTAAGTAGCTGTGGCAGAGGGGCTTGGGGAAAGTGGCATATTGAGACACCTCAAAATCATCACATAAAACTAACATCCTACACGATAAAATATGAATTTATTCTCACATCACCAGCAGTGTGATGAAAGGCACATCTAAACACAGCTTTTAGGTGAGAGTAACAAGGTGAGGATTTTATCAGCAAAGAATATTTGGGACAGCTCAGTCACTCTGCTGGATCACTTCTTTCCCATTTCCCCTCACTACAGAAGGTTACAGCTTTGGGTTACCTTCTGCCACAGCCTCATGCACCTCCTGTCTCTAGACCCAGGACACAAAAGCAGCCCAAGTATCTTCACTATCAGCATGCAATCAAAGTCCCTCAGGTAATTCTCTGCTGCAGGAAAAAAGCTCCTGAGAGGCTACTTAAGAGCTTGTTTGTAAAATAACAAATAAATTTAAATGACAGACACATTACTCCAACTTGCATCCAAAATTTTATCCTCATCCTCATCAGCTCAGGATGTAGGCATTGGGTTTTAGAAAAAGTACAGAAAAAGCAGAAGGGCAAAGCACACAGCACACCTGCCTAGAGCCTGTATCAAGCCTGAACTAAGCACTCTGTATTTTGACCATCACCACCTAGTCACCATGTACCGAACAATTCAATCCAAGCAGCAGGAATATCAGAGCAAGCCTGATTCAGGAACACAGGGCCAGAGATAATAAGATGTCCAAGTCCCACTGCTCCCCCAGGTGTGATGCAAACAACCAAGTCCTTTATTTCGCAGCATAAGTCCACCTGAAAGTGGTAAAATAGAAGCACAGCTCTAACAGCCTTTTAAAAACCAGTTCAGAAGCAAAAATAGTCTAAAACAGAAAATTTTTATTTTCAAAATAAAAAATTTTGTACAGAACAGTGTAGATCTGAGTATATCTAAATACAGCAGTCTCTGTAATATAACATAAGGGTCTGCTTTTAGCACAGTACTTTCACACTCTAGCAATCAGAAGGCAAGGCAAGCAATTAGGAGGAAAAAAAACCCAACCACTTTTATCTGTCAGAACATGTATTTCTAAAATGAGTTCCTTCTTCACAAAATGTACCTAGAGGGAAGAGCACTCTCCACACCTCAGATTGCACAGCTATTCACACTATAAAAACAGACAAAGAGAGGACGGGAGATTTGCAATAGGAGAGATGATTTATGATAACAGAACTGCAAGTCTGAGACATAAATATCTGTTGTTTCTAAATTCCTCTCCTCCCTTCCCACACACACTGATGCAATTCCCAGAAAGGTATGAATTGTGGATCATTTTGTATACACACAGTGCAAATACTGTGCAAGCACAGAAGTGTAAACCCATGTTGATCCTTTTACTATTCAACTGTACATTATTTATAGCGTTACATTCTAAACCTTATACAAAGCTTACACAGTAACTTCCCTAGCAAACTAAGCACATTTAGACCCTTTATGGTTCTCTAGATGCAATTTTCCTGGCACCTTCTTTTCTACAACAGAGTACAGGAGACCCCTATGTGTTCAGTGTATCAGAATTCTTCAGCTCCATTTCTGCTGTACTTACATTTCACAACTGTCATGTGAAAGAATCTTCCACAGTCACAAACAGCCAGATACAGAAACATCCATTGCCTGTTTTCCTGATAACCAAACTAAACAAGTTACCACCTTTCCTCCACTCAAGGATGGCCAACAGGCACATGAACTACCATCCCTCTACTTGATCAAGCCCTGATCTGGAGGTATCCCTCTTCCCCAGGACCACTGCTGACTCTGCAAAGCAGCTCTGCAGCTGCAGCAGGAACAGGGAAAAGAGTCCACTAAAACAGTAATTTATCACATGGACACTACACAATGTATACCAGCACGTTCCTATCACTGTCACCAGTAGGCAATGTTAGTGTTGTGGAAGCTTTCAGCAGTGGCCTTCTGTCATCTGCGCAAAAACAAAAAGTGCCACGTCAAACGGTGTCTACTGCATTTTTTAATTCAGAGAATCTCCTTTGAAATAGCCAGTGTGAACCTTTAGTACTCTATAAAACCAACTATTAGTGCTTGGAGACTGCTCAGCTGCAACTTACAGGGCCCCTTTTTTAACTTAAGAACATGCTGCTGTTTCAGAGAATTCTACAATCCCATTTGATCATGAAGTGTCTGCATTGCAGAAGTTGGCTGCTTGGTTCTGTGAAGAAAACTGCCCCAAGTTTTCAGAACATCTCTATATTTTTGTAACCAATTTTGGAGCGTAAGCAAACCTACAGCATAGATTGCCGCATGAGTGAAACTTAAACTTTAATGACTTAAAGCCCCATCTCCTTTCAGGAAGAAAAAAAGAAGTTACTGTCATGAAAACAAGGACTGATGCCATCTGATTTGCAAAGTTGTTTAAAGAGAGAACAATGGCCTGTGGATAAAGACCTGCATTAATTTATACTGAAATAAATGAAAGGTTTTTATCCCAAAAGGAAAGGGAAGCAGGGAAGGCACTTTGTAATGTCATTTGATTAAACAATTCACTGCAGGCAATAATATTACATTGGTGAAAGAGTATGTAATTTAAAGGTAGTCACAGCTTCAGTCTTCCATTCCAATTTCTTGTTTCAGACTGAAAGACAAGTAAGAACATGAGTCAGCTTGTAGCAAAACTGAAAACTCTTTAGACCAATTAGTAGAAGCCCTAACAATACACACTGAGGCTGAGAGCTAAAAGGCAGAGTAGTTATATCACTTGTTTCAGGTAAAAACCTGAAAGCGTATCATAGGGCAAAATCTCAGACTCTGGAGGCAACACAGAGTAATCTTGAGATTTACCTGATGAACTAGGATGTGGACATCTTTGCCCTCCCACTTTTGAGATGCTTATCCCACTTAATGCAGCCACATCACTGACACAATGGCACACTCACCTTTTCAAGTAGGCATGGACATTGTCAAAGCCATGGTACTTGGCCAGATAGACCAGGACACCTGTGGCACATCTGCCATCTCGTTGTCTGCAGAAGCTACAGTTGCAGATTCCACGACACGGGGGGCACCTCCATGTCTACATGGGAGACAAGAAGCAGCCATTTTAGCTGAGATGCTATGCCAGATGTAACTCAGATCCACAACTTAGAAGAGTGCCCTGCTACACATTGAGTTCTGCAGTGAATATCAGCACTGCATAACGTTGTCTAAACCAGTGCATGAGTACAAATTCCTCAGTCTGCAAGGAACTCTCCATTGCTTGCCTCGCACATAACGATAGGAAGCATTCCACTCTGTTTTAATTCCTAGATCACAGCCCACAGCAGCAGCACCTTGTCGACAATACAGTTCCTTTCCATAGGGCATTAAGCACTAATGCAAGGCAAAAGAGAATGCTATTCTGATGTGCAAACAAGAGTATTTTGGCTGCTGCTCTGTTCTCATACTTTACTCCTACAAATAAAACTGCAGAAGTAGTGAACACAACCAGTTCTACACAATATAGTTCTGTGATTCAGGGTGAATTCAAGCCAGGAGTGCATGAGGTACTACAGCACTGTAAGCAGTTCTGTTAAAACCCGTGCTGTCAGTGACCAGTACCCCTGGCTGTGCAAGTCAAGCACAATAAACCACCACTGAGCACTGTCCTACCGGGTCCAGCAGTGCTGTTCTGACATCCTCCCCATATCTGTTGCGGAGGCACGGCCCACAGAACTGGCCCCGCACTCCTACGCAGTCAGGGTTACGACAATTTGTCTTGGTGTCTATGGTTTTTTGGCGACATTGATGACAGGTGGATCCCTAAAACACAGGAAAAACAAACAAGACATTTAAAATGGCATTTTAGTTAGGGGGAAAAAGAGCATTGAACAAAATCTCTTTGGCAGCTAGCAGTGCTTATCCTGAAACAGAAAGCCACCTCGCATGTTTGAATCAAGACTGTTTAGCACTGCATATTCAGTGTCTGGTAGTCACTTCCCCTGGCTGCTGTCACTTAGGCATTAGTTGTTCCAGAGTGAAAGCAAGCTAATTGGCTTGGTAAAGGTCATTCTACAAATTCAGGCAAAAATAAGAAGGGATACCTAGATCTCAGGCATATTTCTGCCCAAAACCACATCCTCTCTCTCAGTGAGAGGGAATGTGCTCTATTTGATGCTAAAACAAACATGGAATAACAAAAAAATGACTTCACAAAGTACACATTTCACAAAGCTGCAATACACTTACTATGGCTCTGTTATATACTTTGTCTCTTGCAGATCCACAAATATTATCCAGCTCTTCTGCTGTTATGTCCTCAACTGGGCGCACAACATGTGGAAAAGCCACGGCACCACGGTGACCCCTCCTGGGAGTACGGGCCTCATTCTGAATAGCAAAGACACAACATTTTCAGTATTAGTATTATTTTAGTACTAGTTTCAGCAAAAGCTCTACAAAGGCAATGTCACAGCAAGGCTGGAGTCTCAAACAGCCATCATATATTTAAGCAAGATATATACGTCTTTGTACAGACGTATGATATGGATGCACCTTTAGCACCTTTACTTGATCTGTCCCTGTCAGGGTGCAGTGATGCTACTGATCTTGCTTCATTCCTGCTGGAATCCAAGAGGAAGTGCTTTTTCAAGGACAAGGAAGGGGAAACTGAGAGCACATACAAAATGGTTTTTTTTTTGTTTTTTTTTTATTCTTCCAAGGATATGGCACACTGATAAACCTTATCAACTCTCTATGAATCGCTATTTTCTTGAAGGGAAACCTTCATACAAAACCACCCCCACAACAGGAGAACTAGATCTTCACCATACCTCCAGGTATTCATCAGACATCTTTCTTCTTCTCACTAAGATGTACCGGTCATCTTCTTCCTCTTCTAGTACAAGAGTAGGAGGACCTTCAATCAAGGACCTGGATCTTGTGTGAGGCCGAGAACTCCGGTCTGGGTTCCTCCTCAAGGCACACTTGGGCAATGAACGCCTTGGAAGCCGCTTTGGTCCCTGCTAATGTTTAAAAGCTCCTGATGAAACAGGTGAAAACACAGCTCCTGACCCTACTGAATTCCTGCCCTAAAGATGCCTTCCTCTCTTATTTTTCAAAGACATGTCTATCCCTGTTCCAGTCAGAAAATATAAGGTAAGAAGGTCCTAAGCAAGTTCATCTTAGGCATTCTGCTAGTGACAGGGAAATAGTCTAAAGCAGCAGAACCCATGTCTATGAGGAGCTGCAATTTTCAGCACTGTTCTAATCTTCACCCAAATTACAAATACATCAGCAGTGAAATCCATTACACTGCTGATTTACAACCCAACCTTCTTTAAATTTAGACTAAATGCCAGGTGTTTTACAAGGCTCCAAACTCACAGAACGTTCAGGTCTGAGCTGCCCTCCCTTATCTCCAGCCTTTGTATAAACACATATTTACACAGCACCTTGATTGGTTTTATTGGCCTGCAGACACATTTAACCTTTATAAATTAATCTGTTCTGCTTTATACCATAGCAAATCAAAAGAGAATTACACAGTGAGGATACCCATTTTAGGAAGCCATAAAATTCTAACTGGACTTTGATTTGCACAGTTTATTAAGTTTTTACATTGAGAATTCTGCTCTGTAATGTCAGAATTTGACTCTTAGAAATCAGAATGCAAATACAGTAAGTTTATACTCACATGACTGACAGCTGGCAATGATTTTCTCCCACCAAAGATACCAGAAACATTTTGCAACTCAGCCATTAGTTTTGCAAGCTAACAAGAGAAAAATGAAGCAGAGCCTTAAAAGGGTATTTATGTGCTATTACAGACTACTAGGGCAATTGGCTAAAAGTACAATTACTTATAGGAAATGCAGTCATTCTTCAACTCTTTACATTTATGTCTTATTTATGTTTTAGTGACTGCAAGTAATTTGGAAATGCTCAAACTTATTATGTCGTTAGGCTTGCAGCCTATGGATTTTCATATGCCAGTAAATATAAAGTATCAGATTTATTTTTTAGGAATGCAAATTCATCTTAATGCATTCACATAGCTCCCACTGCAGTGAATTTAAACAGGGGTCCCCTAGGAGGGGGGGGGGAAAAGGGCCAGTCCACAGGAAGACTGAGTACTTGCCATTGCTTTGTTTTCCTTTATGTTTAAAGCTCTTTTTTCTAAAAACATAGCACCGTTTTCTTCAGTGTCAGAATCTGAATCTGGAGCAGGCATCGGTGTTTCAGGAACCGGCTCCATCCCACCCTTCCTTCTTTCTGATCTTCGAGGTGGAAACTTCATGGCTACTTTCAGAGGAATAGGGCATTTCTGCCCTCTCTGATCTATATCACTTTCAGCACTTGCATCATTCTCATCTGAATCCGATTCCAATTTCTGTTAACAAACCAAAATGGAAGCATGTAAATCCAGGAAATTTGCTCTGCAGTTAAATGCAGTTGACAACTTTTTGTCTAGGAGTAGTTTAAGAGGCTACCTGGCTGAAATTCAGACATCCAGTCTTAGTGTTCTAGTGCATTTTGGAGGGGAGGAGCAGGGACAAGGGGATAAAAACCTCCCAGGGACACACAAATGGTTGTGCCAAACACACCAGAAAAGGGAGTGTAGGTCCAGTTGCAGCAGTCTAAGCTGTCACTTGCAGGTCTAATAGCAAGAACAGTTTGTGTGTATGGTATGAGAAAGAGAACTGCCTTTAAAGGGCTCCATTTTGCTACATATAGCATTTGGCTGTAAAAAGAGCCACCATGCAGTTCTCTGCACAAGGTCAAACCCAATTTTGTAAGCTGCCAAGTACAAGTCATCTTACAGTACCAATGATAAAAAAAGGAAACTTTCTTCTAGAGCCAAATGAAATAATTATTAATAAAATCACAGTATTTTCTAATATTTGAATTCTGATATCTTACTTACAATTTCCCAAGAACCAATGGTTCAGTGAGGACATAAACTATTTAGTTAAAATCTCATTATGTAATAGATTATAACTTTTCTTTTTAAACACACCAAGACGGTCTCATTTTGATCAGCAGTACCAGTGGACATTGAATGGCCACCTTTATTTACACCGGCTTTTTATAAAGCAGGTATGTGATTCTGATTACACATTATGTGTAGTTATTGACTCTTTTTTACATATCCATTCCAGTTTTGTCTCCTACTTAACTATTGTGTTTTAACTCAGATCTGATTTCTTCCAATTAGACATTTTTTCTTTTCTAGTTATTGCTCAGCATGTGTTGACATTATGACAAACCTGGTTTTGCCAAATGTGGTACTACTTCAGTTTCTCTTCTGAAGATCAACTATTGATCTTTTTAAGCAATAAAACTGATATCAAGGAAAAGCAGAAAGGCAAGATGTTGAAAGATGCACAGCATTCCCTGTTATGCTGCCAGAGTGGAGGTCTGATTGCATGTCAAGACACATAGGAATTTTTCTGAGGTTTGCTGGAGTCCATGGGTTGCCCTAACTTTTCATACTGAGGAAACCAGAAATGTTAGGCTCCAATAGAGTAATGTCCAGCAGGGACAGTTTTAAGAGGTACATTTCAAAATAGATATGGCAGATTTTAAAAGCTCAGTATCTCAAGTGCTTTTCACAGCAGCAGAAAGAAAACTAAACTTTGGCTCCTTGGACTGTTTACTAAATGAAATTATGCTTCCTTCTGAAACATTGAACCTTCAAGCTGAAGCTGGCATTATCTACCAATTAAAAATGTGTAAGAATTTAAATATAAAATAGTGAACTAAAATCAACTGTCTTACCAATGCATCTTGAACCTCATTTTCTGAAAAGCCACAGAAAGATTCATCATCAGAGGCTTCATGAAAAATTTTTGCCAGCTCTTCTTTAATATCCGATCTAAATTTGCATTTCTATAAAAAATAAAATATCCTTTAACTTAAGAAGTTTTACAGAAAATTATTAACGTTTATAAGTGCAATACAAACAAATAGCTTTTTCATAAAGAAAAAAAAAAGTTAAAGCATTTCACAAGGGGTTTCAGAACCATGGCTGCAAATTACCTGGCACATTAGGTTAGGTGACATATCAAAGGCTAGAATTAATAGCTAATCTTTTTCCAACAATTACCACCTAGAAGCACAAGTAAAGAGTGAAATGAAATTACAGCACATAGCACAGGTTTATAACTACTATACAAAAACATAAGCAGAGCAAGTAGTTTTACATTATTAGCTTTACATTTTTGCAATCTTTACTAGTACTGCACATATAATCTTATTTGTTCTTGTACTGTACTTACTGTGTTTGCAAAATTATCAGAACCAAAACTGTCACAACTGTCATCAGAGGATGAGGATGTTTCCATGGGAATCAGTTTTGTATTTCGAAAGCCTGTGAAGTTTCTCCTTCCTGAACAACCTCGGCGCTACAGAAGGACAACAGCAACACCATTAAAAAGAGATCTACTGCAGCATAGTAGTTTTTAAGAGTATCTTTTTATTGAAGCTTAGGAAGTCTGAACATTTTAAGATGTTTAGCAATCTTGAATGCAAGTCAGAAAACAAACATCAGCTTTGAAATAAATCTCAAAGTTAAGAATGACTATAGTTTTTACTCTGATATAGTTCTGATCACTGTTATATGAGTTATATATGAGTTTCATTCAGTATTTAAGAATACTTCTTTTATGCAGACAAGTGGAAGTAAGCATATAAATAATGTCATTCCCCTGTCATCATAGCCAGTGATGGACAAAAGTGCAAGTACACGAAAAGTACCTAGAAATCTACTCTGATTCACTTAGTACTTGCAGTTTGAGGCAAACACTAAATACTCTGCTGCTTTTAAAGAAGGGCCAGAGTCCTACCCACAGATTTGAAACAACTGCTTCTAGACAAAGCAGCTTGCAGCTTGCTGTTTTATTCATTTTGCCAGCGATTTAGGACTTTTTTTTTTATGGGCTCCAAGTTTTCTTTCCCCAGGAAATATTTCTACTGGCAGTGACCCGTTTTATCCCCCGAGGCTGGCACCGAGGCCGGGCGGCAGCACCCACACTGGCCCTGCGCCACGCTGGCGCTCCCCGGGCCCACCGGCCGGGCCAGACGGGGCTTAAACAGCAGCTGCCCGGGCCAACCTGGCCCTTCGCTCCGTCCTGCCTCCAGCACCGCTCTGCTTGCGGCTTTTCGCTTCACACCTCTGCCGAACACCGAGCAGCGGCCCGGCCCGGCCGGCCCCGGACACAAAAAGGGCGCTTCCTGGTGCCGCCCGCCGCGGCTGAGGGTGCGCGCAGCCGGGGCCCTCAGGCGCGGAGCAGCCCGGCCCAGGTGACCGGGGCAGCCGGGGGCTCGCAGACACGCCCGTCCCCTCGGGCGCTGCCCCGCCAGCGCCTCTCCCCGCCTCCCGCTAAAATGGTTCAGGCCGGCACACACGCGGCCGGGCCGGCCGCCCGCCCGCCGCCGACCCCTGCGCTCCTTCGCTCCCGTCCCGTCCCTGCTGCACGGGGCCGCCCCACAACACCGCCTCACGACCGGCCCCGCATGGCTCCGGGCCGCCAGCTCCCCGCCGAGTGCGGCTCCCGGGCCGAGCCCCCTACCCCAGTTAGGCGGGCAAGGGCACCGCCATGCGCGGGGCGCCCGAGCACCGCGGCGGGGCAGGAGACCCGAGGATGCCGGTCCGAGTGGTGGAGCTGCCCCCACGTCGCTCTCCCTGTGGTACCCAGACTAAAGAGCCCCCCACCCGACCCCATCAGCCTTCCGCAGCGCGGCTTAGTGCGGCTTGCCCAGGTTCACAAGACCCCGGAGGGCCACGGGAGCGGCGGCAAGCGCCACAGCCTCCCCCCTCTCCGCAGCGGCAGGGACCCGCAGCGCTGCGGCGAGCCCGGCGGGCAGCGGCGGCCGCGGGCAGGGCTCACCTGCGGGCGCGGTGGGGCCATGCTGGCGGGACCGGGAGAGCGCCGGGAACTGAAGGTTCGCGCCAAAGCGGCTGGACCCTGGGGGCGGGGCCGGCAGCGCCTTTCCCGCGTTGCCGCCCGCGTCCTGGCAGATGCAGCGCACATCCCCGCGGGGTCGGGCACCCTGCTTTCTCACCCTGCGTCCCCCTCTGCTGAGGAGCTTATCAGATCTCCAGTGATGTCCCCGAAGGGGCCAGGGCGGAGGTCCCCTTTTTAAATTTTCTATTCGCGGTGTAAGCTTTGTGGATCTGCAAGGGCCTGGCCCTGTGGCGCGAAAAGCTCCCGGGCGGAACGCGGCGGGACTGGGGTGCAGAAAGGGGGGCGGAGGCCGCGCCCACTCGTGCCTGGTCGGGGCTAGCTGTGAAACCTCCGTGGTTTCTAGCTCTCTTTTTTTTGCTTTAAATAATTTTATATGCCAAACATAGCTTCACTCTGAAATAAATCCCCTAAAGTTGCCAATTTTGAAGGGCAGTTTGGTTTCTCCACGAAATTAAGCGAAGGGTCTGTGTCCTGGCTGCCCGCAGCGGTGCCCGCAGCGCCCGCCGAGCAGCGCAGTACAAGGGCTGTGTGTCGGAACTGCCGCCCCGCAGCGCGCACGCTGCCCTGCGTCCCGCGGGGAACCGAGGCTCACCGCCCGGGGCCCCACAGATCCGCGTTAGGAGGAGCGCCTCTGCTCCTCGGGTAGCAGCGGTTCAACAGAATTTTACAAAAAAGTTGGCTGTCTTGCCCTTTGCAATCACAATACTGTTTGAAGACAGGCCAGAAGGAGATCAGTCATTTTAAACCATTTTTGGTAACGCGTATAACAGCGCGTTAAATCAAGTACAGCCGTTAAACACGGCAAAATAACTGCTACCTGGTATTTGGCAGCAATAGTAAACGGAGAAGCCCTGAAGAAGCTGTAAGGGATTTGTGGCCCTGGTGTTTGCTGTAATCCTCTGTTTATCCTGTGGTTTGAGCAGGCTCGATACCAGTGCAACTCTTGCTGCTCAGCATTCCCAGGTGCCTCCCCGGCAGCAGGCGAGTCCCCGCTGCAAGCAGCTGGAGGGAGGAGGCCGTGCTAACCTGTGCCCGTGTAAGGCAAACCACGAATCATCTCTGAGCCAAAGCCTGTAAATAGGCTACAGCACAATAGGGTACAAGAGCCCTCACGGAGGTGTTCTGTTTTCTGTGGGCATTATTCTTCCTGCACATGCTGCAGTCTGTCATATAAAAGAATCGCCGTTTTAAATAAGCCCATAATTACACACTTACCTGCACTGCTGGCTTCTCAGCACACACAAAAGCAGATGAACTAAACCGGTCCTCCAGAGACCAGACCACGCTCCATTCCTCTAAATCCACATTAGTGGAGGATTGCCACCCACATGGCTTCCAAACAAGACAGCTCAGTTGGGAAGAGGGGAGATTTTTAAAAAAAAATTATGTAGTTTTACTAATTTCAGAAAAAGAAATCTACAAATACTAGTTTAGTTACATGGAACAAGAGATTCAGTTTATGAACAGTAAAAGCCCTTAACAGCTTGAATCACAATTATCAGAATTTTACTAGAGAAGTAGCCAACCTTCACAGCTTTCAAGAGCATCAGATGAAATGTTATGGAGTACTGATGGCAAAAAGCAAAACTTAAGACTGCAGTTACTTGTCCATTTAATGTTTAACACAAACAGCTTTCTTCAAATCTTCAAACTACATATATAGTCAAATGACTTTCAAATTAATAGGTCAGAGCGGAGACTTTGTGGGGAATCCAGACAGGACATTCCATGAACTGTATTTTCAGGGGATTTTTAATATGTGAAAAATAATTATTATATTGAAAATTGGGTATATCACCTCACATATTTTACAGATGACTGGGGAGATGAGCACAGGAAAGGGAAAAGAGAAGTGGGATGTATGTGAAGGGCAGGGGCTTTCCTTCCTACACACACAGCAAGGGTACCAGAAAACCAAGGTCTGTAACTTAGCAGATGGTTGTTGTGACCTGTGACACTGTGATTTCCTGTTTTCATCTTCAAGGCCTGCATGCCTCTGCTCTGCCCTGCAGGGCCCTGGTGCCCTCAGTGGATGGCAGAACAAACTTACCAACTGGCTTTACCACAATGGAAAAAAGTTTTTCTGCTTTTATGAAGACATAGGCAGCACCACTGTGCTACATCTAGCTATTAACAGTAGCTGAAGACATGCAAAGCTGAACTCAGGTGAACATTGCATTTTCAGCTACACTTAAATTAGGCTAATGTGAGTGGAAGAAAACATCCCTGCCCATCCTGTCTCCCAGTCAGGGTCCTGCATAGCCTGTCCAGTGCTACCAGCAAGCTCATCTCTCAGGGCTCACATGTCAGCAAAGATCTTCTGGAGTATTTTATCAGGTATTTTCAAGAAAATAATCTGTTAAGGTCTTGTCTGTCCTTGAAATGAGCTGTCAGTACATGGTAGCAGCCCTTGGAAGACCTGCTAAGGGAATAGGCTGAAATTATGGAGAACATGGAGTACATTGAGCATGCAACACTTTCTGCATCTATCTGGGGGAATCAAAGTTGTTTATGTGTTAGGAGCGTTAAGCAGCAGCAAGAACATGAACCTCCAACAATAGCTCCATTGTCAGAAACAATAGATGTGACCTTTGGTCTGCTGGGACAAAGGTCTAGTGCTGTCCTCCGTGTCACCCCGCAGATTTCGGCTGTTGGCACTGTAACACGGCTTGTCTCTCGGGAGGCGGGACTCCTGCTGCCCTGTCCCTGGCCCTCCTACCCATTTCCTATCTTAACTACACTCAACACTCTTTGTGCTCCTTTCCCTTTTTATTTTTTTTTAAATTGAAGCAATACATTTTTACCTGCTGTTGTGAATGAGTGTTTCAGGACACTCAAAGAACCCCTGGCAAAGGCACCGGCAAAAGTATGTTTAATATAAAAGCGAAAGCATGACAAAGTTAATTGGCAAGGTTCACTCTACTACTTGGTTAAAGCGCACAGAGAAAAATTATTACTGAAGTCTAAAATCAATCTAAAACTAAAACCAACCAAAAATTATCTACATGGAAAAAGAGTAAGGCTGAGAAAGAGTAAGGATAAAAAAGAATAAGGGAGACCCTCCCATTGAGTCACAAGGTTCAGAATGGACTTCCTTGCCAAACTTAGCTCCAAACTTGAAAAATGGCTTAGGCCTAAAAGTTTTAATGGCACTTAACAGCATTTAATTGACAGCTTAATGTAAGCAATTTAACAAAAAATTCTTACAGAATTTACTATAGCACAACAGTAACTAAGTAATAGGCCTAACTTACTTACAAATCCAAAGTACTTAAGAATCTAGGAGAGCAACATTCATAGTACATTTGCTATAGCATATTCGCACTCACACACAGACCCAAAGGTATATACATTTGAAAAATTCACTTTGAATTCAGCAAAGTGCTCACATCAGACGCCTTTGCACCTTCTCAATGGGCAAAGGGTTGAGTCTTGAGGAGTGGGGGTGGCCTGGGCTCCGTTGTTGGTGGTCGGTGGTGGTCCCCCAAGTTTGGCAAACGTGAGAGTTGGCTGGCTCCGAGAGGCCCCACTTGGGGGGTGGTGCTGGTCACAGCCCACTGTGGTCCAGAAGGGCTCAAAGAGTCTCGCTTATGACTGCTCTTTATAGGATCACAAAAGAGTTGGCTTTAGTTGTAGTAATTTTCCATACTGGCCACAGTTTGGGTCAGTAGTTTTCTTTAAAAGTGTGGTAACAAAAATGTTGTTCCACTTGGGTTGTTATTCAGGTAAGAACAATCAGTTTTCAAGGCTGTTCATTAAAAACAGCCTCACTAGAAAGCATAAGCTCCTGGGAGCAGGCAGTGTTTTTGATAAGCTGAAGAGGAGCTTAGTCCAGGTGGTGTTTGTCAAGGCCAAGGCTTAATGAGTCTTTCTGAAATCACAGTATGGCCCAAGGGTGGGGATGTACCACCACACCTGCCTAAAATAGCATGTGGATACATTAGTTAATGTTTGTGTGATGCTAGTGTTTATTGTGATGAGACTTGCACAGTGACACATATTTAAGCATTTAAGAGGAAAGGGAGAGTTTGGATTCTCATGGCCACAGAGTACCAGTAGCACAATGCAAAAACACATATCTTAGCTCTATAGAAAATAATAAGTTTGCAGCCACTAATGACAGTAATTAAAAATTTCTGTAAGAGCTGTCCAATCACCTCTTCATCTGAGCAAGTTATAGTGTGTTACTGAGACCATTAGTGTAATAAAATGAAGCTAAAAAACATTTTGCATCAAAATAATCAGACATTGATTTATGATTTAAGTTGTAAATTGGTAAGCTATACCACATACTAATTGGTTTTCTCTCTCCTGTAAGGTGTGTTTCTTGAAAAAATCTGATCAAGCATATGTATTTGTTCACATGTCACCCTCCTGAGTGGCACGGCTCTGAGTGACATGGAGTAGAGTGGCTCACACTACCATATAAGACATAATAAGGTGTATAACCAGGTAACCTGCTATTGATTGCCATCCAGAAAGGACACACTTGTTCTTACACAGAAGCAGGAGGATAGCCATTTTGGAGATTTAATTGCAGCTAGATCTCTACATGTTTGCTGGACATGAATTTTTATGGAGTACCTTTTTAATGTAAACACTTTAACACTATGCTCTGATAGGCAGAATCAGATTTTGTAAAATAAATATGTTTAGACATTTAACATGTACAATCAGTTTCTAGTAAGAACAACTACCAGCTCCATAAAATACCTCCACAATGCAATTACTATCTTTGTCCTTTTTTCTCTCTCCAAGGAGAAATAGATTTTTTCCTTTTAATTTAACAGGTTTGTATCTCCTTGTGCTTTGTTGTGATTTTCTTGTTAGTAAAGGCTGGGTGCCATTGCATCCTGCATGTTGAATTGAAAGTGGTCATGTCTGATCCTATCCGATACTGTGTTTTTTTGACACAGACTGGCAAGACCACAAAAATTGAAAGAGTAAGAGAAGGGAAACTAAAGGAATAATACAAATCAGTGTCAGAAACAGTGTAGTTGATACTACATTCATTGGTGCACTAAGAGAATGGCTGAAATGCAATCTTTTCGATAGAAACCTTAATGGTTATTCCAAATGTTAATCATAGCAGATCATTTGGAGCTGCGAGCATTATGATGCACATTATGGGAGTGTAATTACAATACTCATTTGATTACCCTGTAGCCATTCCACAAAATGCATAGCAAAAAATGTTGATCGAAAGTAGCTGGTTTTGATGTGCAGTAGCCACTTTTAAAAGCACAAGATCCCAGCCCATTCATTGCCGGGCTTTGGTTTTTATTTCCTTTTGTAAACACAAATTACATTTAGGCACCTCATAAAGCAATGTTCTGCGAATATATAGCTGTGGGAAGCAGAAAACTATCAGGAAATAACCAAAATACTTACTGTAGTCTGTTTTTTTACCCTTTTATATAAGCTTTGCCACCTTTTGCAAGTGTTGATTTGCATTGCCTCCAGAGCCTTCAGCAAGATGTGGCTGCTGGGGGAGGATGGGAGTGGGAGGAGAGGTGGTGGCATAACCTGCGCCCCAGGGACCTCTCCGGAGGGAGGACATGAGGGGGACAAGTAGAAAGCCTCCCTAAGAGCTCGCTAGTGCCTGCCAGAGGTCCCCAGGGCACATCTCAAGTTTTCAGCCCTCGGGCTTTTTCACAGCATGAGGGAAATGCTGCAGGGAGCCCTCACCTTGCTTGCTAAGGCAGGAAAAGGAATGTGTGTGTTGAGTCCCAGGTGCAGTGAGACACTGCACTCTCCCAGTGCCCGTGTCCCCACGGCCAGCAGCTGCCAAGGAGCCCCGGCAGGAGGCCGGGAGGAGGCTCCGGTCCCGGCAGGGCAGCGTGGGTGATGCTGCGGGGGGAGCTGCAGGGAAGGGCTGCCGGCTGCACCCCCAGCTCGTCTTTCTCCCGAGAGGCCACTGCCTGCCGGCACCGTTCCTCTGTCCTCTGAGCTGTTCATCTCAAATGCCCCGTATTTACATTCACTCAAACGTGATCTTGGCAGACCCTTATTAGTGTTATTACCTTAATAGACTTCTCCCCTCTAACCTCTAAATTTTTGCAACAAACTGGCTTGAACTGCTAAGCATGGCAATTCATTAGATAAGAATATTATGTAAAAACCCTTTTATGGTGGACACACATACAGAAAATAATTCTGTCAGATGTAATTTTCAGAAGTAGCACAGCTATTTGATTCCATTTAGTGACATGAGATGCCAGGAGGTCTCTCAGTTTGGGGTTTTTCCACAGTTACATAAGTCACTGCCCGTCTTTCCCAGCTTAAAGTAATAATAATAATTATTATTATTATAAGTCAAAGTGCATTCTCTAGCACAATCAAAAAAAATCAATTACATATATTTGATGTACAGTGCAATGTTCTTGGCAGCAAGTCTGCAAGTTGTGGAAAGTCTTAAAATACAAGGGGTTTGATCCTGAGCAGTATCAGCTGAGCTGGGGAGCAGGACAGAGGTGAGGGGTGCCATGGCTGGGGACTGTTGTTCTCAGTAGGGCAACCTCTGCTCCTTAAATCAGCTCAACAAGTAGCCAAATTCTGGTCAGCATGCTGTCATACATGGCCAACTCTAGAAAATAATCTGTGGGAGCAGATAAGATAGAACAAAACTGCAGTAGCTAGTTTTTACTTTAAAAAGTAAACCATGTCCAAAATCACCCATTTCACAGCAAGAAGACAGGCTCTCGTGGGCATTAGCTCAGTCATGGCAGAGCTGGGGGCAGGCACAAATGGGTACTCTCCCCTCCCAGCTGAACGGGGACTTGCCCTGGCTGTATGTTAAAAAAAAAAAAAAAAAAAAAAAAAAAAGGAAAATTTGCATTCGATTTTGTAAGCATTTTCTCAGTTGGACACTAATACTCACTCACTTTGGACATTTAGTTCTGAATCTGCCTTCACGAGCCCTTTGCTATTTTTCATCATCCATTCCAGCAGGCATCTCAGAGCTCACTTCTTACAATTCCAAGCATTTTAAACCCTGGAAGAGGAAAATGCAGGTACCTTTTGGGGATTAAGAAAACATCAACATCAAAGCATGGAGATATGAAGCCCAAGAGAAAGAAAAGACAGGGAACTAAGGGGCAGCTCTACAGCAGTGGCATTTTGTGCCACTTGCAGAGTCAGCCATGAAGGAAGAACATAGCAGCTGCAGCACTGCCAAGGAAATGTGTGTGGATGGAGTGCAGGGTGTCCAGCTCCTGGCATGCAATTCTAGACATACTGGTACTCAAATCTGGTTGCCTTTTACAGACTTGTAAAAAAACCCTAAGTGACTGTAACATGGCTCCTTTCCAAAGAGCACTTCTTGAGGTGTAGTTGCCCAACACAGTCTGATTTTCCACATTGCTGTGAATGGTCTTCTAGCTGAGTGTTAGTAAAACATGAAAAAAGGAGAAGGCTCAGCTTTGTAAAGTACTGGGGGGGTGTGTGAAAATGTAAGCACATTTTTATTTATAATGAATTATCACCAAGATAGGGAGAAGCCACTTTAAAAGTGATAAAAAAGGATGGAAAACTAAATCTCACTAATTTTTTTTTTTTACAAGTTCACTCACTGCTGCTTTAACCAGCAATGCTGGTACAGCAAAAGGATTTCTAATCAGTCACTAATGCATGATTGTTTAATTTTAATGGGCATGATCAATACCATCCGCTCCTTCTTTAAATGCTAATGAACACTTTAATACAACAGATGTGGACAAACAGTACATTGCAGATTAAAATTAGGCATGGCATTAAATAGCTTACAAACAGCAGAGGAATCCTGCTGGACATCTTGACGAACAACCACAGGCAGCTGATAAATCTTGAATTGCCACCACAGGCCCACAGTGTCTCAGGCTTGTACAACTACACCACCATCCTGATCACCCTAAAAGAGAAACTCTTCTTTCCAAACTCTTGCAATTTTCTTTCTTAGGATTAGTGCAGGCCCAGCTGTGATTCCTGAGATGTATATCCAATTTCAATAACACAAGCATATTTCTAGCAACTACTCTCAGGCACAGTTACTATTAATTGGTACCCTCCAGCCCATTTTGGTCATGGCAGGAAATGTCAGGGAAGTATGCCCAACCTAGACAAAATCCCAGTCTCCTGCTAAGTTATGACAGAGAAACATCCAGTGCTAGATTGCCCATGTCTCCCAAATTAGTTGTCAGGCTCAGCAAACCAGGGCCAGAAGCTGAGTTACTAACTAGCATTTGGCCAGTTTGAAGCCACAAGAAAATGGGCAAACTTTGTTGCTACAGGCCATCACATGCAGCTGAATTCACTTCAAGGTAAAGCTTGTTTTTTCTGCTCTTAACTGTTGTCAGAGGAAAAGGCACTTGAGCAACAGAGACCCAATTCCTGACACCCAGTGTCATTTGTGTCTTGCTCCGTTGGTTTTGGTGGACGCTGTTCTGAATTCATCAAATGTGAGTCCCAGTTCACACTGGTAGGTATTGGAAACACACCCCAGGGCTCAGCCCTGACTGGGGCTGGTGGCAATCAGAGGAAGGAGAGCTGCATGTACCCACAGGAGTGGCCTTTGTGTGCAGCAGGGAGTTTACCTGTCCTTTATCCAGTGACAGGGCTATGGTGATACCCCCTCACCCTGAGCGGGTGACATGCCAGCAGCTCTGCTGGCATTGCCCACAATGGTGTACCAGCAGGTACCACCTGGGATGGGTGGTGTGCAGCACTTTTCAAAGGCATCTCTAATTTACAGTTCCTTGGCTTTCAGAGGGTACCATGCATTGCTTTGGGTTCAGCTTCCTTTATCTGCTTCTTCCTTTTTTTCTCTCTTGCATCTTGTGAAACCCGAACTTTTTTTTCTCCTTTTTAATTGTGTGAAATCAACTCGGAGTGAAAAGGCCACGAAGAAACTTTCTGACGCCAACTGAGTCTAAGCTGTGTCTTTGTTCTCGGCAGAGCTAAAGACCACATTAATCAGAAACTTTGCTGACCTTATCTTTACTACCTGAATACTGAAAGACAAAAGCAACACAGTCTGGCAGCATTTAAAAATTCAATTAAAAAATACCAGCTGCACAGAGGTAAATATTATCATAGACCTCAGTGGGGTTAGTTGTAACTATGATAAAGGAAATGCCTTCTTCTCACTTTATTTTAATTTTTTTTCCCCCAAAAGAAAAAAAGCCTAGTTTTTGATTCTCCTTCTGATTAAGACAACTGTGTACGTGATAGAGTGTGCTCAGTGGTGTTGAGTAGCTAATGTTGGGGCTTTTAATAAGGAACAAAGTAAGAAATTCCTGAGAAGGGATGGCAAGCTGAAAGTGGAGAAGTGAAGTTACTAAAGTGGACCTGAAGAAAAATGTCCTTGTGTCCCTTTTTTTTCAGTCTATGCTGATCTGATAAAAATACTACCACTTCCCATAGCCCTGGCAGAAGCAGACTAGACAAGGGGTGAGAAGACCCTGCTCAGAGTTGGACTCATCATCTAGAGGCAAAGTGAGGTGAGGAGAGAGGTAACAGCACAACTCTCCTAAGGATGAAACAGAGTCTTTCATTGTGGCACCTGGCTGTGCCTTACTGATTTTATTTTTGAAATATTAAGCAAATGAGTAGATATCCAGTCAGCTGAGAACATGAGCAGCCAAACAGAGGGGAGAAAACCAAACCAAATCCCTTGGTGCTGACGGTGAGAGGAGGAGAGGTGGCAGCTCTCCCTGTCCGCTGGCAGGCTCCAGCCAGGTGCGTACCGATGTTGGTGCAGCAAATTAAATAGGAGCAGGCATATTTTCTCTAGGTTGAATGTTCAGTTAATAAAGGGCCAAATTCCTCTCAGAACATCCTCCGGCCCCGCCAGCTCCCCCTGGCTCTCTCCTTTCCCGGCTTGCCGGCGGCCTGCCTGTGGGGTTTCCTTGTGTGCTGCACCTTTATCCACCCGCCCTCGCTGGCTCTGCTCTCCCCTTCGTCCCTCCTGGGCTCGCTGTCCCCCTGTGGGGGCATGCCAGGGATGGCCTTGGGCTGCGGAGGGGCACGGGGGTACCTGCGGTGCTGGGAAGCCGGGGGGGTGGCTGGCAAAGAAGTCCTGCTGGGTCTTCCCGAGTGCCGAGAGGGCACCGGGGAGCTGGTCCCGCTGCGCCGGCCGTCCGAGGAGCTGCGGGAGGTAGCGCTGTGTGAGGCGTTCCTGCCTTTGCCAGCAGACCTGTCCCTCTCTGAAGGGGTGTCAGAGGCTGTGCTGGAGGCACTGCTACATTTTGAGTTTAAGTGCAGATTCGAAAGGTTTCTCATCAAACTGTGTGACAGGGGAGAGGAATTCCTCGAGTGGCTGATGGATGTGAGCTGGTGACTGACGGGAGCGCGTGTCCTCCTGACGGCAGCGGCGTAGGAGTCCTGGCTGTGAAGGTAGGGCAGGTAGTGGGTGACTGTGGTCGGGCTGTGGGGGTGGCCGTGCTGGAGAGAAATGGCTTTTGCTATCTGGTGCATGCGCAGGGTCTGCATCCACTGACTGTCAGTGCCTGGCAAAGAAATGGGAATAGAGTCAGCTTTCTGTGAATCAAAGAAAAACCTCTCTCAGGTTTACCAAAGGTGTGAGGTTAGGTACCAGGGTTTATCTCAGAAGAACCTCAAACCACCCTTCCCCTCCCAGCCTTGCAGAAAATACTCCTAGATTTGAGTATATTCAATTTTATGGTTGAACATAGTGTCGGGCTTTTAAAATAGCAAGTGATACAAATATTTCTGATGCCACTGCAGATTACGGAGCTTAGACTAGAAGACAGTTACTGAGCCATCCACTTGGCTGTTCAGGTGGGCTCCCACTTCCAAGTACCTCCTCGCCTTTTGAACCCAACCTGGTTTTAAACATGCCCTGTGATGCTCTGGGCAACCTCAGCAGATTTCTCCACAGCTTTCATTACAGAAGAGCCTGAAGATCTCTGGAGGTGGCACAAAGGTCACCCCAAGGTACCAGAACTGCTACAACATTGCCTTCCAGCTGCACCTCTCCCATCTGGCACAGTTGTGCTGTTCGCAGCCCTGCACAGAGAGCACAGAGCCAGTGCAAATCCCAGCTGCAGCAGCCACATTCACCTGCTCTGACTCCAATTTATTTCCAAACTTCTACACACCATAAAAACCAGAGCTACTTCAGTTGTTGTTACTACTACAGATTCAGAATTCAATCCACTTTGCATCCAGCTCCATGGAGAAAACTGACTCTGTATGTGGAAAAGCCAGTGAGGCATTAGGCTTCAGGCAGGCTGGCTCAGACAGGGCTTAACTGTGAGCAACTCAGGGTATTACAGTTCCCTCTACACCTACTGTCACAGCCCTGGGGTTGTAACAAAAGTTGTAGCTTTCAGAGATCACACTGAAGTGGTTTTGAAAGTCAGTCCTGTGGTTTCCATGAAAGCCTTTAGCAAATACAATAGCTGTAAATTTTTCATTTGAACTGCAAAGGCTGCCTGGTTTGCTACTTTGTGGGTAGAGCAGAGAATACGAATTCTTCTTATCTGAGGCCACAGCTCTGGCCAAAGACCCATGGGGAGCAACTAAAATAATTTTGTTCTAGAGAGATTTGAATGATTTGTCCTTAAAGATTGCTAATATCATTCTGACAGGAAAGCATAACCCTTGCTGCCTCTCACTGGAACACTTCATTGACCATGGGGAGTTTTGTAGGAGCTGGATAGCAGCTCTGTCCTCATTAGGATTGCTCCTGTTAAAACGTAATGGATCATCTCTTCCACTCCTCTTTTTCCCAGACTTTCTTTGAATCCAAAGAGATTTAAATCACTTTAACTTATTGTCAAGTATGTCAAAAGGAAACTCATAGTGTGTGTGACACTGACACAGCAGATAGCTCTACCTGCACTTGGAGGTGAATCTTCTTTCACAGAAAGACAGATGGGAATTGCCTTCTCTGCTTCTTAACCTCCTTGAAAGTCATAGTTTCAAAAGAAACATGCATGCCAAAATGTACTTGCTAGACACTATTGCCTGTGCCCCGTGCCCTCTGACCTAGGCTGGGGATGTAAATCACAGACCTCATAAGCCTGGAAACAGCAGGCTCAGAACTCAAATTTGGGTCTTCGTTTGTTATCAACACTCAGGTGGCCATCACATGCGCTATGGGACCAGTGCTGATCTCCCTGAACAAGACTTCAGACTGTTCAGTCCTTGTTCCTTATAGCCAACAGCAGTTGCCAGCCCAGGATCCAGCTGCCCAGCAAGGATCTCCCAGTGTGTGCTGTGGGGCTGCCTCTCATGGGCTGGGGGAGGGCTTCTCCCTCACGTGGTCTCTGAGCCACCAGCTCCGTATGCTGAGTTTTGTGCTCTGTGTGGTAGCCCACAGCAGTAGTAGCTTCACTGCTGGTTACTTTAGCCTATTAGACAGGTATTACCCTTACCTTTGTGCTTGGATTTGGTGGTCTTTTAAACCTGGGATAGGTGGTCTGGTAAAGAAGACAGGCCAGAAGGTTTGCTAGAGCTGAGGCACAGCTTTCGTGCTGGCTGGTAACCCACCTCCTTTGAACTGTTCCTATTCAACTGGCTGCTGACAAAACATTAGTGCTTCCATGTAACTCCTCCAGTGTGCCAAGGGGACAGACAAGCTCTCCCACCACTCACTGAAAAAAAAGCAACCATTTTGGCTTACAGCAGCTGAGCCAAGCTGTGAAGATTCACACCACACTCGGTATGGCTGCAGGGCTCCACCCCAAAACCAGGGTAATCTCTATCTGCAAACTGATCTGGACTAAAGCTGTATCTTTTAGGACATGCTCTAGGTTTCATTTGCATTACAAAATATAATTGTGTTGCAAATGAATCACAATTACTTAGGAATAAGCACACCCGTGTTAGATGTGTCTGTAGTCCAAACCCAGCACCTCTCAATTCACAGGGCCATTCTTCTACAGTTGCCAGTAGTGTACAAAACTGAGAAATTCCTCCTCTGCTCACTATCTTGTTCCAGCTCCTGTATTGCCCCTTAGGTGTCCCAACTCAAGCATTTCTGCAGCCCTACTGTGAACTCAATGAGAAAAACAGCTTGGCTAACAACCAACTTTACAAAAACAAGAGCGGACCTTAAAGGCAGAACTGTGCTAGAGTCAGCTGAGACGAGTGTGAATCTGTCAGCAGCATAAATTTATTAGGAAATGAAAACTGCATTGTAGAGCCCACTGCATTATTAAACGTATCTCACTGAACAAATCAAGCCCCAGAAACCATAACAAACACCATTCCAAAAGTCAGACAATAATGAGCCAGGGCTGGCTCAAATGGGTAAGCTGAGCTGTGGAAAAAGAATGCAGTGGGAAGATCTTCACAATTCCTCAGAGAGGAGCAGGATGTCAAGAGCATTTGTCTGCCAGGCTGGCAGTATTGTACTTGTCAAAACAGTGCATCATCCACAGGGGAGTTTTTATCACCCCACAAGCAGCTTCTGAGGCTACAGCCTCAGTATGTGTGTCCCCCTGCAAGAGCACTGTCCGGAGCAAGAGTGTCCACGCATCTCTAACAGGAGGTGCCCTTTATCCAAGCACAACATCTGTGCAAAGCTGTGTGTTGGGTGGCTAGGGGTGGGAGGGAAGAACTGGCCGAAGCACTCCAGTTGAGTTTGAGCTTGTCACTATGGACTGCTTCCAGCCTGCTTCCTATAGGAGCATACAGGGCATCCCCCTTACCCTTCAGAGACAGGTAACAGGCAGCTCTGCCAGGGGGAAAAAATGGATCTGGCAGCCACCAAGGTAAGCAAGTTAATCAGGGACATCAAGACTGGAGGCAGCCTGGGCTGCAATGATCATGCATTGATAGGGTTTGCAGCCCTGAGGGACATGGGTCAGGTAAAGTTAGGCTCATGAATTTTAGGAAAACAGACTTCCAGCTCCTCAAGGACACTGTCAATAGGATCCCCTGGGGAATTTGACCTATCCCCTAATGACCTAAGGAAGTGGAATAGAGCTGACAGATTTTAAAGAAGTCTTCCATAGAGTGCAAGAGCTCTCCAAGAAATTGGGCAAAGAGGGTAAGAGACTGGTGTGTCTGAGTAGGGAACTGCTGGTCAAAGTAAGGGCAAGAAGCAAACACATGGGAAGTGGAAATAAGGACAGGTAGTCTGGGAAGAGTATAGACATAAAGTTTGGTTGTATAGGGATGTAGTGAGGAAGGGAAAAACAAAGCTGAAACTGAACCTGGCAAGGGGTGCGAAGAATAACAAGAAGTGTTTCAGCTATGTTAACAAAATAAGAAGCTCAAAGAAGGTTACCCCCTGATAAACAGCGCTGGAAAACTGGTAACAACGGATGAGGAGAGGAGTTTGCCTCAATCCTCAATGTCAGCCTCTCCTCCCACACCTATCAAGTCAATGGACAGCAGGATGAAGACTGGGGGAGCAAAATGCTTCCTGATTAATGGACAAGGGAAGAGCTACAGATATAACTTATCTGGATTTCTGTAAAGCCTTTAACACGATCCCCCCCCAACATCCTTCTCTCTAAGTTGGACAGAGATGGATTTGATGGGTGGACTGTTAGGTGGACCAGGAATTGATTGAATGGTTGCATCCAGAGGTCAACAGCTCAGAGTCCTGGTGTATATCAGTGACAAGTGGTGTCCCTCAGGGGTCCATATGGGGACCAGTGTTATTTATTCTCTTAATCACTGACATACAGAGCGATTGAGTGCACCCTCAGCACACCCACAGCTGACACCAAGCTGGGTGGGGTGGTGGACATGCATTGACTTTTTGCTGTTCTCCCCATATACACCCTGCCCACATCAGCAATAAAGTTCAATGTGTTGACTTACCTGAGTCAGATCTGCTCCGTGAATTCCCCTCTGAATTGGGGAGTGAGGTCTGTATCAAGAGCTGTACTGCCTCAACCTCGTCCTGTGCTTTCACCTTGCTCCAGCAGATAGCTTGGATGTGCCTCGTGCTTTTGGGAGCTCTAACATCACTCTGCTCAGGAAGGATACAAGCGTGAGGATGAAACAACACACAACACACTAAGCTCCCCTATGGGGGAACTTCCACTAGTGCCTGCAGCAGTTGTTTCAATATAGAGCCTGTTTTGCAAAACCACTTAGCTAGTTCTCAAATATTTTTAGACTCTATATAATTTTGGCTGATACTTGTGATTATGCTAAAAATGTGGTAGTGAATAACTGCTTCAGTTCTTGTACCCTGTGGAGGAAAGATCTGAAGGCCTTCCTCTACAATCACAAAAATACATTTTACTAGTTCTATTAATGAGCATCAAATGTGCACTGCTCTCTGCTAAAAAAGGTAGGGCTAAGCAGGTTTTTTTGCAGGGGGACCAACCCCCAACAAAATTTTCCTGGAGTACCCTTCAGTTTGCTGTTAAGAACCTATGACTCCTGTGAAAACTTCAGCCTGAAAGAAAACTACTTGTTGACTTCTGAGACAAGCAAGCAAGGTCCAGGATTCCTCCATCACTGTCTGCTTGTTCAGGACAGAGCTGGAATCTCATTTATTAACCTTCTTCTGATAGACAGAGTTAGTCTTTATAAAATCAGTATTGTAAGTAACTGCAAACTCTTTTTACAAAGGAAATTTCTATCACATCAAATTGTATTCTGGGTTTTATTTTATCTTATTCTCGATTTCTCATTTTCTTTCTTCTCCCGTTGCTTCTCTGCTCTCCTAATTAGCACATCATTGAAAAGATAAAAACCAGCCTCTTTAAATAATGCAAACAGCACTGACCATTGCACTCCAAGCAAAAGGAGCTTTCATACTTGAGAAGAAGAAGCATCCCAGGCAGCAGTCTGAGGCCATTGTCTCTGTAAACTTCATTCAGCTTTTGCTCTGAAGTTTATATTTTACAACTAATTACAGGCTGCTGAGAACTTGATTATAGAATATAACAAAGCCAGAGGATGTTACTTCCACACCTCCTGTGTAGGTTTTGTCTTGGATTAACTATTTTATTTGTTTCTCACAGCTTACCTCATACGTAACAACACATTCTACAGACTGGTGCTCTTCTATGCCCACAATCCATTTCTCCATTACAAATGGTGGCTGGAAAAAACAGTGTGAGTTTTGTAAGGTGCTCTTCATCTCCCAACTTGTTTCTAAGTCACCCAAAAGGGATTTGCAACATTTGCCTCTTTTCATTCATTCCTATATTGTTAACATCAATACTTTTCTTAAAATTTTATGAGACAAAGCAACATATTTTTGAAATATTTACTTCTTGGTTTACAAAAGGAAACGGAGAAGATATTTCCATATATAACACACAGCAGATGAGACAACATGGAATGTTTTTTGGGGGGGCACAAACCTTTTTCAATTTTGTGCATGTACACTTTTGCTTGTGCTACATTTACAGAGGAAAGCAAGATAAAAAATCTAGAGAGTCTCAGAGATATTCCTTGACAAATATGAAAATGTTGGACTATGTGAAAAGTTAATGTTATTGTATCTAGTTGTTAGTTTATTTAACTTCAGGCCTTTTTTAAAAATTGAAATGTCCAAGATTAAAATTAGAAAGAAAACTAATGACAGTAATAACAAAAGTCATAATAATAATAATAATAATAATAAAAATTTAAAAATCACAAGTGTTGTTCTAGAAATCACTAACTATAAAAATAGTAGTATCATGAATTAAACATTAGAATCTTTTTTGGCAAATACACCTGTATCACATTTTCCTTAAAATTCTGACTGTTGACAATCTGCTTTTCATTTTCTCCTTTAGAAAAAATTACTAAAAGTTTCCCACCCAATTTTGCCCCAAAAATTCATAGTTAAAAGCACTCAAGAGTTTGGGTGTTTTTACCAGTGCACATTAGAGCAGCATTCTAATTGGCAATCAAGCTGTATATTTTTTCAGTTAGAAGTTTGTTAGATATTATCAAAAGGAGCATATTAATAAAAACAAACAATTAAAATAATAGCTAACAAAATGCCCTCTGAATCAACAGAACTTCTGTTCCTTAGGGAAAAGCAGTCTAAATGCTTACTGGTAAATATTTACAGGTAGGTTCTGACACGGGGTAAAATGCTCAGTAACGATGAATTACAGATGTTCAGTGCTGTACTGTCTGCCATGGGTTTCAGTCTTTGCAATCCACTGGTGCATGAAAGAGTGAGTTTTAGAACTCAGGTAAAAGTTCTAAAACCATAAAAAAAACTTTAAAAAAAGAAGAAGAAAAAGAAAAAGGAAAGAGAGAAAAAACCCAACAAAACCTCCCAGAAAAATCACACTAAGTTTCTGGAACATTTAAATTGGTTTCTTCTCTTGAAAAATAAAGCAATTTTATGAACATTATTTTCATTAAAGGGGGTAATAAATTCAAAGGGTATAACATGGAATTAAAACAAGAAAATATATATTAGTTTCTTCTCTTATTTTTCTATTGTTAACATTATTGTCAGCTTAAAGGAGAACCAAAATACCTAACTCCTATTATGATACAATTCTATTTAAAATGTGCATTTTATTTAAAAGCTGTCAAGAGATTGAGCTTCTGCAAGCACAAAAGTCGACTGCTGTGGTATTTTAATGTCTTTGTTTGAGATCTGTGAATTCGTGAAAGCTTTAAGGCTGTAAATACCTTTGTCATCTTTAAAATCTCTACATCAGGTAGGTTAGTGTTGAATGTCACATCTTTTATGTAGGTTATTGCAATTTCATCCCCGTCCATCTCCATGTACATTTTCCATTTACAATCCTATGAATAATAAAAAAAAAGAATGCTGGATTGTTAGAATACAAATAGGAAAAAAACCCCCAACAACAAAACCCAAAATGAAATAAAACTGAAAGCCGAAACAACCCGACATCTAATCCTCAGTGTATGAAGGGAAAAAAATAACCCAGCGAGAAAGCTGAGGGACATATACATATTTTAGGATATGCATGTTTGCACAGTGTTGATAATGGAAGGCCCTCAGTCTTCCTGTTCCCTCTTGTCTCAGCTCACCCTGCGAGGCAGCTGCCACCTTGACAGGTCTGGATGTCTTCCGAGGTGTGGTGTCCCTGAATGGCCTCACCTGGACAGGCAGCCTGTGGAGCATGTGGCCTGGGAGCTCTGCACACCCCAGGGGCAGTGGAGGGATAGGGCAGTGGTGGGAGCCATCACTTGGGGTCACAGTGAGTGCTGGCAGCCAGCCACAAGGACATCATCCCAGTGAACCCAGGAATAAAAGACCAAAGTCTGTGCAACACCTTCAAGACAATCACTCAAATTATGAGCAAAAGGATGGGCCTTTTATTACAGCTCAGTTATTTCAGGTACTGAGAGCCCAGTAAGGCACTGAGCATCCTCAACTTCTGCCTGCCTCCAATTGCATTATTAATTATAAAGAAGCTCAGCTAAAAACATAATCACAGAGAGTCTAATAAACCACAGCAATAAAAGGTATCCTTAAATAATCCCCTGAGCTGAACAGGGGGCCAACATTCCACACTTTGCACAGGCATGAGCGTGCAGAAAGTGACAGCTGGCAGCATCCTGCAGGACATCCCACATGGACTGAGTGTTGGAGCTGGGGCTCGTGCCTGTGGCCAGGGAGGCTCCCAGTGGGGACCAGAGACTGCCTGTGCATGGTGCAAATCAGCCAACATTTGCTGGTCTGCCTGGCGAGCGCTTTGGGGATGAGATACTGTGCAGCGCACTGAGCTCCTCCAAAAATCAGTCCCCTGAAGGACCACTCTGCCAGTGAAGCAGAGTGTCTCCACCTCCATACAGGAAGGAGGGAATCTTCCCTTCACAAAGACAGGAGCCCAGGGTTTGGGGATCCGTGTCTGCCACATGCCACCTGTAAGGCAGGTGTGGGCTCAGTGCTTGCAGGAGGCAGTCTCCACCTTGGTTTTGCTCAGAAAATGCAAAAACTTTCAGTGGGGACACAGATGGACATTAAGGGCCACAGGCTTGTATAAGCAGTTATTTGCACAGCCAAATGTACAGCAGCCTAAAAAGTATCCATTCACACAGGTGATTATCTGTGACTATCTGTGGTGTTTGCATGTGCATCTCCCATAAGCGTAACGTAGGAACTCAGCCCTCAGATGGCTCAAAGCTATCCATCACTCATTGAATTGGCAATTCCAAATTAAAAGAAAACTGAAATATAATAATTTCTGAACTGCAACAAGAAATTATGTTTTTGGCCCTTTGTGTCCATCTGTCCCCTCAGAAAGCTTCCATGTTTTACAAGCAGAGAGGGCATGTGGGTTGGTTTTTGCACTGCTCTGGTGCAAGTTTGAGTGATGGGAACTACAGTTCAGTGGTCAGGGCACCAACCAAGACTCAGAAGCACCAAATTCAGTTTCCAGTTCTGCTATTGGCTTCTTGTGCAGACTGATCAGGTACTGAAGTCACCCTGTGCCTCCATTTCCTAATCACAGACTGCATCTCTTTGCATGTCTCTTTTCTGTCCTGTTTTTCGCATTTGTGAGCTGACACAGGGTAATGCCTGTCCTGTCCCAGGCAGGTTCAGCACTGTGCACTGGCCCTGCCATCAGCTGAGGAGGGCATGTGCTTTGAAAGGGAACAGCAAAGCAAATTGTCTCTGACTCCTCATCTCTCGAACTGTGCTCCTCTCCCTGCCCAACATTCTTGCTGCCAGACTTTTTTAGATTTATGCTACTGCAAATCAAAACTGAGATGCAAGACGCTTGATAACATTTGTAAATTTTACAAAAACACCTGAGCCAAGAAAAGAAAAAAAAATTGACATGAAGTACTATCCTCCAGTTAGTTCAGTACATCTCCTGCCATCTCAGTGCCAAGCACTTGAGAGCTAACACTGCACCTTGTGCCAGGGCTCCCATGCCCCCCTGACTCAGGATTTTATGCTGTTCACTCACATTTCCCTGCAGACTAGATCTGACAAATATGATCTCATTTTAATAAACAAAAGAAATCAACCAACCACCTTTGAAGAAAAGCTGTGTTCATCCAGGGGCTGGCAGGGGGTGGGCACTGCCACTGCCCCTTGCCAGATCCACTGCACAGGCAGGATCCCTTTCCATGTGGTCATGGATCAAACTGCCCCATGCAGGGGTGGATGCCTGAGGCCTCCACAAACACAGCCTTCTCCAGCTCTGAACTGCACCTTCAGAGAAACACACACTCTCCTGCCCCTCAAATCCAGCCCCCAAACTTTTGGTTCTGTTTGGAACCCTCTCTAGCCACACCCTGCAGACACCAAGAGGGCAAGATACCATACTAGGCTACCCGCTCTGGTCCCTCAAAAATACATGTCTCATTTTATTTGGAAAGGTTTTCATTTTGTGTTATTAGAAAATTATTACTGGATAGGGGAAAGAGAGAAGAAGCACGGAGGGAGGGAGGGAGGGAGGGAGGGAGGGAGGGAGGGAGGGAGGGAGGGAGGGAGGGAGGGAGGGAGGGAGGGAGGGAGGGAGGGAGGGAGGGAGGGAGGGAGGGAGGGAGGGAGGGAGGGAGGGAGGGAGGGAGGGAGGGAGGGAAGGAGGGAAGGAGGGAAGGAGGGAAGGAGGGAAGGAGGGAAGGAGGGAAGGAGGGAAGGAGGGAAGGAGGGAAGGAGGGAAGGAGGGAAGGAGGGAAGGAGGGAAGGAGGGAAGGAGGGAAATATAAAAGGTAGCAAGCAGGTGACTTTAGAATCAAGGCACTTAGCAAGTATCTAAGTAGGTGGTTACTTGTCTTACAAACCTAGTAACAATTTTGTTCAACCACACAGTAAATAATGCAAGATTTGTATGCTGCAGAAAGAAAGGGACATATTTCCCTGTTTAACAATTGAATTCTTATAATAGGAGATGCTCATCCATTTAAGTAAAAATTTGGCTAGAAAAACCAAGCATATGAATTTCAATTCTTTGATGAATTTTAGCCATATGACTTCTTAGATAAAAACTACATTTAGTGCCAGGCATATGTGGGAAAATTATTTGGAAATGGCTTGTTCAAAGTGTCTGGTTGATAGATATGCTTACACAAGTCCTTCAAAGAGACTTCCCTGCATGTCTTGTCATTCAAGCATTAAAATACCTCCCAATATCTACCTGCTTGATTTTGATCTAAATAAAAAATTTCAGCTTTTTGTTTTAAAATATTATCTAGTTTCAGAACTGAAAGGCACAACCTGCAAAACTTTGTGTAAAAACATTACCAAATAACACTTTGACAAAGCCAATAAATCAACAACCTCTGAAAATTATTGTAGAAAAGAAGAGCAAATCACACATGTATTTGAGCTGCTTCTTCTCAGCTTTGAAACAGAAAGTAAGAACACTTTAAAAATTAAGTCTCCAGCTTACTGTGGTGACAATACTCCTTTAACCCCATATGCGTTTATGTCTGCAAAAAAAACCTGAAAGGGAAATGAAAAAGATCAGGCACAGGCTCTAAACAG
This sequence comes from Poecile atricapillus, assembly GCF_030490865.1. Classification (NCBI taxonomy): domain Eukaryota; kingdom Metazoa; phylum Chordata; class Aves; order Passeriformes; family Paridae; genus Poecile; species Poecile atricapillus. Next base: position 20,842,631 of record NC_081253.1, on the reverse strand, counting down.
CAAACACATATCCTGCAACAACAGCTTAAAACCTTTTCTAGGGAGGCACTTCATTTTTCAAGGGGGCCCAAATCAAGGCTTCGTTTTAAAATCAGTGGTTGCAATAAACTTTTTTGGTTTTTTGAAGATTTAAATAAAAATGGAAATGGCATTGTAGCAGATAACTGGATATTAGAAGAAAAGTAAGATGTAGCGCAAGATGAAACAAATAAGAAAAAAATGTTGGCCATGCTGATACTGAAAGTAGTAGCATGTTGATGATTTAGGTCCCCAGAAGCTCCCTTACATTCTTAGCTATTATCTATCTCAGCTGCTGAAACCTGCTGTTTTAAAGGCATTAGAGTTGAACATCTAGTGACAGCACTTGGGTTATTTATCATTATGTATCACCCTGCTACACTATATTTTATTATACTGGATTTAAAGGAAGATAACACAATTACAGTTAATTTGCTTCTCTTCTTTATATGTATAGTGTCATGACCCACCACAGCTTTGTCCCATGAGATATTTTTAACCAAAAAGAAATCCACAAGAAACTCTCCCTAAAAATTCCATTAATAACCTCTTGTAGCATGTATAGGTTGCAGGGTCTGGAACTAAGAATGTTTTAATCTCTTCAGCAAAACAATGTCTCATAATGATGTACAGGACTATTGCTGCACTGATGAAGAATCATACATAATTCAGCACCTTTCACTTGGCACCACTGTGATATCCTCATTAGCAGTGGCTCACAGTGGCTGTCAGATGGTGTCCATGCGAATGCAGGCATTATATTGTCTTTGAGATGTGCAGCTGCTTCCATGACACTGCCAGTATATAAAAACATGACGCCAGTTTGTTTTATTTAGTGCTAAACCTTCCAGTTTGTAAAAACAAGGCTGACACAGAGCCTGACATGAGGCAGTGAAAATAATTAGCTCTCATTTTCTCAGCCTCCTATTTCCTTCTCCCCGCTGTGTTCTCTTTCCACTAAACCACCACATGTCAGTCGAAATGGGAGGCAATTAGTGGGCTCATTTCAGTCCCCACAACTGTGCTGAAAAGAAAGTATTTATGATGGCACAATGAACAGCTGAAAGATTAAATAACATTTGCCTTTTGAAAAGAAAATGACTTCTAGCTAAATGGGCAATTTTTGATTATTCTCAAACAAGCTTAGAGTAGTTGGTTTTTAAAATACAAGAAAGGAAAATGAGTCATTTTTAGGTGAAAGAATCAAATAAAACTTGACACAGTAATGCAAATAACTGATGTTTTATTGCAAAATATGTAAATGTGTTATACCCTTAACAATGGCTGGTGTCTCAGGTCAGGGCAGGCTGCTGCCAGCCAGGCTCCAGCAAGAGAAGGTGGCTCCACCGCTGGTTTTGTTTCAGCTGTGCAGGCAGAAAAAAAGAGGGGCGGAGGGGAGGCCTTGCGAGAGAGATGGTCTTAAAATGTACAGAAACAAAGCAAGCGGAAGATATATTTATGTTATCAGTTGCCTGGGTGCCTCCTCTGAGCCAGAGCCCTTACTCCTCTGCAAGGCAACAGGCACTGAGTGGCTGCAGCTTCGCCTGGAGAAGCACGAGGCCCCTTAACACCTACACAGACCAGGCAGCAGTACCGAAAATATCTGTCCCCTGACAGCGCCCTTCTCTAGCATCCAGTGCTGTGGAGCTCTGTGCGCAAGAGAATGGCACATAACGGTAAATACCAGGCACTGCTATGTGTGCCCCGAGAACCGGGGCTTGCAGCAGGCAAGGCAAGAGCTCAGTGATACCCCAGCATTTACCAAAAGCTGTCCTTGCCATGTGATCAGAAGCAAACGGGGCTGTTGCAGTCGCAGGCATCATCCATATGAGCAGTCTGCTTGCAACAGCAGCATGGTAAAGGTGGAAGCATGAAAAACAAGTCCCTTCCCTGAGGGCTGCATGGGTGCCCTCCTGTACTGTCCCCCAGTGGCATTTCCTGTGGACCACTCGTGGGGACAACATGCTGGAGCCGTGTGAACACCATGTCCCCACTGCAGCATGTGGAGTGACTGCTCACACGCTGGGACTTGCAGCTCTGCAGGACATGGGCTGGGGGAACAAGGGTGCTCAGGAAAGGCAGGGCAGGGCTGCTGTTCTGCTGGGAACAAAGGCTCCCCTTCCAGGTTTTTGTCTGGATAGCACATGCCAAGCCTACAGATCACTGGGAACCTGTCTGTATTTCTGCGGACATATCTGTGACCGAGGCTGTACATGAGAGATAATGTGTGGAAGGCAGCAAGTTAATTCAGTGGCCAAGGTATAGAAATAAATTTTTAGATTATAAACTCTAGAAAGTCAAGTGAACAAAATACCTACCTGAAAAGTCTATGTCTCTTCAGGGCTATGGAATAATTTCTAATAGGAATCCCTGGTCTAGCACTGCCTACATAAGGATTTTTAAAGGTCTTGGCTTGAGTTCAACTTCAGTTACACATGGATGCTACAGCTGGAGCAATCCCAGTGGAGATGACGGAGTAATACCAGCTCCACCTCATGCAAAAACAATACATGGTCCTGAAAAGAGTCTTTGGAGGAAAATACCAGGAGCTCAGATCACCTGCACTGATCCACCTTCTTGGCAGACTACATTATTCTGTTCTGAATGGTGGTGGCAATATTTTAATGTGGCTGTGGTTTTATTTTACAGCTTAGATAAGGATAAGGATAAATAACCCATGACAGAAAGTCAAGGTACCTGTGATTATTTTGCAAAGGAAGGGTTAGATAAAACCAATTCCTCCTCCGTTTTTACTTACTGAAGTGGGTTAAAATACCTACAGAGAATGGAGAATATAAATGACTGAAAAAATGTAAAACTGAAATTTCAAATTTTTTACCTTGGCTCTTGCTTTATTTTTAGGAAAGTAAAGAAAGAATTTATGAGCGTTGATATAGTGGGAGGGTGGAGAGGAACAAGCAGCAGAAATGGTCTCAAGCACTTGTGAAAACACATTACAGTTACAACTATTTCAGTACTATGTTTTCTTGTACTGCCTGCATTTTGCCAGCCTGGGCTTCTCCACATGAAGAGTTGGTCACAACGTCACTTTAAAGTAGCCTTAATAGTATATTACCTTTGCCACTACACATTTAAATAATAGCATTAAAATATCTCAGTTCAGGTATTCAAGGCTAGAAAATAGTTCACACAGTTAGCAGACGGTTTTGAAGAGGCTCTGCTCCTTACCTTGTCAAATGGAGGGAGAGGTAAGTGGGGAAAAATAAGGCAAAATGGTGAGCCAACTTCAAGGCTTTGTATTTGGATATAGGTCAAATTGTGCCACTCTCGGTAAAAAATGAAAACATTCAACAGCATAGTGAAATCTGCCCTTTTGAGGACCAAAACTAAAGAATGCATCAATAGAAGGCAAAAAGACTGTAAGGCATCCTTCTCAAGGGGTTTGGTGATTCATCAGTGTGGAGCAGACATAGCTCAGGCACCTTTCCCTGATTGGGAAATTTTAATGAGCCATCTAGGAGGAGAAAGCCATTGAAAATTCCCCCTGCAGTCCTGCAAATCAGCTCAAGCCACAACTGCCAGGGTTTGTTGTTTTACTCTCCATCTTGGACTTAATTGGTGGTCCCCTGCCTTTTTCTTCAATTTGTGGGGGGAAAAAATTCTAAATCTATCACCATTCAGCTCATTGGGAATTGTGTACAGAAAGGTCATGAAAAGGCAGTGAATGGAAGTAACCACATAACTTGAACTACAAGAGTTGGAAAAGAAACCTCTAAAAACCAGGTTAGCTTTGCAGTGCTCACTCCTGATGCATTCAGAGAGCGCAAAGGTCAACTGAGCTTTTATCGCCTCCAAAGATGCAGCTAAAAAAGGAAGGAAACTGTAATGAAATGACTGCATCTGTCAGCTGGTGGAAACCAACATAATCCCACTACAAGACGCAGTTTAAATTAGATAAAAAATATGGGGCTGGTAAAGCTGTTTACTGGGAAGTCAATGTTTCATTCAGCATACAGAAAAGGCTGAAGATTCAAATGTTGTCCCCTGAAGCATATCTAGCAGGATTCTAGCTAAAAGGCACTGCCATTCCTAAGGCCCTCAAGTTTCTGCCTGTTGATGAAGGAATGTGTGTTGGCTGCACTGATGGGCACGGCACAGTGCCCAGGAGAGGACACCTGTGCCCCAGCCAAACGCATCTGAATTAACCAGCACCCCTGAAATGGTTTCTGGGTCCTGGACCAGCTTCTCCAGCACTTTTATATCTGATGGTATTTCTGTACGTCATGATGCACTCCATGGCTGCACCCACTCCACAGCTTTAGTTTGGAGTTTAGGAGGCTTTCGTCTTATGTGTCCATCCTGTCCCACGCTTGGGCACAGCCACCTCCAGCGACATGGATGGGCTTGCTTCCAGGTGCAACTACACCAGAAGGTGCACTACAATAACTAAAGGGAACTCGACCCAGAAGACCAGCACAGGGCCAGCCTGCTGTAAAACCTCCCAGCATGACCTGTTCTCCTTACAGAGCCCTTCCTGCTGCCCTGCACCACCTCCCAGCTGAGCCTAATAACCTCCCTCACCGTACACAAGTCTAGCAGCCAACACATCACCCAGGGAACACATACTCTCAATGTGTAACCCAGATTTGAGATTATTGCCTCTTTTTCTTCATGATTAAAACAGGAGAAATGTTTCTTAGCTAGGCAGCTGGTTATAGGGACTGATTAGGGTAAAGTTCCTTTGAGAAATTTATTTTTAAACTGATGTAGGCCAGGTTTTTAGCTATAAAGATGGTGGAAGGCATGATCCCAAGTGCTTCTGCTGACCCAGTTTTACAGGAACAGCCACCACTCTTTTACAAAAATGGGACAATAAAAGAAGTTTAAACCCTTCAATCCTGATTTTCACCCTTTTCCCAGTTCATTTGGGAACAAATCTAAATGGCAGCAGTAGCTGGCTCAAAGCAGCCTCTAGGGGAGCCAGAAGATTGTATGCAGGGGTTTTCAAAGAAGCAAGCTAGCCAAATTTCTTATACAGTATGTACCACACCAGTCTTTGTCAGTGTTATTTATGTTTAATGCAAATTACTTGCCCATGTTTGCCCTAGCATCCTGTCCAAAACATCAGACAATCTTCTCCTTCCAGTTCACTTTTTCAAACAGGCTCTGCTGCAATATCTCTAAAGGCAGTGCAGATCTCAGACAGATATTTCCAGCCCAGATATATTCAGGTGACAAACTGTGCATTCCCTGCTGAGGCATCACTAAGCACACAGGGTGCTGCAGCAGGGCAGCTGACAGGGAAGGCATGCCTGGCATGCAACCACAGCTTCAGAGGGAATGGCTTCCTTAGGAAAGGGCCCAACTGCACACAGAGCAGACAGGACCAATTAGGAGCTCACAGGGAAGGCAGGACCAAATAAAAAAGCTTGTCAGAAGCCTGCAGAGGTTATGTCAACACTACATAGGCCCATTGAACTAACTCTGCCCTCTCATAACAATTCAGCTTCTGTCCCATACAGTCTCATTCGCACATTTTACTGTCATGGCTAAAACATCTACTCATCTTCAAACCTAAGGAGGCATTAGTACAACATTAATTTCTCTCCAGTGCTCAGAGGTCTATTTGCTCCTTCTCTTGCTCTTTCCTGGAGATGGTTGCCCAACTTCCTGCACTATGGCTAACAGCCCATATTGGAAATGGAAGGGAAATAAGAGGTTTTTCATAGACTTTTAGTTCCTTCAAGAGTTAGTTGCACATGGGAGAGAAAAATGCACACCTACAAAAAAGCAGCTGTACAGCTGCATAAGCAACACGCTTTCAAGAACACTGAGAAGTCTAAGTAATTCACATAGTGATAAAGAATTTTATAGGAAAAAGAAGTACTCAGGATAAAAGAAACAAACTAAAAAAGGAAATCTCCAGAGAAAAAGCTTTTTCAAATTGATGAAATTATTTCAGTATGAGTACAAGTTCCTACTAGGTTCAAACCTAAATGCTTTCTCTGCAAGCACCACCAAGTACAGAAATCAAGAGACTTCTGCAAACAATATTCCCTGAAAGCAAAGCAGCCAGATAACACAAGATGAAAGTCAGCCTCCCACAAGTTTAGGGGGGACACACAATGCAGATTTATCAAATACAAAAGGGAACAAATCCTGTTGTCACAACCCCTGACTCTAGCTCAGAAATGCTTTGCACACCATTTCCACATAGATGATTAATTCTAAAACCCTTGAACTTAGAGTCCATGGCAAGCTGGACAAAGCAAACAAAAAGCATGGGACAAACCTCACTCTTAAGAAAAAACAATGTGGTATAAATCCTTTGCTGGAACATCTGGAGACATCAACGCTCCTGTTACACAGGGTGCAACGAGAGATCCTTGAACCAGCTTGGCTTGGAGCTGAGGTTTGATTAGGACATGGCACACTGGCAATTGCTGAGGCACAGCAGTTTTGTGCAATGTGTTGCAACAACCCCTCCCTCCTTCCCCAGTACCATGAAGGCACACAGTCTCCACCAGGACTAGTCCCATCCTGCCCAGCTAGCAGCCATGCATACCATGTATTTTCCAAAATCCTCTTGGTTGCATAAAACAGTATATTTCTGCTGGGATAAAAGGAAGTCTGCCTACCAACATCTGGCATATGCCACTGCTCAACCGTCAGTGGTTTTTTTTTTAATAAATGGATTACTATTTCACACCTATTAGGATAAAAGGAACAAAATGAAATCCCAAATTACAAAAATTACAATTTAAAAAGTTGTTCACAAGGAAACAAAAGCTTTCAGTCAAAATCACTTTCTGTGCTACTCTTTTCTTCCTTGCGTATTCTGGGGTGATAGTTCCTCATCACTGATGCAGCCCCATTTACCTCCTTGACATCAGTCAGCACTTTCTAGAACAAGAGGATTCTCATACCAATTTATCTTTTGTATCCAGAAGATACTGGACCCTCTGGGTAGGGACTCTTAACCAAACCAACTGATCTAGCACTCCCAGCTTACCTTTGGACCGTTTCCCGGCTTCAAGTGATAACCAAAAACAAGTTCAAGATTCACTACTTTCTCTATGCTTTCTTCAGATCCACCTGCAGAATCCTGGCAAAAAAACAGGCAAAGGTGAGAATTCTCATCTACCACAACCCACTGGGAGACACAACACACCCTTTGGTGGCAGAAAGGATTTGCCTTTAGGTGCTACAAGTCTGGCAGGCAGCAGAAAAAGAACATCACACTCCAAGAGGGGCAAAGGCTTCTGCATGGGTTTTGGGCTGGTAGCGGATGGCAACCAGGAGATGTTGCACAATTTCTGCTCCTGGCTGAGCTGCTCTGGCACGGTGCGGTGTCCCTGCAAGCATCGTGGCAGCTTCTGCCACTGGAATTGCAGCTGGCACAGCAAGACAGCAATGCTCTGACTTTCATTTTCCCCTCCAGGGAACAGAGTTTTGCTATATGCAAATTCACTTTATGTGTATTTATTTCACTCTATATCTGTGCAATAAATTATGACTAAAAAAGCTACTTCAGGATTTGGAGTCTAGAATTCCTTGATTAGCTCACTGAATAAAGCAAATATCTGCTCTATCAACATCAAGATTCCCAAACACTCTTTCCCTTTTGCATGGATCTTATTACTGATATCAGAAAACTAATTGGTTGATGTGAGGGTGACAAGACACTAAATCATCTTTCTCTCCTATAACATTAGCAAACTGGGGAATGTTCTGGGCCAGGGGTCTGCTGTTCTTCAGTGGTGACCAGTTGGTGGCAGCAGTTTGGAAGAATCGCTCTTCAATGTAGTTTCTAATTAACGACAGCAAACAAATTGCTACCAGTTGTCCTTTAATTAAATTCTACCAGCTCCATGATATAAACTTAGAACCTCCTTGAAAACAACTTCTATTATCCTATTATTTGTTCTGATGTGACCCATTGCTGCTGTTGACTCTCCACATTTGTTACAACCCTCTATAGGAAGTGCAGCCCCCCTGAATGGGGGAAAGTTGAGACATGAGAACAGTGAAATATTCATACCATCACAAGAAATACACCTTATATTAACACTGATACTTGCCTTAATTAATGGTGGAAAATGAAATAGATTTAGGTAGTCATGGGTTAGTTTCTCGATAGCAGTCTAGGAAAAAAAAAAAAATCAACAAAACCAGATAGGAGTTATTTAGTAACTCATCCTGCAAATACCAGCATGAAAAACAGCACAACCCCATGTGCCCTCTGTTTTCCACTGTGGATACCTTAGGGCTTGTGAGAAGAATTTAAAATATAGCCCTGTTCGGAAACTGTTGCAGTAGATTGGCCTTGGTTTGCATTCAGAATCAGATCTGCTTAACCAGAGAAAGAAATGTTTGGGGGCTTGTTTTTGTTGTTTTTATTTATGCTCAAATCAACCCAGGAAGCCAAGATCTTTCATTTTGGACATTATTGACTTTATTAAGTTTCAATAATCTTCCCTGTAGGAAATGTAAATTTAATATATCAGTAATGGTGTGCAGGCATGGAAAATATGATTGATGAGCAAAAGGGGAATAAATCTGTGTGACTTACAAAGCTAAATTTGCAGGACTAGCAATTACAATACAAGTATCTCTTTACTAGTAAATTGTGATCTAAAATGATTGAGACCCAACAGAATTACAGATGTTGCTTTTATAGAATCCCTTTTCCAAAGCTGTCTGCCAGAAAACTCAACTCTCTCCTCTGGCTGCAGTACTAATACCATTACCATTGTTGTGATCACATTTTCTAGACCATGATTTTCTTAACTCATTACAAACATTAGATATTTAAAACACTATTTTACAGTGAAGTTCTAAGAGCAAAGGAGCCTGTCTGTAAATCAGCTTTAAAGTTGTCCAACTGAGTTTTGTTAGTCTAAATATGCTTTACACTGTGAATGAGATGTGGAAGTTGAGAAGCTAAGATTTCAGTTCAAATAACTGTTTTTGTATCTGTTTCTCCTTCAGCTAAAGAGAGCTCTCTCTGAAGATTCCCAAGCTTTTATGCTGGGAGAATGGCCCTCCTAGGTGAATCTGGAGCAGTACTGCCATCCAGCTCACAAAAAAATGAAAAACTACGGAGGAGTATAAAGGCCACAACACATTTCCATGCCTCATAAAATGTTCAGGTTGCTTTGAGTTCTAGATCCATATGAAGCTATAATTCTGTCTAATTTAGATACCAAATATGTTCTCTATGTAGCTTTGTAACTTTTTTTGTTGCTAATATTACTGAAACCCCATAGACTCAGTAACACACTACAACCTACTGCGACATTCAATATATGCTGGTAATACCTTTAAATGGATGATGTGTCCTCTGGAAACAATTCCCATGTCCTTTAAATCCTCTTCTTCTAGGAGAAGCAATTGCTTCCCAGTGATATGATGCTCCTTAAACAAGCTAGCATAGACATTCATTTCACCAGAAGTATCACCTTAAGATAAAAGAGGTTATTCAAAGATCCACATGGTATTTTATTTAAGGGAGGGGAAAAAATGAACATATATATATTAGTTCATAAATGTGAATATGAAAGGACATATCAAAGCTGTTACCTTTTCTAGTAAGTTGTTGCATCCAGAAAAACTGCAAAAAAGAGGAATCAATCTTGAAGTTCAAATTATCAAGATCTTGTATTACAGTTATTTGGAGGTCACAAGTAATCACCCTTTTTAAAACAAAATTTAAAATTATTTCTCACTTTGGGATTAATTACTCAAGATTCACCAATGCAAGAGATTACTTCTGTTTAGCTTTTCCAAACTGCCTTCCATTTTGCAGCCAGCTTTCTCAGTATACTGTCATCAAGAAATGAAATGACTGAAGCAGAAGCTGAGAAATGTCATGTGCTAAAAGGGCTGAAGTGAAGGAGCCAGGGCTTTTATGGTTTTTCCACTGGCTTTCCAGACAGTCCTTTGGTAAATGTCAGCCAAACAACCCCATGATGCACAACACACAAAGGGAGTGCTTGATAGGACATTAAAATAATTTTGACACATCACTATGCCAGAGATAAATCAATGATGTGTCTTGTTTATCCTTTTAACTGAATAAAAAGGAATAAAGAACTCAGTGCCATTATTTTATATGAAAGAGAGGTTCCACATCCCTAAAAAGCCCTAAACATTTTTTCAGTTTATTGCCATCCAGCTGGCACACAGTAGGATAAAACCTTTGAACTCATTTTGTCCTGTCCAGGGTTGGGTCATTGGGCACCTCCATATTTCTTAAACAAGGACCCAGGAATGCCTTCCTGGCTGCTGTCAGGTCCCAGCTCCCACTGTTTTCTGGACACTGGAGAATGTGGCTCTTTTATGAAGGTAATTCAAATCCTTAATGTACTTCTGGTCATTTTCAAGCCTTTCTGGGACACAAGTTTCCCTAGATGCTCTGATCTGGCCTTCCCTCCCACCGTGCCCACTGTAATTTGTTAGAGTTACAGCATCATGACCCTGGCCACGTTAACACAAAATACTCACCACATCTTCTTCGGTCCATGCACAAATATCAAAGGAGGGCAGCAACTGTGTGAGAGATATGAATTGAAAAGAAAACCATCTGACCATTTTTCTCCCCTCCACCCAAATTCTACTCTGGTGGCTGATACTATTCTGTTCCTTTTTCCCTGCAAAGCGCAGGACTTAGGCTGCAACTCATATTGATGTATTAAACCACTGGATTGACACTGATTTTTGGCTAGCTCCAACAGAATGTTGGCAGTGTTAAATGGATCCTGTCCCTCTCTGCAGACAAAATTACCAGCAGATCTCCAACAAAAAAAAAACTTAGGAAGCAAAAGTAAACCATTTGATGGCAAGGGGCTCTATCTACCTCTCCTCTTGGTTCTGACACTACAGGAAGGCTTTTGCTATAGTTTTGGTACCACTTGATTTCTGCAATGAAAAGAATGCTGGGATTATGACTCCCTCCCAAATGATGGATATTTTCTGCAAAAGGAAGGAAAACTTTCACTGGACAACAGTGAAAACAGAATTTGGAGTCTGGCCACTGTAGACTTCTTCCCACCCATGTACAGACAAGTCTCTCTTGGTTTCTGCCACTGCTTTGTAACTACTCTGGTAAGGCTGGAGGAGTGCAGCACTTCCCAGCCTTCTCCTATGCTTTGCTGGATGCAAGACGGTGTTAGTTCTTGAAGCACTAGGAAACCATGGAGGAATGGCTGTATGAAACAAAATTTGGGATGATTTGAAAATGGACAGAGGAGAAGATGTCACTCTAACAGTGATGGCTATTTTACTCATACGAGTATATGGTACCCAAGCATCACCTTTTTGCGCATTTTTATCCAGCTTAAAGGGTTAGCATTAATTTTTGTAGATCTGTATTTGGACAGTCATTGTCACCCAGAAGCTCAATACCATGATGTAGTTGCAAACTCTTTTGATGTAGGTAACAGTGATTTATGAGAGACTCAGCTCAGTTATCCCTGAGCCCCCATGGCTTTGTCACCTCCTTCAGAGAGCCCTGGCACCCCCAGGTTCCCCAGACCCCACCCACAAGCCAAGCATGTCCCCTCGGCAGGCCCTCACCCCGGCGCCTCCAGCTGCACACTAACAGTGACCCGCAGCCTGGGCAGAATGCTGGGGGGCAAAACTAGTGCTGGGGGAAACACTTAAGCACAAGGAAGGGCAACACCCTCAGGAGGCCATGAGCTGTGCCTTTTGTAGGTACTTATAGTCAAACAGGCTGGTGCTGCAGCAGGAGCCTGGTATAACAATTTGTACAACTGAAAAATTTACTGCAGAAGTTCAATAATGCATTTTCAGATGTACAGTGGGTTCTTTCAGCTTTCTTCATGTTTAAATATAACCAGTGGCAAAATAGTTCTGTTGGTTTTTTTTGTTTGTTTGTTTTTTTAATGGGAGAATAAAGGAGAAATGTCACACAGTTAGAAACACAAAAAAAGTTACGCAAACCAGCAGACAATAAGGAACCTCTTGGAACACCAGCATTTTACACAGTGACACAAATGCATAAAATTTACTGTCAAAATGTTTATTGCAAAATAGAAGTTTGGAACAAAAGAGAAGCAAGGGAAAAGTTCACACCAAAAGAAAGGTTATGACACCAATCGAGGAAATTGAATACATTGTATGATTTCTTTTTGTTTGTTTGCTTTGGTTTTACACCGGAAAATGGAATCCACAGTGTGAATAAAACAAGACATGGTATGTCAAGTGCAATAAAGAGGATAACTGACACTGCAAGATTTTACCACACAGAAGTGTACCATTGCATGTTTCACACAAATTATATATTCAGTTTACAGCACAAGAGTCTTGGCATAGGCATTGCGCTCAGCTTTGCTTTTTCAGAAGGGAAAATAAAGTTTTCTAACACTGTGAAAATATTTTTTCTATTCAAATTCCATCAGTTCAAACCTGAAGTGTAAGTAGCATCGACTTCTACTATTCAGTACAAAACTTCTTCAGTAGTGCAAAAGCAAGAAATGCAGTGGACTATATCTGACTTTAAAAGGCATATGAGTATTTAGCACACAATATAAAATGTTAAAAGAAAGTTGTTGGTTCTACAGTTTTAAAATTAAATCTTCACACATCAGAAATCTCTGTGCAGATTTTACAGTGGACACTAAGTTGAAGTCTGGGGGAAAGGGGAAAGGTCTCTCCTCCAGATTCCTACCAGTGCATTTTAAGGGCTGTGAAAATTACTGAATGAACTTACTTTTTTTACCTGAACATTCTACCTAGGACTGTAGTTAAAACCTCTGTCAAGTCAGAGGTCTAATTAAAAACCTGTAAAAGCTGCCTGATTACAGATAAAGGAAGTACAGCATTAAAGACGCACAGTAACACTGCTCGATACTTAACAGCTATATGCACATACAGATCTATTGCTACTGCTGAGAGCAATACCCATCATTACTGCATCAGATATTTAACTCGGAATAAACACTTCAAAACCCAGAAGGAAAGGGAACCAACATCTAAGAAAACCTCTGGAATGATAAGCAAATGACAAGCCATGAACATGACTGTGTGACAAGAGGCCAGGCCAGACCTCACCTCTAGAAAGCCCTTCCCATCCAGAGGGGACAAGCACTGTGTCAGGGAGCACACAATGGCTGGTGATGCAGCACACCCACACACCGTACCTTAAGGCACTTGCTACTCCAAGAAATTAGTGATGTCATCATCACAAAAATGACTAGATCAAAAGTTTTCCTTCAGGAAGTCCCATTTCCATTTTTTTTTCACTACTGCTGAAGGAAAAGAAAGAACGTTGGGAGTTGGACATCCTGTCTTGGTCCCAGCTGACCACACATCTTTAAGCAAGCCAAAAGTCAATGCTCCCCATTCTTCTCTGAGGCCGTTTACCCACCTAAGTTAATGTTTACACTACAGCAGCCTGGTAAAAACACGAAGTTCAGGCCTGGTTCTTACCTTTCCCCTCCATCAAATGCAATGATATTACTTTACTGCCTTCAGGACTTATGGAAGACAGAGGAAACTGGGAACCCAAAAGGCCTGGCAGGGCCTAGTGAGCTGAGAGGTGTACAAGGCACAGGAAGGCTTTTGGTGGTTTGTTCTGGCTTTGGCTCAGAGCAGCCAGAGAAATGCCTTCTGGGTTTGGTTGGATGCTTTCACAAGCTGACACACTATGTAGCTGTGGACTGTTGTGGAGATTTGTATAACCTGGTGATGAGACAGGTAGAAGATGGACTGGCATACACTGCAGAGCAAAATCAGGTGTGGAAGATATACTCTGACCTCCTCCAACCACACCTGCCCAACAGAGCCATTTTCAAAGCCTTTATCTAGTGAGAAGCGTTTCAGAGGCAGAAACAACACAGCTTGATTCTCACATATGATAACTGGCTTGTAAATTTGAGATACCTGGTATGAAACTCATCACAGGAAAGTAAAAATGCAATTAATACCACTGCTTTTTTAGTAAGCACAGCCATATCCTAAGTGTAACACTATCTCAACTGTGTCAGAAGAGTTTGTCATATTATCACCTTGTCTACAATTCAGAGGTCACTTTTGCTACTTTAAATGTGCAAGGAAGTTTTAGAAGACCCTAAATTTTCCCTTATTATACTTTAATTTCCTTTGAGAAACAACATGGGGAAAATAGGCAAAAGGGAAAAAAATCCATCTTGCTTCATGGAAAAATACTGAAACAAGTAGACAGTAGAAATTACTACAAGCACATTACAACATTCTGATGTTATTTGCTGATATAAGTTACACCCCTGGGTAAGCACAAAACCTTGAACACAGACTTAAGCCATGTGATGCCACAACTTTGAAAATCTGTGTCATACTACTTTAAAACTATTTTTATTTCTGTAAAGATTAAGGAGTGAATTTACAAATTCAGTTAAAACCCACACAAACATAAATGTGCATGAAGTGCTCCAAGATTGTCAAACACCAAAAAAGTGCAAAATATTAATGCTAGGAACAGATTTTTTTTTTTTTTATTTTGAATTCAAAATGTACTGAACCAAATTTTGTTTTCAGTTGTACAACCCTACACTGCTTACATGGTACAGTAATTTATGCACAATGATAAGCATCTTAAGACCTAAAGTGCACATATAACATTACACAAATCCATCAAATTTTGCTGAGTGCAAAGTGGCAGTTACAGAAATAGTATCATTGCTGTGGGTCTTAGCAGACGTAGACTTACAAAAATAGTACAAATCTATACTGGAGAAGGCTATTTGTTCTCATTTCCATTTCATTATTTGTCCTTCCAAGTCTCTTTTTCTCCCCAAGATCACGTTGCTTTGATGGACCTAAGAAGCCATCCCCACCTGAGCCAAAGGAGTTTTTCCTTGGGATACTTTGAACATATACTGCATCATTTAAATGATCATTTCATCCTGAGATAAGCTTCTGTATACAAGAGGGTTAAGTTCAGGTCAGTAGATTTTGGAGTGTTTGGAAGAAGGTTAAATGACATCCTGCAAGAACTACGCATCTTTGCCTATGGGCAGGTCTAATCCTTTGCAAGATGAATGGAGTGGGCCAGCTTGAAGCGCAGCACTTGTGCCTTACAGATGACCAGACCAGTGCTGACACCGAAGGATATAACAATTCTTTCTCATAACTCAAAGAGGTGCCCACTCTCAAAAAACTCCTCCAAGGAACTTTGTTTTGTTGAGTGAACAGGTAATGATTTCAGGCCTGCTGTTACCTAATGGATCCATTTTTCTCTAAGCTATCCACAAAACACCATAATATGTAGGTTAGAGCTGTGTAACAGGCAAGCCTATAATTAAAGAAGCCACTCAAAAACAGAAGTTTTATAAAAGAAACTCTTCTAGTAATTGAGAATGGAATTTTGATGGAATATTCCCACTACTGCTGAACTACACAGTAACATTTTTCTTTTGAAATGCTGCCCTTCTTCCTTGGCAAATATTTTACAACATCTTCCTTTCTAACCTGCATCTGTGTTCACACTGGTTTCCCTCCCTCCTTCTGCATCACCACTAAAGGGGTCATCAGGAGAAACATCCTCACTGCTCTCAACATAAGTGCCTGGCAGGCAATTATTGCAGCAGATTGTTACACACTGAGTTTTATGGTAAGCTGTAACAGCAGTGACAATACTTTAAAAGTAATGTAGCTGCAAAAAACAGTTATGCAGAGACTCATAAATTCCTGACATTACTGCCAGATTCTACTATAGAGAATTTCACATAAGTCACAGTAGTAGTGCCCAAGCTGAAATGTCACAGTGGCTTCTCTTTGTGCTTTCCTAAGGATGGCACACACCGTTTAGCAGACACAACAGAATCCAAATTTACAGACACCAATTTTTTGCTCTCAGGTACAAGAATAAGTCCATCAAAATTAATGAGGCTTCATGGATTCACATCAACATAACTGAAAATTAGCTTCTAGATCACAATATCTGATAATAGATGCAGAAGTCTGATTGCAGTTTACTTTGCTAGAGTGAATTATATACACATGCACATACACGTGAGGGGGGAAAAAAAGAACATTTATACAAATCATCTACTAATAGAGATTATCTGGGTTCTGCTGCTATTTGGTTTTTAAACTATACATTTAACTAACCCCTCTCTTCCCCTCCAAGCTTCTCTCTTCCTAGAAACCTATTTGTGACTTCCCACAATGCTGCCTTGAAAAAAGCTTTAAATTAGAAACACAGCAAACCCATTCACTACAACAGTAAGAAAGAATGGATGTAGAGAATAGCAAATCTGGAAGTACAAGCATATGCATATGATTGACAATTAAAGGGGTAAGGGAAATGACAAAAAACACAAAAGAAAAATTTGAAGTACATTAATGGCATTAAATGCATTGAAGTTTCTCCCAGTGTTTCCAGATCTTAAATTTATCAAGCAATAGTTTCTGTAATCAGGCACTAGGAATTATAGATATAATCATAAAATAATAATAATCTCAATTAGTTTGGAAATTTTAGTTCCAAATTTCATCAAAGCAGAAATAAGTCAGCACAATCGAAACAAAAACAACGTATCTTTCTACATACAAATATGCTCAGCCTGGTAAATATCTTTTTTGTTGTTGTTTGTTTGTTTTTTGTTCTTTTACAGGATTTAAACAGACCAAACTGACAGGATTCTTGTTCTAAAACTTTATTGTTTTACTTTGCTAAAATGATTTCAGGGTTGATTCTACAACTTATTTCATTCACTGCTATCATCTGTGTCATCAAAATCATCATCATCATCATCATCATCGTCATCTGACCAGTCGAATTCACTGAAACCCAAAGCCATGTTGATTTTCTTCCCTTTTCTCATAGAGGTGGTTTTAGAAGAATTCTTTTTGGCTTGCATGTTTATCTGCATTCCAGATTGCAGGACAGATCCTGCTTGATTCAGAGAGAAGATATCCCCAAAGCCCGTCATCATCAAGGCCTTCAGACTTTGGTTCATGCCAGCTACCTCCCCGTTACTTGTTGCTGTGATCTGACATGACATCTCTGCACTGTTTGACTCCTCTGTTTTAGATTCAAAGTAAGACTCCTGAGACATTCTTGCAGCAAGAGGTAAGAAAAACTATTTAAAGGAGGAAAGGACAGAGCAAAAGTGAAAGTTAGAACCAATTTAAAAATCAAGGAAAAAGACACCACCAGATTAGTCAGCAATCAACAGAAAGAATACGATTAGTGAATCTAAACACGGAGGTCAAGTAAGAATTCATTAAAACAGATAGCGTCCTTCTGGGGTCATTGTTCTTAAACCAAAGTGCAAAATCACTGAGTGGCATGGCAAGAACCACAGGCAACAGAGCTTTCATGACAAAAGAAGGTTCAAACTCCCCAGTCTTTCATTTTGTACAGCACAAAACAGAATATGACATTTCCCAAACAGGTGGACTGGTTCCAAGGCAATTGGAGTTGCTTAATTCAACCTTTCAGAATTGAAGAATAAATCAAGTTAAGACCAGAGAACCCAAACAAGCTCTGCAATTTGATGCAGAAGTAGCAGCCCCTAAATATCAGAAATGAAAGCAGTAGCAGACTGGTTTTGAGTGTATGCTCAAAAGGAGAAAAAGGGTCAGCCTGCAACAGCCACAATCAGAAATGAGTCTCTCACCAATGCAAAGGACAGGAGAACAGGCCTCCAGCCTGCACCAGCACCACATCTTCAGAAGCCATCCCAGGGACCAGCAGGCAGGGGAAGAGGGGTGGTTTTGGTCAGCCTGTCAGCTTCTTCAGTTTTGGTTTTTGTTGTTTGGTTTTTTTTCTTCTTTTTTGCTTTTTTTTTTTTTCTTTAGTGGTATCGAGAGACATCTATCAATTGGTTGTCATATTAAATTTCTACTAATCTTCACCTACAGATAATGGCATTCTCCTGACCCAGTCTGTTTGTAGTAGCAAATGAAATATGCCCTTTTCAGGTAAATGATTAATGCCTCTTCAGAGTGGCCAGGCTAGTAACCTCCATGACATGTTTGCCTGTGCTTCACAGGGAATAAAACTCAGGAGTTTCTAAATTAAATTAAATTAAACTACCTACTTGTCTTGGGGTGTTGAACTGAGACACGACTAGAACAACAGCAAAGGAGCTGTGTGTTAACACCTGCACTAGCCCTTCTTTCCAAAGCATTTGTAAAACTACTTACCCAAAATTCATGGGTTTTCATATGTTTTTTAACCTAGTTAGAAAACTGACTTAAGAGTCAATGGCAGGTGATCACAATAGGTTACAGGGGTGGTTATGGTGATGCTCTGGTGTGTAACACAAGAGGCTTTGCAGCCAGGGTTGCTCAAAGAGTGACCATTTCTTGGTAAAACCACATACACATTGACTAATTTTCTATCATTAAGAGACAGTATCTGTCTTCTGTTCCACTTGAGCTTTCCCTACTTATATAGACTTACTATTTGCATTGTGGTTAAGTAGTGATCAGGGTTTAAAAAACAAAAATAAAACTAAGAAATAGGGATGATGGAATGCCCTAAGTGCTCTTCATATATCTTACCACTATGTGATGAAAGAACCTGCAGCTAGGCTTTTGTATGCCTGGCTGTACAAAACCCCCCAGTTACACCATCAACATTGTGCTAGCTGGATCAAAGATCAGCAAAAGCTCTTCCAGATAAAAAGCAGGAATCTTTTAAAAACAAGACCTAGTACACAGCACACATGCTTCATTGCCAAGTAGTTATAGTCACTTTAGATCCACAGAAGAGCATCCCCTTACATATGGCAAGGATTCCCTACAAAAATCAACAAAGCTGCAAATCAGCTATTCACTAAAACGTCTTTCTGGGTCTGTTCAATGTGTGAGAGTGGGCAAGCTGTGAATGGCTCATTTTGCAAGTTATAATCCCTTTACTTCCTCCATATTTTGCCATCTCGTTATCTGGGGATTTTAAAGAGTTTGTTGGGACAGGACATGCCTTTAGTGACACACTGTATATGATGATTATCAGAAGAGACCCTCAGAAATGGCTGGGATCCACCAATCTCTCTAAATTTCATAGTTCTTAAATGACCACATGCAGGTACAGGGCATCACAAGTGATATATGGACTTCACGCCTTGCTCACTGTACTCCTCTAAATAAGATGCTCATCCTAGCTACATAACACTACCCTCATAAAGTCAAATCTTATTTCAAGAGTAGTCTCCCATTTCACTGCTATAGATGTATTTTACTCCACCAAAATGCTCCAGATTTCCTTGTGCTAGAGGCTCTTGGAGAGCCGCACAAAGGAATTTGCAGATCGGTCTCAAAGTGTCTGTTGCATAAGATGCAGTAGAAATAGGGTCAAAACAAGATCAGGGAGAAATGCACAGAAGCATTTCTAAACATTGGCCTCATCCTTCCCTCATGTTGAAGTGTGTGAAGCAATTTACTCTTTGGAGCAGGAGCAGCCTGCATAGTTACTTATCATGTAGGATGAAGCTTCTACCAACCCTATGACACTGGAGAATCAGGTAGCAGAGACAGCTTCACTGTTCTCCTGTCACTTGGTTTAAGTTTCTACTCTTGCACACCACTGCTGGCCTCTGGTCTCTGCTGCAGAGCCAAGTGAAGAGGTGACTGCAGAACACAGAGCAGAGACAAGAGTACCAGCTAAGACACAATGAGGCCTCGTGTTGGCTAAGAACCAGGTTTATGCCTAGTGGGAACTCTAAGATGTGTCACAGCTCTGGCTGCCATATCTTTATTCTTGTTTTTAAAGTCAAGGTAGTTTAAAGTCAAGCACTACAGCTCCTTTTTGTAACCCTCTAGTTTGATGCTGATGAGCAGACCCTGCCTGGACTAATGGACGAAGAAAGATGCTTGACTCCCAAGGAATACAGCTTTCAAACAGAATGCCCAAAGATATTTTGCAAGTGATTTACAGCTATGAATTACAATATAGTTGTATGTGTAAACAGTGCTATGAAAAAAAAAAACAAAACCAACAATCCTGCTTGAACAAGCTCTTTTTTTGCCAGTATGTCAATTTTTTTTCCAATAAAAGGGTTTTTTAAAATATATGTTCTGTGTAACAGTTCACTTGAGATGTATGGAAAAAACAAACCTATATTTCTCTATCAGAAGAAATTGCATTTAAATGCAATAGGAGAGTTGGGTTAATGCTATGCAGAAAGACAGTTCATGCTTAGCACAATAGGCCTTAGCACAATGCTTTATTCTTGCAGCAATGCCAGCTCTAAGTGAAAAGTACAAGTCATAAGCAAGTACAGCATAAAAAAACCCTAGGGCCTTGCTGGTGAAAAGGTTTGCTCATTAAGGCTGTGTCTCATGCTGTGCTCAGGATAGAGGATGGCCCGCAGCTCAGTTACTGGAATCTTGCAAGTGTTAAAGCAGGCACACAGATATCTACTGAAAACATACAGAATCTGCACACAGGAAAACATTTATCCCCTGTGATTTCATTACTGCATGTTCACAACTGGAACATAAATGCAACTTCATTCAAAGAACAGCAATAAGCTATGCCTTTAAAACAAGTCATATGTAAATGGCTGGAATCAAGGTTATAAGTAGGATAAAATTGAGCATAAGAAAGATCATATGCTACTGCAATCTCAATTTGGTATTTGTTTTAGCTAGTATTTTGAAAACAAGTAGGTATCACAGTCATTTTTTTAACAACTCTGTTGTAATACGTCTCGCCATGCGCTATGCCCTGTGGTCCTCCCTCTGCCAATCAGTGGTTGAAGAGCATAGTATTTCATTAAGAAATTCAAGATAATGCAAGGAAGGTTGTTTGTTCAATTTACTAATAGCAATGTGGGAATTCTACCAGCTGGTAACTGGCCAGTCAAAGTTATGTTAACTATAATTATGAACGAAACCTTAAATTAATACTTCAAATTTTTACCCCCTTTTCACAGAATGGGAATTTGCTTCTTCTTAAAGAAAAAGAACAGAAACAAAAAAATCTGTGTTTTTTTCATGACATGTGAAGTTTCACAGCATGCCTTCTGGAACATACAAATGATTCTTACATTTAAGACCAAATCTTGCAACCTATAAAATGAGCAACTTTTTAGTTGAAAAAAGAATTTATTGAATGTAAACAACTTTTAAAGCTGAAAACTCTAAATAAATCAATTGGACACTACTTAAAATGCCCATGTCACAATATGAACAATCATACGTGGTATCTAATGCATTAGGTGAAATTAAAAAAAAATATTGTTATCTGGAGTGATGCAATAAAATTGGCCCAAAGGAACAGCTAAAAACAGGAGCACTACTTCCTTGGTATGTCTTGAGATTTACATAGATAAAGCTCCAAATACTTCTGACACAAGATGAAAGGTTGAATTATTGTCTACTTACAGGAGTATTTGATTGTTCAGTTAACTTCTGCTCCCACATCTTCAAACGTCTCTCCCGTTCCTTTAGTTCCTGCTCTTTAAAGCTCAGATCACGCTCCAGTTTCTTTAGTCTCTCTAAGGTTGCCTCAATTTCACATCTGCACGGAGACAATTTGTTACGTCTTGTCTTTTCCTGACAGATATAAATTGTTCATAATTCCCACTTGAATGTTAATTAAATGTGAAAGGCTGAAAAGTACAATACTAACTCAAGCAGTTCATTTAATTACCAAATGCAGTCTTTCACAGCTTTAGGAACAAATGGTAATGTTTATACTTCAGAACAACCATAATACCTTCAGTTGAAGAAAAATAACATTTAAAAGAGTAAAATACCATATAACAAAAACATTTTTAAAATGAAAATGTCTTTACCCCAACATCATGAAACATGAGCTGATCCATAAAGAAACTGCATTAAGAACTGGTAATGGGGCAAGCATTAGCACCACAATACAGGCAGTCCAAGAAGCCTATCTGTCTGGGTTTATAACTTGACTATAAATACTATTTTGACTAACACTCAAAATGCACGGAAACATTTTGTGGGGGAATGTTTTCCCCACTTACCTTCCTATTTCTTTAGGTGAAGATAAAAGAGCAAAAACATAAACTGTGATATGAGCCAGCCCTGCAAATGGCTACAAATAAAAGCTTCTCAAGTTTGTGAAAAGGATTTGGTTTACTTTTCTCTCCTTCTCACCATACATCCCAAGTTATGAAAAGTAGGAAGGGCAGGACATGAAGGCAGTACTCTAAGAAAGTTGCAGATACCATCTTTATTTGGTTTCACTGTACATACCTCCCTTAACAAAGTAGTTTCCTTTGACATAATTTCTGAGGGATGGTATATTTTAAACACATGAACGGAACTGCTCTTGGAAAAGAGTTTAACAAATCTTTCACTACATAAAAACACAGAAGGTGAACAACAATTCTCTCACCAAATTCAGACATATTTTGCTTGTGGGGAAACCAAAGAAATACTAATCTCCAATTAGTATCAGAGGCTGTACTTGTATTTAACATTTCTGTGCCTGTTTGGGTGACTGTGCATTGCCTGCCACCTGTATCCTGACAGTTGTGGGAAGAGTCAATCACAGGGTTTTGTTTTTCTCCTTGAAAAAGTGAGCTCTTAAGAAGACAAGAGATCCTAAAGAGAGCTCCAAAGATAGCTATTTGGACGCTGCAAATATTTTGCTCATGCTTCCACATTATTTTTCTTGTGTTAAAACACAGTGAACAAAACATGCTC